>NW_022145603.1:28207035-28807035 GCF_000002235.5 Strongylocentrotus purpuratus | reverse complement strand
AAATACTGTATGGAAATAATCTCCCCAAACATTGATGGTTTTAAGGCGCTGGTTAAGTCCAACAAGATATATTTACAGAATAGCCAAGTATAAAATTAGACTTGCTCTTTACTTTCGAAAGTGGAAGATAAATTTAACTGACATTCATATGATTTATAAACTATTGCAAAACATGTTCTTTTCCTTTATTTGTGTACATATCCTTTTCTCCATTGCCAACCGCCTTTGATATATTGTTTTTTCTTGTTTATTTTGATTCAGGTTCGTTAACTGAAAAATGACAAAAAAACTGCCTTGGTGAACATGTTTATCCTGAATAAAGATGTTCAAATGAAATGAAATGAAATAAAATAGCTTGAATTTAGTTTTTAAGAATGTTTTTCGATTCAAAGATGGAATTTAATATCCATTGTATACAAAGTAACAACACATCTTAATGATTAACAAATAAGGGCTTTGAAATTCGAATTTTAAAATCATATTCTTTTACTCTGCTTTAGCCCATTTGGCCATTTAATTTCCTCCCTCTGCCCCCCCCCCCACACCCACTCTCTATGCCCTCTCTTCAACTCTCTCTTATATCTCCTCTCTGTCCTCTAGATATCTATCGTCCCTCTCTCTTCCTTCCTCTATCCCCGTCTCCCTCTCCCCACCCCTCCTCCTCTCATTCACCCCTCTCTCCAACCTCTCCCTTGAATCTCTCTCAATCTCGTTTCTCTTTCCCTCTCTTTCTCTTTCTCTCCCTCCCTCCCGCTCTCTTAACCTCCTTTTATTTTATTTTATTTGCTGAGTGAAGAGACACTCCACCCTTTCCCCTTTAGCTACGCCATTATAACGTCTTCTTCATGTCTTGTTTACGTCAATGCTAAGATTGATTTAAGTATACATCTTCAAAGTCTTGTAACGGGATACGTGTTTGCTAGACGAAATTCATGCTCCACCCTATAGCACAGTAAATTACAACCTACTTCAGGAGAAAATGTATTAGTGTAAAAACTAACATCAATCTTCGAAATATTATACCACTAAGAAATATGATGATCCCGTCGTAAAGGTCCGGCTAACAGGCATAGATTACTGTTGGATATTGAGTGGCAATGACACTGTTTCATCGTAGGAAATTCAGTACGCATCAATGCTTATTTTTCATTCTTTCAATTTGTTTGTCGCGTAGCATTTAACGTTTACCATGTTTATACGAGTGGATAAGAATAATAAGGGAATCATGTATCATTTCGGACATATATTCTCGTTAATGGTCATTGCTTGGATGTTTACAAGAACAACATTCTGCCAAGAATCTTTCTGTTTTTCATTCGTCGAAGATCACACAGAGAAATGTTTACAACAAATTATGTCAAGAAATAGGAACTCCATAACTTTTGTGTAACTTTTGCCGAATAGTAAATTTCACTAATAAATTATGTAGGTCATTATGTTAAATAGAAACTTAAATTTTGTTAGTAAATATTACCTAACCAAATGTTTAACAAAATTTATGTAAAGGCATTGATTAAAATGCCAAATGTGAGATGCATGGCCCTACATGTTATCAGCGCCTGTGATATGGTGTAATATTGATGCCCTAAAACAATTTCGCTTAAAAAATGATCATAAATTGCCCCCCATACAGCAAAAATATTTGAGTGACCGGCTTTACCATACTCATTTTCCCCATTAGACTGTAGTGTTATAAAACCGTTAGGAAAACGCCTTTTGATATTTCGAATTCCAGTCATAAATATCTTGATAATCAGATGGGCTATAGTCATGGGATTCCCGAATGACCTAAAGGTTTAATTTTAATTATGAATGCAGCATGAGCTAATTCCAGGATTTTGTTTAGAATCTAAGACAAAAATACCCAATCCCTGTATATAGGAACTCCATAACTTTTGTGCAAATTTTACCAAACAGTTAATTTACCAAATATTATGCAAATCCTTGTTTAATATAAACTTCAATTTTGTAAACATTACCTAACCAAATATTCTATTAAATGTATGTAAAATATTATGTTAGATAAGAGGACTTCAAATTTGTGTGTAAATTTTACCTAACAAACAATTCTACAAATATTATGAAAAATGCTAGGTCAAATACAACTTTAGAACTTTGTGTAATTTTTACCAAACACAACATTTTACATAAATGATGGAATATGTTGTTTGAATAAGAGCTTACAAAGCCTTAGCATTTATATTTCTTAACCACTCTATATATGGAAAAATGAAATATGTTTATGTAAAACATCTGAACCATTATGTAAAATCATCAGTGAGTTTATGTATATGTGTGCAGAATGTGATATCACCTCAAACTGTCTTGCAAAAATACCCGATATTTTCTGTCAAGAAATAGATAGTAGTATAATATATAGATGTATATATAATTATAAATTTGAAATATATATATATATATATATATATATATATAAATGGGTATTTTATATCTAGGAAATTCCCAACATATACCAGGTAAACAACTTTTAAGTAATGATCAATAACGTCAGATGGGAGGTGTTACATTAATTAATGTAATACTGCAAGAAAAATGTGTCACATGCACAAGTCAAATATTTGACAAAGAAACCAAGTACTGTTTATTGTTCAGTATTTATTTTAACAAATGATGTTCCTTGATAATAACTCATCAGGTAGAAAAGAAAAACTGTTCCTGAAAGTAATTTTTCAAGTTGCGTCTTAATTTGTTATGGCAAAATTAAAAAGCTCAAAGATGAACAATCATAACTTCTTTATAAAAAGGATCCTGAAATTGATAAATTTCTTCAAATAGAATGTAATAGCAAACATAATTAAATGGTCTCCATTGAATGATTGTTTAAAATAGCGCTTGAATAAATAAATGATCTTATCTGGAATAGTTTTATTACGTTTCACAACTAAGATGACAGACTGCATTCCAGCTTTTTAATTATCGGGAAGGGTAATCCAAGTAAGAAAATAGTTGCACTGAAGGGAGCTCTTTACATTGATATGACTTTACACGGAACCCTCTATATAGTGTACATAGCAATGATTTTCTAGCATGCCATAAATAACTGTCTGAAATTAGCAAAGATCAGATTTGAAATTATATTGATCACAGAAAACCACAGGTGTCAGAATAAGGAAGCCCTTTAACCCCTACCCCGTATTTCTCCACATGAAAGACCCCCCTCCTGCCACTGCAATTTTTGTTATCATGTGTTACCATTCCTACATTACTTTCATATGCATGAACAAGATCTGAAACTTGTTTATTCTTGTCAGAATGTTTTAGGACACTTGGCATATTTGACCAAGAGTTATAAACCCCTCATTAATGTGTGCCCCCTATGGTGCCCCCCCCCCTTTCTACAAATCTCAGTTGGATTTTAGTACTACGGATGAAAGGTTCTTATAGAGTTAAAGTGCTAACAACTGTTGGATCTTTTCTTCCCCTTGTGCCTTTTCAAAGTATACATACAAGCAATTAAAAAAATAGAAATAGATTAATTAAAGGTACTTTCATTCTAATTAGGGACTTCAAATAGAACTTCGAGAGAAAGAGAGTCATGATTTCTTGGCATATCTTACAGCCTGAACTGAACATTATCTCGATAACCTTTGGAAGCAATGTGCCATTGTATATAACTGTTTCCAAAGTATAAAATGGAACACCCAAACTGATTCGACTATGATTACAAGATGTCTTACAATTAAAAGCACCAACAAAAAATGATCAAATTGAGTTGCAAGAATTACTGAAAGGTTCTTAAACTCGACTGTTCTCAACAACGTGTGGAAAAAGTTGGCACTGCACAGCGCTTAATCAAAAGAACCAAAATCATTAGAATATAATATGATTAATTACTTCTTCTTTTTTTCGTTGTTATCAGCGACTTCAAACATAGTATCTAGAGAGTCTTACATTCTTGACACGTAACCTGGGTGGAGAGTGGAAAATGTTGATTAATGTCTAGCCAAAAGACGTCGAATTACAAACATACACAAGCGTCCCAAACAGTAATCAGTTTGCCGACTTTAACCGCATACATGTATTTATTCACTCATTCGTCATTTACTTTTGGTTGTTGGGGACAATCAAGCTCGCAATTAAACAACCATTCATCGTGCATAGTCATCTTTATTTCACATTTCATACAGTCGTCACAAATATTAAAAGGAGGCGTATTAAACCAACAACAGAAGAAAAAAAATCATAATTTATTCTGATCAAGATGAACGAGTGTGTTGATTGCCCCCCAAAACAAAAACGCTCCCACCAGACAAGTTCAGGCTGTGCTGTAGCAATGTACATCGCAAAGCATCCATAATGATAGGAAAGATAATACCCCGCCTGTTACGACGCAAAACGGCGCGGGAAGAATAGATCGCGTCGCGAGAAGAATACATCAAGTTTTTACAAACAATGGGATGTTTATCAGAACGAGAACAAGAAGAGGGGAAGACAGGTTTTGGCTGACAAATACTTTCTGTATAACAAGTTTAAGCTGTACCGTTGTGCATCGCGCATCACGAGCGAGAACAATGACGGGAGAGATAATCTTCCATAGCCTGGTGGGGCGCGAAAGGGCGCACGAAGAATAGAGCGGGTTTATACCAACAATAGACAGTTTCTTTTCATATGCAAGAATCAGATGAGGGTAACTGTCGCGCCCCTTTGTGCCCCTTTGCGCCCCTTTGCGCCGAAATGCGTCTCTTGAGACGCGACCTTTCTATTCATCGCGCCCCGACGCGTCCGGGCACAGTCGCAACTTTGGCAGGCCCCCTACCCTTACTAGACACCTACCCGGAAATGTTGAATTTAAGGGGCAGCGCCCCAACCCCTTTTTCTTCCAACCAGTCATTAAATAGGGGTATTTTCAAGCCTTTTCCATTCCGTATGAGTGCAGTGGTTTAGGTAATTTTGTGTACGCAAGTTATGTGATAATTTTAAATTCATTTCTATCACGTGTGTACTGTTAATTTTGGTAACTAACTATTCATATATCAATCCATGTATAATAATAAATTTAAAACCATACAAGAAAGGTTTCGCTTTCACGAGATTAGAGTCTATGTTGACCAAAAGTGTTGTGGTATTGAGGATACATCACCAAAATGTGGATCACATGGTTCGTGGTTCGAGTCCCGTCGCGGCAGTAATGTCCTACGGCAAAACACTAATCTACATTTGCCACACTCCACCCAGGTGTAGTAAATAGGTATCTGGAAGGAATTTATCCTTGAATTTGCTTTAGCCTTAGAGCAGCAGGCTAAAGCCGTGGTAGTAATAATATTATGTATAAGCGCCTTGAGGTCAGTAAAGTAAAGTGAATGCCTATGCTAACAAAAGTTTTTAAAAAAAAGCAACCAACAAATACAATCTAAACTTTTTGATCTCATGAACATGGTATATATCAGTTTGTGCATTGTCCAAGTTTTAAATTTGACAGCTTGTTTGTATGCTTCTGTTGGGCAAACAACGAGTAGTTGACATTCATCTCAAATACCCTTTGTGTCCTTACTCATGACTGGTTTGTTAACTCATGTTTCGTGCTTTAAAAAATATATGTAAGCTCTTAAAGAGAAGGTTGAGTTCTGGGAAGAGGTGAAAAATAATTTGTGAGCATTACTCATTCTTATTATGCAAGTGTGGAAGAACATCAGTTAAGACATGTTCCCTGAAAAGCTTGGCTCTTCAAATGCCTTCATATTCTAAATATACATGTAACATCGTAAAAATCGGGGGCCGGCTTTTTACGCCACGTGTTCGTGTAGTCCCATATACATCTTTCTGTGCAAGTGTTTGTAACTTTACCAAGACTTGGCCACATTTCTTATCATTTTGATGATTCCAGAACCTTGCAATACACACAAATTCTTATATGATAGATGATCAACCTTTTCTGGTCGGTTCCACACCGTTTCTTTCACAATGCAATCGCATGACCAGAACTCAACTTCATCTTTAATATGCAAAAGAGCTTCACAATTATTCTTTTTATTAACAGCCACTACTCAGGCACCCCCTAGAACACTGCAGGTGCGCTTGGTGAATGGCAACACGTCCAATGAAGGTCGTGTTGAGGTCCTGTATAACGGAACTTGGAGCACCATCTGTGACGATTCCTGGGATCTGCCGGATGCTCATGTGACCTGTCGTATGCTGGGCTATCCTGGGGCGCAGAGTGCTCTCGCCAGTGGTTTCTTTGGCCCGGGTGAAGCAGGTATTCTTCTGGACGATGTGGAATGTATCGGAAATGAAACGAGTCTTGAGGATTGCCAACACCCTGGGTTCTATGAGCATGATTGTTCCCACAGTGAAGATGCGGCAGTGGTCTGCAGAGGTAATTTATTCTCAATTTGTTCAATACTACATCTCAGATAACAATACGATGTTGGGCCAACGTTGCCATTTTTTCACTGATAAATGATGAATATTGGTTGGCTATACGACGTTGGGCTTACGTTGGCTTAACGTTGGGATATGGCTCATGGTGGGAAAGGGGTTTGCATAGCATTTGCCCAATTTTGGCCCGACGTCAATTTGTCGCTGTCGAGCCAAAGTTGGCCCGCCGGCCAAAAAGACGTTGGGCCTACGTAACATCACACGTTGGCAACACGTTGGCACAACGTCGTATCGCTATCTGGGATGTAAGCCTGAGATTACTGTGTCTGGGACCTATAGGATGGTGAGAGGTGCTATGGTGAAACAGATAGTTTTCTCATATAAGTGCAATAAATTGTCTGCATGCATCTGCTACTAAAACATGCCTCTGTGCTTATAGCATGTAGCTGCAGCACACAGATGACTGGTAGTGCAGCCTCTGATCTTTGATTCTGATTCTACAGGAAGCTACTACCCATTGTTCTTTACCCTGGATGTTCATTCCATATGTTTAATCACATGTGTTATTGCGTGAAAAGCGGGAAAATGTCTTAGACAAGTTTTTCTTGAGAACTGTAGCTCAGCCTGTCATTAACTTCTCTGTATACTTTAACAGTTTTTTGCTGGGCTAAGAGAGTTTTTAGTCCAGCCATTTCCCGGGCTCTCTTCTGTGTTCACACCTGGTTTTTCGAAAGTGGGCTAGTACCGCAAGTCCACCGTTTAAGCTGGCCCTGCCTCCGAGTAGGGTCAGCGCGGCAACGCGACTGTGAATTCTTATTATTATTGGTAGTATTAGTAATAGTAGTAGTAGAAGTAGTCGTAGTAGTAGTAGTAGTAGTAGTAGAAATAGTAGTTGTAATTTTTATATAATTATTAGCCATTGATATCATGTGATATTAAACCTAACCTTTTACACTCTGAAACATTCTTTAAAAAGTTCACTTTATATTGGTATCAAAATGAACTCCCAGAGTCCATCCGCTTAGCAATTAACTTAAATATGTTCACTGAATCAATAATTCAATCATACCCCCACCCTTTCTAGTTATTTACATGTATTTATTTGTTAAATTTGCATTATGTCTTTCTTTTTGTAATATGTATTTGTTTTCTTAACCTTCACTTATTTTAATGTTATGTATTGTTATTGTTTAATTTTGTATTGTATCTGTTTATTCATATGTAGTTTAATGTTCCATGTACGGACAAGCTGAAAAACAACTATGCCCAGCTGAAAGCATGTTTTGCAATCACCGTATTTAAATAAATTAACAAACAAAATAAAAACAAAAACGGAATCGTAGTGGAATGCTTCCCGTATTTACAAAGCCAAATCTAATTATCTGCATAGGACAGATAGAAATTGCCAGTCTGCTTATTTATTTCCTTTTTTCAATACAGATTACTTTGTACTAGCTGGGTATAATACGCTTAGCAAATAAAAAGCACATCTTCATTTTTTATTTGTTTGTTTGTTAACTTCATTCTGTTTGTTTTTCTTTACTAGTTGTTTTAATTACTGTTAGGGACGGTATATTCGGAATTTTTCAGATTTTTGTCAAAGATGTTATTAATCGTTCCTGTAATCAAATTTGTAAACATTTTCTCACAGCTGGGAGTGCACAAGCTGTTTATGCATTTAAAATAGCAGATTTATTTACAAAAGCTTGTCAAAGCCTTTGTTAAAACAGTGCTTTGCGATTTAAAGTATACTTTAGGCCAACAGTTATGCTAAATAAAGTATGGGTTAATGTATGTTTCTGAAAAAGCCTCATGCTACCAGGCAAGCACATCTCCGTGAAAAAACATACCAGCAGGAAATAGGATTCTTTATATCATTATAAGTAGGTTAATCGATGATAGGCGTCGGGTATCATAGCCTGACTTAGTTCATAAACGATGATCCTATAAACAGCTATCCACGGTTAATACGTATATTGTTTCAGCCAGTTCGAAGAATCCCATCTTTTTTACCGTGTAACAGGGTACTAAACATAATGCTTTCCTTTCTTATAGGCCAATGTATGCACCCCTTTCAGGTCATAATCCTCTTGAAGGGCTAAAATTAGTAACTGCATACACAGTCTAGAGTAGAGTCACAGATCCATATGCTATTTTGCACACATTACACAAGAGTCACAACAAAATATTTAGTTAGTGGGGCTGAAGATAAGATCTTGATCACATGGCTCAAAGCTTGAAACAGTCTGTTAATTCCTCAGTTTCCCCGTTATGTAAAAAATTCCTCCCATGGTACCAGTAAGAACTTGAGACAAATTAAATATTGCTTGGTTTGCTAGAGACTAAATAGACGAATAAGGAATAACAGTGCAAAATACTTCGTGCGTTCTTCAACTTACAGTGATTCCCAATAGCGATATCGAAGCTTGCATAAAATGCCCGAACCCCGCCCGCCCCATCTTTCCCCGCCCACACTCCCTCAATTTCATATTCTGATTGCTGAGATTGAGACTACAGAGAGAAAGATCAGAGGGAAAGAGGTGAGAAAGAGACACCCAGAGAGAGGGGGAGGAGAGAGAGGAAGAGAGAGAAATAGAGATGAAGATGATGAGACAGCCCTCTCCAGGACAGCGTTCACGCTTTTGGGAGAGTAATTCTTAAAGGTTCAAGGTTCAAGAGAGGAAGAGATGAGGAGAGAGATGAGCAAGAGAACGAGATAGAGAGGGAGGAAGTGTGTTAGAGAGAAAACGAGATGACGATGATGATGAGGGATGAAGAGAGAGAGAGAGGGGGAAGAGCGGGAGTGAGAGATGATGACGATGAGAGAGGGGGAGAGAGAGAGAGAGAGAGATACGATGAGAGATGAGACAGACAGATAGAGAGAGGGGCGAGAGTGAGAAAGAGGTAGAAATAGAGAAAAGGAGATGATGATGAGGATGATGAATATGAGGGAGATGATGAGAGAAATGAGAGAGAGAGAGAGAGAGAGAGAAAGAAAGGAATCTGTAATTGGTATAGGCCTAGCCTTTTACTTAATCAAGTTGAAAAAAGGTTATCCTTTGATCGACAGTGGTTCGTGGACGGAATTTAAAGAAATCTCATATCCGCTATATAGTTATGCAATCCCTGCTAATATATTTAGATCACTGATCATACCCTGCTACCCTGTGATTTAAATGACATCTCTAACGGACAGCTCATCAATAGACAGAAGTAAACAGTTTTAAAAAACAAGTGTCACTGTAGATGTAAACCAGCTTAAAAGGGCAATCCAACATTTTTAATAAGCTCTTCAAAAGTAGGGGTACAAATAAGTGAAATAGAATAGCGAAAGTTTAAAATAAATAAGTGAGTTAGAAGTAACTAAGTTGGGAATGTTTGAAATGTTTTCTTATTAATGGTAATCAAATTTGAAATTATATAATGTTAAGTGTTAGAAATTAATTTAACTTAATTATCTCAATTTATTTAGGTCAAATAAAAAGTCTATGAATATTGTTGTTGCGCTTTGTGTTTGTTCACCTGCCATACATGATTGTTATTTTCTTCATGCCACAAAGTTCCACATACATGCAATCATTCTATTAGTTATTATGCTTAATGGATTTACTTGAATTATGTTATGTTTTTTCACCGTTACTTCTTAAATCTATTCGCATGTATGTAGCACCAGCGGACGTGGACAACCTCATGACGGAATGGAAATTCGTAATAGGTAATCCTCAGACGTCCGCTGGTGGCATTTTCACTGTCCTGTAATTCTCCCATGTTAAATCCTCTGTGTTGTAATTTTCTATTTTGTTCATACATGTACCTGGAAATTAAATTTAGAAAATTTATATTAATTAAAAAAAAAAATCACAAATTCTATGCGAATCTCACATTAGAAATGCAGTGATTAGTGACGTAGTTAATTCTCCCGTTCGTAGTGTCCACAATATTTTTTATTTGTGTTTTTCTCTTCAGTGGCTTTTACGCTTTGGGATATATTTAAAATATATTTTGGATAGCCTATTAGTATAGGTCATCTAAAAGGAAAGACCTTGATTAATACGTTAAAAAAAAAGAAGATATTTGAGTAATTTGTTTGTGTTGAAACAAATGGAAGAGTTGTCCGCTACTACATTACATCAAATAGATACTATTTCTTTGATTACATTAACGTATTACCGATTCGTAACAAGGAACAAGGAACAAGAAATGTCAAGAGCGATTTTTACTCTTAATTAGAATTCAACTTTTCTTTAATATGCTTTACTTGCAAACACACACACGCACTACCCAACACATATATATATATATATTTATATATTTATATATATATATATATATATATACACACACACACATATATATATATAACTTCCCTAACCTGTTCCAAAATACCTCTACTTGACCTCTCTCTTTATTCACCTCTTATTAATCCTCCCCTCTCATTCTCTCATCGTAACCAATGTATAAGATCTTTCCTTGACTGCACATGAAGACACAAATGCATTGAAACAAGTTGTACCGAAGTATACAAGTATAGTGTTAATTTAAAGTTTACAATATTACACACTAAAAGGATTGCACAACAAAGAAGGTACATGTTAGTTTTTTTTCTTCTTGTTATTTATGTTTTAGTAAACATATGTATCAACAGTATAAAAAAAAGAAATGCAATGAATTTTGGTATTACATACAAGAGCCTTTTGTTGGAATGTTTGGAAATGTTATGTAAGACAAAGAACATCTATTACTTACACGATTGGAACTATTTTTGTTTTATAAATTCAAGGGCTATTTTGATACCCTACTGGAATATCCAAAAGAAATCAAGTTCGATTTTCATAAAACATAATAATATAATAATAATAATAATAATAATAATAGTCTGGATTTATATAGCGCTTAATACGAAATCCCGTCTCCAAGCGCTTTACAAATGTTATTTCCCCGGCCATCGGATCATTCACGCATAATGTGCACCATCTCTACTTCCTGGGGAGTATTCCTACCTAAGGTCATCGTGAGGGCATATGGCAATTAATAACCCAAAGACTTTTGTCATCTTACAAGGCCCCCATTCCTCTCTAGGATGTGGAGTGGCAAATCTAGATTAATGTCTCGTCATTGTCATGTTTGCAAACTTCAAGGCTAGGTTGATTTTCGGAAATTAGTTGCGATCGTGTTTACAATGTAAGCATAATAAGCCGTGGCAGATGACTGTCGCAAATACTGTATGGAAATAATCTCCCCAAACATTGATGGTTTTAAGGCGCTGGTTAAGTCCAACAAGATATATTTACAGAATAGCCAAGTATAAAATTAGACTTGCTCTTTACTTTCGAAAGTGGAAGATAAATTTAACTGACATTCATATGATTTATAAACTATTGCAAAACATGTTCTTTTCCTTTATTTGTGTACATATCCTTTTCTCCATTGCCAACCGCCTTTGATATATTGTTTTTTCTTGTTTATTTTGATTCAGGTTCGTTAACTGAAAAATGACAAAAAAACTGCCTTGGTGAACATGTTTATCCTGAATAAAGATGTTCAAATGAAATGAAATGAAATAAAATAGCTTGAATTTAGTTTTTAAGAATGTTTTTCGATTCAAAGATGGAATTTAATATCCATTGTATACAAAGTAACAACACATCTTAATGATTAACAAATAAAGGCTTTGAAATTCGAATTTTAAAATCATATTCTTTTACTCTGCTTTAGCCCATTTGGCCATTTAATTTCCTCCCTCTGTCCCCCCCACACCCACTCTCTATGCCCTCTCTTCAACTCTCTCTTATATCTCCTCTCTGTCCTCTAGATATCTATCGTCCCTCTCTATTCCTTCCTCTATCCCCGTCTCCCTCTCCCCACCCCTCCTCCTCTCATTCACCCCTCTCTCCAACCTCTCCCTTGAATCTCTCTCAATCTCGTTTCTCTTTCCCTCTCTTTCTCTTTCTCTCCCTCCCTCCCGCTCTCTTAACCTCCTTTTATTTTATTTTATTTGCTGAGTGAAGAGACACTCCACCCTTTCCCCTTTAGCTACGCCATTATAACGTCTTCTTCATGTCTTGTTTACGTCAATGCTAAGATTGATTTAAGTATACATCTTCAAAGTCTTGAAGTGGGATACGTGTTTGCTGGACGACATTCATGCTCCACCCTATAACACAGTAAATTACAACCTACCACAGGAGAAAAATGTATTAGTGTAAAAACGAACATCAATCTTCAAAATAATATACCACTAAGAAATATGATGATCCCTTCATAAAGGTCCGGCTAACAAGCATAGATTAATGTTGGATATTGAGTGGCAATTACACTGTTTCATCGTAGGGAATTCAGTAAGCATCAATGCTTATTTTTCATTCTTTCAATTTGTTTGTCGCGTAGCATTTAACGTGTACCATGTTTATACGAGTGGATAAGAATAATAAGGGAATCATGCATCATTTTGGACATATATTCTCGTTAATGGTCATTGTTTGGATTTTTACAAGAACAACATTCTGCCAATCATCTTTCTGTTTTTCGTTCGTCGTAGATCACACAGAGAAATGTTTACACAAAATATGACAAGAAATATGTTAAATAGGAACCCATAACTTTTGTGTAAAATTTGCCGAATAGTAAATTTCACAAATAAATCATGTAGGTCATTATGTAAAAAAGAAACTTCAATTTGTTTAGTATATGTTACCAAACCAAATGTTTTACACAATTTATGTAAAGGCATTGATTAAAATGCCAAATGTGAGATGCATGGCCCTACGTGTTATTAGCGCCTGTGATATGGTGTAATATTGATGCCCTAAAACAATTTCGCTTAAAAAATGATCATGAATTGCCCCCCAAACAGCAAAAATCTTTGAGTGACCGGTTTTACCATACTCATTTTCCCCATTAGACTGTAGTGTGTTAAAACCGTTAGGAAAACGCTTTTTGAAATTTCGAATTCCAATCATAAATATGTTGACAATCAGACGGACGATAATCATGGGATTCCTGAGTGACCTAAAGGTTTAATTATAATCATGAATGCAGTATGAGCTACATCCAGGATTTTGTTTAGAATCTGAGACAAAGATACCTAATCCCCTTATATAGGAACTCAATAACTTTTGTGCAAATTTTACCTAAAAGTTAATTTCCCAAATATTATATAGAAATTGCCAGTCTGCCTTTTTCTTTCCTTTTTCAATACAGATTACTATGTACTCACTGGTAATGATAAGCTTAGCAAATAAGAAAACAAATATTCTGTTTTGATTTGTTTGCTTGTTAATTTCGTTCTATTTTTTGTTCTTAAAAATAAAGATCAGTTCTGGTCATGCGATTGCATTGTGAAAGAAACATTGTGGAATCGATCAGAAAAGGTTGAACATCTAGCATATAAGTATTGGTGTGTACTGCAAGGTTCTGGAATCATCAAAATGATAACAAATTCGGCCCGGTCGTGGTAAAGTTACAAGCACCGTACACAGAAAGATGTATATGGGACTGCGCACAGGTGCGCGACACGTGCGTTATCCATCACATCCCAATAGATAAACTAATTTAGCAAATATATCAATTAGTAGGCGGTTTCCCGGCAAAAATTGTATCATCATGTATTATTCAAAACATATTCTTTCACATGATTGGTAATAAGAGCTTCCAATTCATTTCTTTGAAATTGGGGCGTTTCCAATACTGGTATTTACCTTTAACCAGTTTTTTTAATTGTTGTTATAGGGACGGTCATATAGTCGGAATTTTCAGATTTTTCCATAGATTATTTATCGTTCCTGAAGTTAAATTTGTAAACATTTTCTCACAGCCGGGAGTGTATCAAGCTGTTTATGCATTTAAAATAGCAAATTTATTTACAAAAACTTTTCAAGAGCCTTTGTTTAAAAAAAATGCTTTGCGATTTCAAGTATTCTATAGGCCTACAGTTATGCTAAATAAAGTATGGGTTAATGTGTGTTTCTGAAAAAGCCTCATGCTACCAGGCAAGCACATCTCCGTGAAAAAATATACCAGCAGGAAATAGGATTCTTTATATCATTATAAGTAGGTTAACATCGATGATAGGCGTCGGCTATCATAGCATGACTTATTTCATAAACGATGATCCTATATAAACAGCTATCCACGGTTAATACGTACATGTATACTATTTGAACCAGTTCGAGACTTCTTCAAATTCCGTATACGGAACACTGTCGATCAAAGGAAACCAATTTTGACAAATGAAAAGTCTAGGCCTATAACAATCACCGAATCCTTTTTTGATCTCTTTCTCTCTCCTTTCTCTCACCATCTCTCTCATCATCTTCATCATTATCATCTCTTCCCCCTTTCTATGTTACTCTCTCTCTCTTCGTTCCTCATCATCAACAACTTCATCAGCATTATCATCATCTTCATCATCATCATCATCATCTTTTTTTCTCTCTCTCTCACACTACAAATAGAACCAAATATATATAATTGTGGCCGATTTGAAGAACAACATATATGCTCAATTTAGCCCATACAGAAAATCAGGCCCTGAAAGGGATACATACATTGGCCTATGGGAAAGGAAAGCACTAAGTTTTATGTTTTGTACCCTTTTACACGGTAAAAGAAGATGGGATACGTCGAAGTGGCTGAAACAATGTACGTATAAATCATGGATAGCTGTTTATAGAATCATCGTTTATGAAATCAGTCAGGTTATGGTAGCCGACGCCTATAGTATAGTATGCTATAGTATTTATTTTCCGTTTTAAAAACAAACATATTTTACAAGTATATACATAACGTCAATAAAACGGCTGGATAGCCCATATTCAGCTGTGCCAGGCACGACACTGCTGGTCTTCCATGGGGTCCAGAAATCATATACATAAATAAATATAAAACATGACATGTGATTATTTACTAAATTAAAGGAAGACTGTGATCAATGTTAGCCTACTTATAATGAAAGAAAGAAAATCCTGCTTCCTGGTGTTCTTTTTTCACAGAGATGTTTTGGTAGCATGGGGATATTTTCATAAACAAACATTAATCCATACCTTATTTAGCGTAACTGAAGGCTTATGGTATACTTTAAAGTGAAAGACACGCTTCTGATAAGCTATTGTAAATAAAAAAAAATGAATCTGTTATTTTAATTGCATAAAAGTTTCATACACCCCGGCTGAAATATAACAAACTATAGGACAGGAACAATAAATGACATCTTGACGATACATCACCAGCATGTGGATCACATGGTTCGTGGTTCGAGTTCCGCCGCGGCACTAATGTCCTTTCGGCAAAATACTAATCTACATTTGCCACACTCGACCCTGGTGTAGTAAATAGGTATCTGGACGGAATTCATTGCTCGAATTTGTGTTAGCCCTAGGGCAGAAGGGCTACAGCCGCGTTAGTTATACTATTTTATAGACATCTTGAGCATCCGCTGGGATGGATGTCTGCGCAAAATAATTGTAGTTATTATATCCTTCATCCAGAACATTATCATTTTCTCTTACTTAGTGATCTATCTCTGTGTCTATTGAGATGGATCAGTACAGTTCTGCAAAATATTAACTTTGTCTATCAAGAATGAATCATATTGTCACAATCATTTCATGACAAAAGGTGAAGAGAAATTATTCCAACCTCAAGGGTAATATTGTATTAAATGAAGGAGAAGGAGTAGTAGCAGTAGAAGTAGGAATAGTAGTAATATTAATAGTAGCAGTAGAGGTAGTACTACTACTATTACCCGTATTAATAGCAGTAGTAATGTTAGTAGAAGTGGTAGTAGTATTAAAGGGATAGTTGAGTTTTGGTGTAGATCATGGCGCTACACAAAACAATTTTTTGTGAGTAATGAAAACATAACCGTGTCAAATGTGAAAGAGCAAACAATTTAAATGACAAAATTATCTTTGTTTGAACCAAATCGGTTCAGAGACGGCTAAAATATCCAAACATATAATCATTTCTAATATTTGTGGGGCCCCCACAAATATTCGATGATTTTGAACCAGCCGTTGAAAAAACAAGATAGCGCCTTATACGTTTTATTCCAGCCAATGCCAATGTTAGCTTTTTGTTGCCTTTTTTGTGTTGGTTACTTGATTATAATACGCACAATCAGCCGGCCCGTCTATTGTTATTATTATTAGTGTTGATATTATTCAAAATTAACGGTCACCGTATTTTGGGGAAAGTGGAGCTAAATTGGTATGATCGGAAGTTAAGCTAAATGTCACACATGTTGGGGTCTAACATAACCTTCATAGCATACTCTTACTACCCCTAACACTACTACTACTACTAAAACTGCTATTTTTCTTCTACTACAGTGTAATACTACTTATACTATTATAAGAAGAAGAAGTGGAAGAAAGAGGAGGAGATTTGTTCGTGTTATGGCAAGTTTCGCTGAAATCTTTGGACTGTGAATCGCAGATGTCGAATTTTACAATGAATTGTTTTTTTCTAATCGGACATATTAATAACTCGGTGTGATCGAGAAATCCCTTATTTAATATCTATATTTTGTACAGATTCCGCCTTATTTCCGCTGCAGAATGAAACGTGTGTAACTGGACATTGCTATCTCGATTCGAACAATGGTAAGAAGTATATTGATTAATGAGCCTACTAAACGCAGGCAAATGAAAATGTTTAGCGTGGACCGAGCCTCTATTCAAATGATCTTTTATGTTCAGTTTTAGACACATACAGGCATTAGCAATGACGTTCATATATAACACATCGTCTTTTCTTTTTATCAAAGAGGGCGTTTACTATGTAGAAAATGGAAGGCCTTTCTGGCTCCAAACAGTCGATATTAACCTCGCTCTTGTAAACAAAATTAATCATTTGAAATTAATCATTTAAAATTTGATCTCGTTTTCGAAACGACTTGTAAGCGTAATCCACAAAACATGTAGAAGAGTGGAACAACGAAAACTGAGAGTTGGGTGTGCCATTGGCTTCCTCATTTTAAGATTGTTTATGGGTCTGTTCAGACTAAAATATTCATACGAAACTCTCCTTAAAAAGAACGTCGTATAACAAACGTCTTAAAACCGTAGGAGGTATATACTACAACAGCGTTTTTCTAATTGTATAGACACGGCATTCTCAGAAGAAGAACAAAGTTCCCGTCACCGAATTCACTTATTCAGGCATCACGTTGCACAAAATATGAAGTTATTTATGCACCTCACTGTCTGAAATCAACATGTCACTAAACGATTCCAGCTAGCGAAGCTATGGAGGAAAAAAAGACACTTTATTATCTTTAAAGTGTGCTGGTATGGGTGCGCTAGTTACTTACGTGGCTTAGCTGTAACTGGGGTAATAATGTCTTAGTGCCATGAGCGTCATTGCCTGACGGATACAGGCGCTATAAAAGTGATATAAGTGGCAATTATTTCTAAAGTTAGTACTTCTTTATGAATACCGACCTTTTTAAAATCAAATTATTTACAGTGAGCCGCTGCATACCAGTTGTGGATATATGTGCGATGGATGTATGGTATATAGGTGAGTAAAAAATAAATTAAAATAAATATACATTTTCGAATAGTTTCGATGGCTGTTTCTCATGGTTTTAAGTATGTTTAATATTATACATGTGTTTATGATATGAGGGAGGGGGGGGGGGGGGTAGTGAGCTCTATTTTTGTTTGGTGCTCAACGAGGGGAGGGGTGAGGTGTGGGGGGGGGGGGGAGTGCCCACTTTTTTATCAACACCCATCCCCCCTTTTTTCCAGGGGAGGGGGCCCGTCTCTTTTTTTTCTTTTAGGTACAATTTATGTGTTTTTATCAGTTTTACGGCCAAAGGATCTGCCACTGTGTGTGATTATGTGTGTGTGTGTGCGGGTGTTCGTTTGTGTTTGTACATGTATATACATGCATTTAACTTTAATTTGCTATTATTCCATTTTATTCAAAGGTTTAGTATGTCTAGCTACACCGATTCGACCCATCGCTTCAACAATACGATGCATGTAAGTTCACTTCACTAGTAAACATTCGTGACTATATACAACAACGATCATCTCGATCTATGAAAACAGTACTGCATATCACACCCGAACCATCAGTGGATATTGCAAAAGAAACTGGATTGCTTAATACCAAAGGGTACTAACACATTTGTCCCTTATAATTAAAAATGACTCATAGATCCTGATTTCATGGATATTTTCCTTCTTATTTAACATTTGCTTCTAAACTTTTTAGGGGAATAGTTGCCTACCGTAGTGTAAATCTAATTTTTAAGAAGAATTTAAATTTAAACGATTTTCTTTTTCTTCGAAAACGATGTCGCAGCATAACTATTTTCAGTAGTTTTTTTTCAATTTTCTCTACTAAGTGCCGCTGTAAATATGTCGACATCTTCATGTCATGATTCACAATATATTAACTAATTTTCCTTCTTGTGTTGGTTACTTTTTCCAATTTTCCCTTGTTGCCGATAAAGGACTTTCAATGAGAGAGCCAAGACTAATCTAACTATACCCGAAGTGATATCCGCACTGACTGATAAGTTAGGACTGTATTATACTACAGCTGCAGACAAGTTCCACGGTCTCCTCGCAAATCCTCGAGACCTACAGCTTCTGCCACAACATATCTACGATAATCAAAGACAAGCTAGAGTACTGTGAGTTGGTATTTCCCTGTCTGATTCGTGACCCGACTTTTTCTTCCGCCACAATGTCCTTATATGATTGAAAATACCTGTTATAGGGTGAATACTCGAATGGTGTCAAAATCCCCATAAAACCCACTACTATGAGCCTTTGTAAAATGCAAAAATAGTTATTTTTTTTCATTTTGGCTTGATGGTAGTGGTCAGACACGATTGCTGTTCCAGACTTACCACCACGTGATGTATAACCTTTTTTTAAATGTTTGTTCAAAATCGGGTTTAACAAAGAAAGTTAGTCCGAGGTTTAACTTTTTCTTTTGTGATTTTAGACGCAGAGTCTGGTTTAACCGAATTAGTCGAAAAAGACCATTGTGTCTATGATAAAGGCAAGGTTAAATTTAGGCTCATAATTATGTTTCCTTTCGTATTTGTCAACAGAATTCTGTCAGGTTATGAAATACAACACATTGAAGCTAATGCGTTCACCGCATTTACAAGCCTCCGTACACTGTAAGTACTTGATATTATTCTCCGCAAATGATTTCATGTGTCTACTTAAAAACAAATACCCCACTCTCAAGATTTAACGTACTCTGTCTTAAATACTTTTTTCCAATAACTTAAATGCCCCTCTAAAGTGTTGGGAGCCCCAAAAATTTGATGGCAAAATGTTAAGAAAGGGGATGTCATTTAAGACACATTTCTGCAAGGATCTTCAAAACAAATGCGTTTAAAGTCGAATTTTTGTCTTCAAACACATTTTTCGGGGGAAATCTTTGCAGAAGTGTGTCATAAATGACATCCTCTTTCACATTATGATACAATTTAATTAAAATTTTGCCATCAAATTGTTGGCGAATTTGGGGCTCCCAACGCTTTGAAGGGGCTTTAAAGTTTAAAAGATGGTTCTTTTAATTCTTCAATTTATTATCCAGCATGCATGTGTATGTGTGGGGTGGCGAGGGTGTGTGTGCGTGAGTGTGGTTGTATTATAGGTAGGCATTATACGTATTTTTTTTCTTGATTGATGTTATTCTTTTGTGGTCTAAGGTGATACATGTATTGAAATATATAATTGTTGTAAGTGAGTTTTTCATGACTTCCTTACTAAGAGGGGATTTAATATAGTGACCAAACTCGTTTTGACCTTGTTCAAACTTAATTTCTCCTTTTAGAACATCCTACAACATTTTGGGTGTGGTTAATATATACGTGTTAGACGCAGAGGCCTAATTACGTTAATGGTCACATGGGTCTTGTATACCTACTCCGAGGACAAAGTGGTCACTCGATTAAATTGTTCATAGATAATGTTGAATGTATATCATTATGAAATTATGATATATACTCTCATGCATATTATATTGTTTTTAGTCTTTCTGGACGTGGATGTATGTCAGGCAAGGCCTTGATGGGCAGTTATATTACTGACAGTCGTGCACTTATACTAAACGAAGCCGGTCGTTTCACAACGCACCATGTTTAATTGAAGCTGTCAAGGTAGCCTGTCTTTATTGCAGTTTATATACAGCTGCTGAGGTGTGATGTTTCGTTACGAGATGCAGGTCATACAGCTGAGATGACTAAGTTTTTTCTCCTACCTGTGTGACATTTAGTCTAGGGGGTTTCCGTTTTTTCCATTTATACCACGAATGAACACTACTGAACTTCACTATGGCGTCCCATACTCTTCATTTACGTTTGGCTATAATTTAAAACAATCGCAAATAAGTTGCTTTACATAGCAACTCTTTATAAGAAGGGGTCCTGATCTTCCCAATAGTTTCCCATCACTATTCCTTAAATAAATACAAATTAAGTTCTACAGGTCATACTCTTTTCAGGTTGAATCAGCAGAGCTTTGGAATAAACTTCCTGCATATTTTAACATTTGTGATATGGTTGAAAACTCTAAAAATTGTCTCAAAAAGTTTTTGTTATTTTGTATTAAAGAACCAATTTCGAATGTCAACTGAACACTTAAAGTTGATATTCTAAGACAATCCCAAATATTAAGATAATTACATCAATAGAAAGCTTTTAACCCCCAGAATAACACTAAATGGTGTCCAACCAGGGGCGTAAATCCCGGGGGGGGGGTGGGGGGCTGCATCCCCCCTGGCTTGAAGTAGGGGGGAATGGCCTCTACAATCATCCCCCCCCCCTGATATTACCCAAAAAAAGAGAGGAAAAAAAAGGAAGAAGAAGAAGAAGAAGAAAAAAATGTGATTGTTTCAATTTCAGCATAATGCATGAGAAATGAGTTATTTTTTTAATGTATAGCCTATACACGTATACAGTATGTCACGATAAGGAAACGTCAAGGCTTCCGCGATTCGCGCGAGAGGGGGAAACTAAATTCAGATAAATATAGGGCTTATTAAGAGTCGAAAGCGGTGCAACGAATCGTCTTCTTTCTTTGATAATAAAATCAAACGTCTAAGCTTTTCGCGCTTCGCGCGGGAAGGGGAAACTGAATTCAGACGAGAATTAAGAGTCGAAAACAGTACACTCAATCGTCTGCTTTCTCTAATAGTTTAAGGAAACGTCAAGGCTTCTGCGCTTCGCGCGAAAGGGGAAAACTGAATTCAGATAAATAGGGCTTATTAAGAGTCGAAAACTGTGCAATGAATCGTCTTCTTCCTATAATAATTAAATCAAACGTCTAAGCTTTTCGAGCTTCGCGCGGGAAGGGGAAACTGAATTCAGACGAGAATTAAGAGTAAAAAACAGTACACTCAATCGTCTGCTTTCTCTAATCTGTTAAGGAAACGTCAAGGCTTTCGTGCTTCGCGCGAGAGGGGGAAACTGAATTCAGATAAAAAGGGCTTATTAAGAGTCGAAAACTGTGCAACGAATCGTCTTCTTCCTATAATAATAAAATCAAACGTCTAAGCTTTTCGCGCTTCGCGCGGGAAGGGGAAACTGAATTCAGACGAGAATTAAGAGTCGAACACAGTACACTCAATCGTCTGCTTTCTCTAATAGTTTAAGGAAACGTCAAGGCTTCTGCGCTTCGCGCGAGAGGGGGAAACTGAATTCAGATAAATAGGGCTTATTAAGAGTCGAAAGCGGTGCAACGAATTGTCTTCTTTCTATAATAATTAAATCAAACTTCTAAGCTTTGGGCGCTTCGCGCGGGAAAGGGAAACTGAATTCAGACGGGAGTTAAGAGTCGAGAACAGTACATCCAATCGTCTGCATTCTCTAATAATTTAAGGAAACGTCAAGGCTTCCGCGCTTCACGCGAGAGGGGGAAACTGAATTCAGATAAATATTGCTTATTAAGAGTCGTAAACGGTGCAACGAATCGTCTTCTTTCTATAATAATTAAATCAAACGTCTAAGCTTTTCGCGCTTCGCGCGGGAAGGGGAAACTGAATTCAGACGAGAATTAAGAGTCGAGAACAGTACACCCAATCGTCTGCTTTCTCTAATAATTGAAGGAAACGTCAAGGCTTCCGCGCTTCGCGCGAGAGGGGGAAACTGAATTCAGATAAATAGGGCTATTAAGAGTCGAAAACGGTACAACGAATCGTCTGCTTTCTATAATTATTTAATGAAACGTCAAAACTTCCGCGCTTTCCGCGGGAGGGGTAAATCGAATTCAGACAAAGATTAAGAGTCGAGCACGATTAACAAATCGTCTACTTTCTCTAATAATTTAATGAAACGCCAAAACTTCCGCGCGGGGGGGGGGGGGCGGGGGGGGCGGGGGGGGGGGACTGAATTCAGACAAGGATATACAGTCGAGAACGGTACAGCAAATCGTCTTCTTTTTATAATAATTTAATGAAACGCCAAAGCTTTCGCGCTTCGCGCGGGAGGGGGGGGGGGAGGATTTCATTCAGACAAGGGTTAACAGTAGAAAACGGAACAATAAATCGTCTTCTTTTACTAATAATTTAAGGAAACGTCTAAGCTTCCTTTCTAGCCTATCACCCACACACCCCTAATGAGCGAGCGTGTGTGTGTGTGTGTTTGTGCGTGCGCGATCGCGCGCGTTTGCGTAAATTAGTTTGGGCGTGTGCTTTGTTGTTGTTGTTTTTATTTCCGAAATCAGATAAAAATATCATACATAGTAAAATATACAAAGTAAAATATTTATACATATACATAGACAAAAAAAAATCGGTGGATAGCCCAATTCAGCAGTGTTTATAGAACACTACTGTTCTTCCTTGGGGTCCTACACTACAATATTAACATAAAAGCGACATGAAGCAGAATAGAAACAAAACAGAAATGCAAGTTTTTTAAATACCAAAGTAACAAAATATTCAAAAAATAATATCATACGCGTACACCCACACCCACACACACACACACACGGTTATGCAAAATCATTTGAGTTTAAGGAAGTGTGCTAAGAAAAATTATCAGTTATTAGGGTATGGAAGGATCTTAATGTAGTTACATTTCGGATGTGTTCTGGTAGTTGGTTATATTGTGTCGCCCCCCTATAAAAGAATGTTCTTTTGCAATTATTTGAATTCGGTTTAGGGAGATCTAGATTTTGGGATGAGCGAAATGAATAATTATACGTGCGATATTTGATATTATTTGACATATAAGACGGAGTGTAATTATTTAAAATCTTAAAAATCATAGTACATACATGCTTTTTGTAACGGCAGTCTAGAAAGTCCCAATTTAGAGTATCATGAACATGTTGATTGGATGTATGAGAATAAGGATTTACTTTCATTATCACACGGCCCGCCCTGTTTTGAAGCTTTTGTAAAAGTGAAAGGGAGGATTTAGTTGCGGATTGCCAAACAATGTCTCCATAGTCGAAATGTGGAATAATTATGGATTTGTAAATTACATTCAGATCAGATTCATTTATAATATGTCTCAATCTACCAAGGAAGCCAATAAGTTTACTGATTTTCTGACACATTATATTTATATGAGGATCCCATTTCAATTCATTGTCTATATTGATACCGAGGTATTTTGTACTGTCAACCTTAACAATATTTGTATCTCTTATTTTCACATTAAGTACATTACACTTTGATAACTTATGACGGGTGCCAATGAGCATGGTAACAGTTTTTGTATAATTAATTAATAACTTATTGCGAGACATCCATTTATCAAGATATTCCTTTTCATCATTTAAGACAGATTCAACAACAGTGGGACATTTATGCGAAAAATAAATTACGGTATCTTCTGCGTATAGATGTACGTGACAAAGATTGAAAATTTTAGGCAAATCATTTATAAATATCGTAAATAAAAGTGGGCCCAATAGTGAACCCTGGGGCACACCATGAGTCAAAACTCTTTCATTTGACATAACATTATTAATCATGGTAACTATTCTTCTCTCAGACAGATAGATAGCTCTCAAACCATTGTAACGACATTACATCTAAACCGATAGAATACAGTTTATTTAAGAGCACCTGATGGTCAACCGTATCAAACGCCTTCTGTAGGTCTACGAAGACTGCCCCCGTGTACCTGCCTTCATCCATTGCCATTAACCAGGAAGCTGTAACGAATGGAGATACCGTCTCGAAAGAATTTTCCGAGGGAAAAATATTCAAGATTAACCTGGCTTAACAAAAGGAAATGTAACCCTCTCCAATCATCATTTCCATCAACAGCTGTCCATATCAATACACAGTCCCTCTCTGGAATTCCAAATAGTACGAAATGTTACGTAACGCCATCTGCTTCCCTAAGTTCTCTATTCACTCTTTTGCAAATTATGCAAGCATCGAGCTTTGAAGCCATGCGTGGCACCGAAAAATTAAGTCATGTTCAGTGAAGATGTATTTAGCTATAACATATAAAATACAGAATTAACAGCATAAGACCATTGCAACTTTATATTAGTCATCAAATGCTTTTTCTGTTCTCCGATAGCTCTACTGAATGCATGGCCATTTCAACCAGCGAAATCGACCAAGGAAATCGTGAGTTAGAGCGAATGAAAGGTTTTCATCATCATGATTTTCTCATCTAATTATTGATATTTTCCGAAAATTTCCGAAATTTGTACATAGCTAGGAAAGTAGTCTAAAGGTTTATCTTCCTAAAGAACTAAATGAAATTGTGTTATATGTTTGCGCATTTATTGATTGAGGGCTAGAAGTTGTCAAGTTATCACCACTATTCACCCCAAATACGGGCCCACAAAGCAAAAGCCGCCGTGCTCGCTGGGCTGGGATGTGTGTGGAAAGGGAGGACCTAGTGCTACTAGGGAGCTGTACGGTTTCGGAGGGGGATTAAGGGGATTACGATAGGGGAAACAAAAGACACGCGGTGCCACGGATGGCTTCAAAGGGGCCTCTTGGACGGGATCTCCATTCATTACAGCTTCCTGATACAACCCATGAATAGTATTTAGTTGATCATAGTATTTTGTTTGCGAAATAAGTGGCTTCTTAAAGATATCAAAATTGGTATCCCCTACTATAATTGAATTTGAATTAAAATTATTCATAAATATTAATACATTTTCATAAGCAAATAAGGTATCACGCATGGAACTCGGTGGTCTATACCAATTCATAAATAGGATGGGTTGAGAGTTCGTTATATTTATCATAATAAGGATTGCTTCTAATTCAAGCAGAGAATGATCTTCTAGAACTTTATAATCAATATTATTTGGTATGTAAATGGCCACACCCCCACCATTTCGATTACGATCTTTCCGTATAAGTGAATAACCAGATATCGAGACTTCAGTATCATCAATTTCAGCATCAAGCCTCGTTTCATTTAAAGCACAAACATGGATATCATTCTGGAATAAAATAGACTTCAACTCGTCAAAATTTTTCAACAAACTCACAATATTCAATTGCACACATTTTAGTCCCTTTTCACGTAAAACATCGAATTTGTGAAATGATTCCAATTGGGCATCAATGTTTATTTTTTCTCTTTGACTTCTACCCGAACTATTGTTATGTGATTTCACATTTTTTTCTTCAGTAAAAATGTTTCCAGGGAGTTCGTTAAAGTAACACTTTGGACATATCCAGTCATCGACACTTAAAAATACATCAATATTTTCACGAGAGCATGTAAGGTGACACCAGTTGGTACATTTGACACATAGGAGTGCATTCTGGTTGTTATATACATTTTTCCGGCAAATTATGCTCGTGCTAGTATGTGATGGCTATCGCCTTTCATCCCCCCCCCCACTCCTCGGTACGGATTTACGCCCCTGTGTCCAACTGACAAAAACAAGTTTAGAATGGTGAATTTATGCGAGTAAACTCTACCAAACTATCTGGCCCGAATTCACAAAGGAGATCTGTCGACAAACCTCCTTTGTGAATTCGGGCCTTTAAGTCTGAAAGCCGGAAGTGCATGTAGAGTCGGGCCTCTATCCGTGACGTCACGAACGGGACTCATGGGCTCAGTGAGAGTGAATGGTAGTGATATCTCTACGTAAATGCTATCCTGTCAGAGCTTAGATTTGTTGTTGTTAATGAGTATATTTGATGGATTTTCTGTTTTCATTTGAATCAAGAATATATTAACGAAGCAACATGTTCCAGTCGCTGATTTCTTTTTATATCCTCATATTCACCTATTTGGTAGAGATTTAAGACGAGTTTACTGCTTGGGAAACAAGGTTAAATCATGCACGTATGAATAGGCGGATGCATTATCTTGTCATCAGATAAGGTACAGGAGCAGTTTTGTAAAACGAATAGGCCTAGAACTATGATAGTCTTATCATAGATGTGTGTGACTGCATGCCTAAAAAAGGGATACAGTACCAGTTAAACATTTTATGTTGTAAAATATCAAACTTGAACGAGATCATGCAAGCGCGCTTCCTCTATAATATTTTGACAACGTCTAGTGATCGAACGATATTCATCCGCGAGTGATGCGTCTCTTGCACGAACGTTCGTGAAGCGAGCAGAATCGGGAGGTAAGACCAGACCGCTGCTCTAGGCGCGGCTTGCTTGTGATGAAACGTACGTGCGCTAGTTATATGTTTATCGGCAATTGCAAGAGAATGAAAGCCACGTTACCAGCTAAGAAAAACAACGAACAAAGACTTGCTCCTGACTACCGGTGTCAGAATTGGTAGATCGCACGATTAATGCACAGCATGGAAGAAGATGAAGGATCTTCAGGGCCAAGCTTGGAAGGGGAAAGACATGGGGAAAAGGAAGAAGAAACCATCGGTAGATCGCTGTATGATAATTAACTGTACATGGGTACGGTCCACTTTACCAGGCAGCTACTGTTCACTCCGTGCCTGGGCCGATTTCAACACTAAAACAAAAATTACATGATGAAAATATCGACTAATAGCACATCGTTTGCATGTATATGTCATCATTTTTTTAAATGGGAATTGATATTAATACTAAGAAATATTAGGGGAAGGTAAAGCATTGTACATAGAATTATGATTTATTAGACTTTTCAGCCTTTGAAACAAAAATAAGCAGAAAATCGTATCTCTCTGAACAGGCTTTCTATTGAACATCCGGGTAAGTGAATATACTCTTTCACGGACGTGATGTCCTATATAGTAGACCAGCGCCGTGACTGACTTTCTATACAAAGAGAGGCGGATATTTTCGACATTTCAATTAAGGATTTCGAGTAGCCAGATTTTTGTGTGGATATACTATGTAATTGAAAAACTTATAAATAACATATGCTTGCCGTAGGTACCAAATTAAGGGACATTTATTTGCTTAGAATATCAGCTTTAAGGAATAATGCTGAGTGTATCTCACTCTTCTCTATTCTTTTCTTTCCTTCTCTCCATTCTAGCGCATAGGAACATATTCATGATATGCGCTATACAAGTATATTATTATTATCATAATTATTTCCTGTAGATGTCTATTGTTCACTGTTGACGGTGTCATGTGGAAGTCCGAAACGTTTGTACGCTCTCCCAGCACCGCTACGATACATGACAGACGTCGAAGCTTTTAAGAGAGCACTATCAAAATGTGATTTGCATTAGGCGGTGTCTCAACATTGTGAAAAGCCAATTATCTAAAAAAACAGCTTTGTAGATAATTCGCTGTCTGTCATCAATTATCCCGCGAAAAATCTCGCAAAAATGTCGCGAAAAATCCTACAACCATTCGAGAAAATTCTCCCATATCGAGAAATTTCAAGGGATTTTTCGCGGGAAATTTCTGTCTGTCACCTGTCTGTCACCTACGTAAGTAAAATAGTGTCACGCAGTTTGGTTAAGATATTTGATGTAATATTATGTATGTATTTTATTCAATGCTTTAGTCTACTTTACAACTATCCATGATTATTGTACTAGTCTATGTTACGATTCCAATTGCTTTGCATACAGCGGAGTTCTATTCTCTCCTCACTTTGACCTTGCATTCACTTTCAGAACTTTCACTCTGTCCCTTCTCACTTTGACTTTGCCTGACTTTCAGAGCTCTCGTTCTTTCCCTTCGCTCTTGTTTGACCGAAACTCTCATTTTAACCTTGCACTGTCCTTCAGCCCTTTCAGCTTGCTTCTTGTCTTGACTTTCTCCTGTCCTTGTATCCTCTCTCTCAATATGACTTTGAGCTCTCTATTTATGTGCTCAATGACGCCCTTCTCCGCAGCGCGATACTTGTGACCTACATGACTGTTTTTTCTCCATCTCTCTCGAGGGGTATATAAGACAGACTGCATTCGTATCTTAGGCAGTTAGGAGCGAAGAATCTGTCTGTGAAGAGTAAAACTAGTGAGCTGTCGAGAGTTAATTGTGTCAGTTAGTGTGACAAGCCTGTCATCACAGGGTTTGAAGCGAAAGTACTCTACGAATGGGATAGAGAGCCAACCTGTTCAGAAATGGTCTCCAGTCATGTTAGTCTATCTTTTTAGCCTGTTCTAATGCCTGCTGCATTATTTTGCCTCTCTGATTCGCAAGACATTCTCTTTTATCCATCCTTGTAAATGTGTTTGGCTTTGGTGTAATAAACTCCTCAAATGTAATTTCTGCCTCTCGAGTGTTTATTCTCCCTGAATCTCGGCCATCACTAACAACTAAACTTCAACATATAACGGGGCTGATGTATCTTGGGACTTTTACTTCCCATTGTCGAACAATATAAGTCGCCGTTACAATATCTAGATAGCTGTTATCTACGTAATTCAAGATGGATCGGTAAAATTGTGTCTGACACCGCCTATTGATTCCTTTCGTTTGCCAAAAATGCTTACGCGTCATGTACTTTTAATCTGCTTCATTTTATGTCAACAAGTGGTTATTAAACGAGAAATATGCCATTGAACTTCTTTTTTGGGGGGTAAATTTGTAAATAATGCATAGAATACACTCAGATTTAAAACAATACTATTATTGTACTAGATGTACTACAGCAAAATCCCCTCTAGCGCCATCTCAGGTCAGCTGTAGCAGTATGGTCCCGTAAATCGCTGCTTCCTTAGCTACGATGTTGGTTCTCGTCTGCGAAGTGGGAATTAGGAATTGGGTTACGTAATGTTTGTAAGATGACAATGGAAAGGTGCCGTGCAATAAACAGTACGGCAGGGCAGTCTTGAAGGAAAATCGAACCTTAGAGCAAATTGGTCTGATATTGAAATCTGAAATGCACACAGATGTAGTTAATTCATATTTCAAACATTAATCCAGACGCGGATTCACGGGGGGGGGGGGCGTGACAGCTAAAGCAGCGGGGGCTAGGGTAGGGGGCAGTTTCCATAAATATAAAACGATTTAAAAAAAAGAATATTTTTTCAATAATTTATTGCATTTTACCCCGGTCCCGTTCCCATGCCTTGAGCCATAATGGATGGCCGCCCAGAGGATTTTTTTTATGTAGGGGACCGGGGTAAAATTCAATAAAATATTAAAAATTTATTGCATTCTCTGTTTTTTTATTTATTTATGGAAACTGCCCCCTCCCCTAGCCCCCGCTGCGTACAGTCATGGTTCAGTGACAAAGCAATGGCCTCGTAACTGTGAGGCCCCACGATCAAAACCGTGTCGATGTGCTATATTAGTGCCCTTTCGTGGGGCATTAATCCTCATTACTGTCATTTATGACTTAAGGGCGTAGGTCCCCTAGTTGATAAGCATAGTAGCATACACATGCTTTAGCAGTCACGCAAAACACACACTTTCAAATTATTATTGAATACAATCTGAGAATGTATACTTTTATCTAGATCTATAATTTTTAAATTATTTTTAAAATAATTCCATAAATTGGGGTAAACCACAAATATTCCAACTATATGAGCGACAGTGTAGTTCAATATTCATGGCTCTGTTTGAAGTTGAAATCATTTGATGTTATAAGTAATTCAACTTGACTTACATTCCGTTTATTCTACTCTGACTACAATTTATCCTGCTTAACCTTTTTTTACGACCATTCAATTTTAAATCAAATACTATACCCTAGTCACGCCGGCAAGGCCGACACCAAACTGACTACAGACCGAACAATACTATTACCTTACCCCCGATGGCAAAATAGTTGGTCGTTTTAGAGCCTTTGGATGTCGGTTTCGCAGGACGATCGACAGGGTGGAGTCGGTTTGGCAGTGTGACTTATGTCTTAGACTTCTAGATAAACCTAACCTAAAATTTCGCATCATCACATCATATTAATTCTAGATAATTGAATACGTTTCAATATGAGACTTATTGTTGCGTTATCGATGTGATATGGATGCAATAAGCAGTACGGTAGGGCAGAAAGTTTATCAGTTCCGTATCGCTTTAATTCCAGCCTTGAAGGAAAATCGAACTTGTATCATATTGTAATCTGAAATTCGCACAGATGTAGTTATTTCATATTTCAAACATTAATAATTTGTTTTACTATTGATCCGTTTCATTTGTTCATAACAGGCTTTACAGATCTATAAAATAATTATTCATGTATTTAGACAATGTGATATGCTTTTCTCCGTCTATTATGATTAATTGCAGTGCCAGTAACTAATAAAACGGGCGCCAAGACGTTCAGGAAATAAACTAAGGACCTTTCAAATTTCATATGCATTGCTTTTAGAAATCATGTTGTGCAATGTTTCCAATCTCAAGTGAAATATTAAACAAATGAAAAGCAAAAACCGTGAAGATACAATCCCGGGACGTAACGAAGGTAACCTTCTCTTCACACGTGTAAAACGTACGATGACTGTGTGTATATTCATACTACAGTCCACAAACAAGCTGCATCTAGGTTAAATTATGAGCATTTGCGGTGGAAGGGTCTTAACCCCATTGACTACTGAATGCATTCATACCATAGGCTTAATACAGTAGCCACCCGGTTCCCGTAGGCAATGGGCTAGCACAGGGAAGCATATGGCAGCTTTCTAGCAATCCTTGCAGATATTAACACTATAATTCACCGGGTAAACTAAGAAATGATCTCTTACATATTTGTTTTGATACGAGGAGAAAAACCTGTCAAAAATAATCATGTCTCTTAATATGCTATGATCAATACGGCTAAAGGCTAAATCAAATTCTGAATAACATTTTATATTCTTACGTAATCTTAAAGAAAATCGTCATAGAAGAAATGCTCCAGAAAAATATTTGATATTTCAGGGGAAATTTTAATTTCAATTTCAATTTCATATTTATTGCCCAATGAAAATTGGTTTTACTAACATTTTACATTTATCGCAAGTTACGAATTTATAAAAAATAAATACAGAAATCATAGCAAATGTAGATTACTGTAACTACTTTTTTTCGATCATTTGCCTGACAGGCTTTATAGACCTATATATTATTCATGGATTTAGACAATTTGGAATGCTTATCTCCGTATATTGTGACAAATTGCAGTGCCAGAAACTAATAAATCAGGAAATCAACTCAGGACCCTCCAAAATTTAATTTGCATTGCCTTAATAAATCATGGTCAAATTATGTAATACGTCATTGTAATGTTTGAACAGGTGTCTCATTAGAGAAAGTGATTGATTTTTCAAAAGTCTTCGCTATTGTGATTAATCTGATATCATTAAACCGATCAGGCATCTTTCAGACAACAACATTGGAGACATTGAGGTTGGAGTTTTTGATGGTCTGCAGAATTTAAACTATTTGTGAGTACAATTTCTTTTTGCTTTTCTACGTGTTTACCGAATGCAATTAAATGGTTCATCTGACCACGTGACCATGCAAGAGACCTGTATATCGATTTAATAAATAATTTTTGAAACAAAAGTTTCTCTTCAAAAAATAAAAGGGGCTTGCCAGAGGCCTTAGTTTATGATATTCACAAAGGACCATTAATGGTTCCATGACACATGCTCCGCCGACGATTTCTCCGCCGACATTTACTCCGCAAAACGCGACAATTGCTCCGCGACTTTTGCTCCGCGACATTTGCTTGCCAGAGGCCTAATAATATGATATTCACAATGTTTAATTAATACGTTCATTTCAATATTTCAATAAGATAACGCAATGTGATTAATGCCAATAGCGGATGCATATGACTTGTCCAAGTACACTGAGACGAATAAATTCCTTGCCACTTCCTATAGCTTAATTCAAAGGACATGGGAAGTATTTGATGAGCCCTTTAAAAAAAAATATATATATATATATATACATATATTATGTTAGATGAAAAGTAATTTGATACTATTAATGCTAAGCTGCTGAGCAATGTTTCCAATCTCAAGTGAAATATTAATCAAATGATAAATAGAAAATCATGAAGATACCATTCTGGGACGTCAATTTAACAAAGGTAACCTTCTCCTCACACGTATAAAACGTACGAGGACTGTGTGTATATTCATACTACAGTCCACAAACAAGCTGCATCTAGGTTAAATTATGAGCATTTAGGGTGGAAGGTTCTTAACCCCATTGACTTCTGAATTAATTCATACCAATAGGCTTAATACAGTAGCCACTCGGTTCCCGTAGGCAATGGGCTAGCACAGGGAAGCGTATGGCAGCTTTCTAGCAATCCTTGCATATATTAACACTTTAATTCACCGGGTAAACTAAGAAATGATCTCTTACATATTTGTTTTGATACAAGGAGAAAAACCTGTCAAAAATAATCATGTCTCTCAATATGCTATGGTCAATACGGCTAAAGGCTAAATCAAATTCTGAATAATATTTTATATTCTTACGTAATCTTAAAGAAAAGCGTCATATAAGAAATGCTCCAGAAATATATTTGATATTTCAGGGGAAATTTTAATTTCAATTTCATATTTATTGCCCAATGAAAATTGGTTTTACTTACATTTTACCTCTATCGCAAGTTACGAATTTATAAAAAATAAATACAGATATCATAGCAAATGTAGATTACTGTAACTACTTTTTTCGACCATTTTCCTGACAGGCTTTATAGACCTATATATTATTCATGGATTTTGACAATGTGGAATGCTTATCTCCGTATATTGTGATAAATTGCAATGCCAGAAACTAATAAAAACGGTCGCCAAGACGTCCAGGAAATCGACTGAGGACCCTTCCAATTTCATATGCATTGCCTTTAGAATCATGTTCACATTATGTAATACATCATTCTAATGTTTGAACAGGTGTCTCATTATAGAAAGTGATTGATTCTTGAAATTCTTTGCGATTGTGTTTTATCTGATATCATTATCCCGATCAGGGGTCTTTCCGACAACAACATTGGAGACATTGAGGTTGGAGTTTTTGATGGTCTGCAGAATTTATTTTTTTTGTGAGTAAAATATCTTTTTGCTTTTCTACGTGTTTACCGAATGCAATTAAATGGTTCATCTGACCACGTGACCATGCAAGAGACCTGTATATCGATTTAATAAATAATTTTTGAAACAAAAGTTTCTCTTTAAAAAATAAAAAGGGCTTGCCAGAGGCCTAAGTTTATGATATTCACAAAGGACCATTAATATGTTCATTTCGATATTCCAATAAGGTAACGCATTTTAATTAAAACCAATAGCGGATATGTATGATATTTCTAAGTACTCTGAGACGAATAAATTCCTTGCAACTTCCTATAACTTAATTTAAAGGACATGTTAATTTTTGGGTAAGCCTTTAACAAATTTATAAAAAATAAAAAAATTATTTGATGTTAGATGACGAAAAATACGATACTATTATTAATGCTAAGCTGTTGTGCAATGTTTCCAATCTCAAGTGAAATACTAAACACATGAAAAAGCAAAAACCGTGAAGATACAATCCTGGGACGCAACTTTAACGAAAGTAACCTTCTCTTCACACGTGTAAAACGTACGATGACTGTGTGTATATTCATACTACAGTCAACAAACAAGCTGCATCTAGGTTAAATTATGAGCATTTGGGCTGGAAGGGTCTTAACCCTATTGACTACTGAATTCATTCATACCAATAGGCTTAATACAGTAGCCACCCGGTTCCCGTAGGCAGTGGGCTAGCACAGGGAAGCATATGGCAGCTTTCTAGCAATCCTTGCAGATATTAACACTTTAATTCACCGGGTAAACTAAGAAATGATCTCTTACATATTTGTTTTGATACGAGGAGAAAAACCTGTCAAAAATAATCATGTCTCTTAATATGCTATGATCAATACGGCTAAAGGCTAAATCAAATTCTGAATAACATTTTATATTCTTACGTAATCTTAAAGAAAATCGTCATAGAAGAAATGCTCCAGAAAAATATTTGATATTTCAGGGGAAATTTTAATTTCAATTTCAATTTCATATTTATTGCCCAATGAAAATTGGTTTTACTAACATTTTACATTTATCGCAAGTTACGAATTAAAAAAAAAAATACAGATATCATAGCAAATGTTGATTACTGTAACTACTTTTTTCGATCATTTTCCTGACAGGCTTTATAGACCTATATATTATTCATGGATTTAGACAATGTGAAATGCTTATCTCCGTATATTGTGATAAATTGCAATGCCAGAAACTAATACAAACGGTCGCCAAGACGTCCAGGAAATCGACTGAGGACCCTTCCAATTTCATACGCATTGCCTTTAGAATCATGTTCACATTATGTAATACATCATTCTAATGTTTGAACAGGTGTCTCATTATAGAAATTGATTGATTCTTGAAATTCTTTGCGATTGTGTTTTATCTGATATCATTATCCCGATCAGGGGTCTTTCCGACAACAACATTGGAGACATTGAGGTTGGAGTTTTTGATGGTCTGCAGAATTTATACTATTTGTGAGTTAAATTTCTTTTTGCTTTTCTACGTGTTTACCGAATGCAATTAAATGGTTCATCTGACCACGTGACCATGCAAGAGACCTGTATATCGATTTAATAAATAATTTTTGAAACAAAAGTTTCTCTTTAAAAAATAAAAAGGGCTTGCCAGAGGCCTAAGTTTATGATATTCACAAAGGACCATTAATATGTTCATTTCGATATTCCAATAAGGTAACGCATTTTAATTGAAACCAATAGCGGATATGTATGATATTTCTAAGTACTCTGAGACGAATAAATTCCTTGCAACTTCCTATAACTTAATTTAAAGGACATGTTAATTTTTGGGTAAGCCTTTAACAAATTTATAAAAATTAAAAAAATTATTTGATGTTAGATGACGAAAAATACGATACTATTATTAATGCTAAGCTGTTGTGCAATGTTTCCAATCTCAAGTGAAATACTAAACACATGAAAAAGCAAAAACCGTGAAGATACAATCCTGGGACGTAACTTTAACGAAAGTAACCTTCTCTTCACACGTGTAAAACGTACGATGACTGTGTGTATATTCATACTACAGTCTTGAAACAAGCTGCATCTAGGTTAAATTATGAGCATTTGGGCTGGAAGGGTCTTAACCCTATTTACTACTGAATTCATTCATACCTATAGGCTTAATACAGTAGCCACCCGGTTCCCGTAGGCAGTGGGCTAGCACAGGGAAGCATATGGCAGCTTTCTAGCAATCCTTGCAGATATTAACACTATAATTCACCGGGTAAACTAAGAAATGATCTCTTACATATTTGTTTTGATACGAGGAGAAAAACCTGTCAAAAATAATCATGTCTCTTAATATGCTATGATCAATACGGCTAAAGGCTAAATCAAATTCTGAATAATGTTTTATATTCTTACGTAATCTTAAAGAAAATCGTCATAGAAGAAATGCTCCAGAAAAATATTTGATATTTCAGGGGAAATTTTAATTTCAATTTCAATTTCATATTTATTGCCCAATGAAAATTGGTTTTACTTACATTTTACCTCTATCGCAAGTTACGAATTTATAAAAAATAAATACAGATATCATAGCAAATGTAGATTACTGTAACTACTTTTTTCGACCATTTTCCTGACAGGCTTTATAGACCTATATATTATTCATGGATTTTGACAATGTGGAATGCTTATCTCCGTATATTGTGATAAATTGCAATGCCAGAAACTAATAAAAACGGTCGCCAAGACGTCCAGGAAATCGACTGAGGACCCTTCCAATTTCATATGCATTGCCTTTAGAATCATGTTCACATTATGTAATACATCATTCTAATGTTTGAACAGGTGTCTCATTATAGAAAGTGATTGATTCTTGAAATTCTTTGCGATTGTGTTTTATCTGATATCATTATCCCGATCAGAAATCTTTCCGACAACAACATTGGAGACATTGAGGTTGGAGTTTTTGATGGTCTGCAGAATTTATTTTTTTTGTGAGTAAAATTTCTTTTTGCTTTTATACGTGTTTACCGAATGCAACTAAATGGTTCATCTGACCACGTGACCATGCAAGAGACCTGTATATCGATTTAATAAATAATTTTTGAAACAAAAGTTTCTCTTTAAAAAATAAAAAGGGCTTGCCAGAGGCCTAAGTTTATGATATTCACAAAGGACCATTAATATGTTCATTTCGATATTCCAATAAGGTAACGCATTTTAATTGAAACCAATAGCGGATATGTATGATATTTCTAAGTACTCTGAGACGAATAAATTCCTTGCAACTTCCTATAACTTAATTTAAAGGACATGTTAATTTTTGGGTAAGCCTTTAACAAATTTATAAAAAATAAAAAAATTTTTGATGTTAGATGACGAAAAATACGATACTATTATTAATGCTAAGCTGTTGTGCAATGTTTCCAATCTCAAGTGAAATACTAAACACATGAAAAAGCAAAAACCGTGAAGATACAATCCTGGGACGTAACTTTACCGAAAGTAACCTTCTCTTCACACGTGTAAAACGTACGATGACTGTGTGTATATTCATACTACAGTCCACAAACAAGCTGCATCTAGGTTAAATTATGAGCATTTGGGCTGGAAGGGTCTTAACCCTATTTACTACTGAATTCATTCATACCTATAGGCTTAATACAGTAGCCACCCGGTTCCCGTAGGCAGTGGGCTAGCACAGGGAAGCATATGGCAGCTTTCTAGCAATCCTTGCAGATATTAACACTATAATTCACCGGGTAAACTAAGAAATGATCTCTTACATATTTGTTTTGATACGAGGAGAAAAACCTGTCAAAAATAATCATGTCTCTTAATATGCTATGATCAATACGGCTAAAGGCTAAATCAAATTCTGAATAATGTTTTATATTCTTACGTAATCTTAAAGAAAATCGTCATAGAAGAAATGCTCCAGAAAAATATTTGATATTTCAGGGGAAATTTTAATTTCAATTTCAATTTCATATTTATTGCCCAATGAAAATTGGTTTTACTTAAATTTTACCTCTATCGCAAGTTACGAATTTATAAAAAAATAAATACAGATATCATAGCAAATGTAGATTACTGTAACTACTTTTTTCGACCATTTTCCTGACAGGCTTTATAGACCTATATATTATTCATGGATTTTGACAATGTGGAATGCTTATCTCCGTATATTGTGATAAATTGCAATGCCAGAAACTAATAAAAACGGTCGCCAAGACGTCCAGGAAATCGACTGAGGACCCTTCCAATTTCATATGCATTGCCTTTAGAATCATGTTCACATTATGTAATACATCATTCTAATGTTTGAACAGGTGTCTCATTATAGAAAGTGATTGATTCTTGAAATTCTTTGCGATTGTGTTTTATCTGATATCATTATCCCGATCAGGTATCTTTCCGACAACAACATTGGAGACATTGAGGTTGGAGTTTTTGATGGTCTGCAGAATTTAAACCTTTTGTGAGTAAAATTTCTTTTTGCTTTTCTACGTGTTTACCGAATGCAATTAAATGGTTCATCTGACCACGTGACCATGCAAGAGACCTGTATATCGATTTAATAAATAATTTTTGAAACAAAAGTTTCTCTTTAAAAAATAAAAAGGGCTTGCCAGAGGCCTAAGTTTATGATATTCACAAAGGACCATTAATATGTTCATTTCGATATTCCAATAAGGTAACGCATTTTAATTGAAACCAATAGCGGATATGTATGATATTTCTAAGTACTCTGAGACGAATAAATTCCTTGCAACTTCCTATAACTTAATTTAAAGGACATGTTAATTTTTGGGTAAGCCTTTAACAAATTTATAAAAAATAAAAAAATTATTTGATGTTAGATGACGAAAAATACGATACTATTATTAATGCTAAGCTGTTGTGCAATGTTTCCAATCTCAAGTGAAATACTAAACACATGAAAAAGCAAAAACCGTGAAGATACAATCCTGGGACGTAACTTTAACGAAAGTAACCTTCTCTTCACACGTGTAAAACGTACGATGACTGTGTGTATATTCATACTACAGTCCACAAACAAGCTGCATCTAGGTTAAATTATGAGCATTTGGGCTGGAAGGGTCTTAACCCTATTGACTACTGAATTCATTCATACCAATAGGCTTAATACAGTAGCCATCCGGTTCCCGTAGGCAGTGGGCTAGCACAGGGAAGCATATGGCAGCTTTCTAGCAATCCTTGCAGATATTAACACTATAATTCACCGGGTAAACTAAGAAATGATCTCTTACATATTTGTTTTGATACGAGGAGAAAAACCTGTCAAAAATAATCATGTCTCTTAATATGCTATGATCAATACGGCTAAAGGCTAAATCAAATTCTGAATAACATTTTATATTCTTACGTAATCTTAAAGAAAATCGTCATAGAAGAAATGCTCCAGAAAAATATTTGATATTTCAGGGGAAATTTTAATTTCAATTTCAATTTCATATTTATTGCCCAATGAAAATTGGTTTTACTAACATTTTACATTTATCGCAAGTTACGAATTAAAAAAAAAAATACAGATATCATAGCAAATGTTGATTACTGTAACTACTTTTTTCGATCATTTTCCTGACAGGCTTTATAGACCTATATATTATTCATGGATTTAGACAATGTGAAATGCTTATCTCCGTATATTGTGATAAATTGCAATGCCAGAAACTAATACAAACGGTCGCCAAGACGTCCAGGAAATCGACTGAGGACCCTTCCAATTTCATACGCATTGCCTTTAGAATCATGTTCACATTATGTAATACATCATTCTAATGTTTGAACAGGTGTCTCATTATAGAAATTGATTGATTCTTGAAATTCTTTGCGATTGTGTTTTATCTGATATCATTATCCCGATCAGGGGTCTTTCCGACAACAACATTGGAGACATTGAGGTTGGAGTTTTTGATGGTCTGCAGAATTTATACTATTTGTGAGTTAAATTTCTTTTTGCTTTTCTACGTGTTTACCGAATGCAATTAAATGGTTCATCTGACCACGTGACCATGCAAGAGACCTGTATATCGATTTAATAAATAATTTTTGAAACAAAAGTTTCTCTTTAAAAAATAAAAAGGGCTTGCCAGAGGCCTAAGTTTATGATATTCACAAAGGACCATTAATATGTTCATTTCGATATTCCAATAAGGTAACGCATTTTAATTGAAACCAATAGCGGATATGTATGATATTTCTAAGTACTCTGAGACGAATAAATTCCTTGCAACTTCCTATAACTTAATTTAAAGGACATGTTAATTTTTGGGTAAGCCTTTAACAAATTTATAAAAATTAAAAAAATTATTTGATGTTAGATGACGAAAAATACGATACTATTATTAATGCTAAGCTGTTGTGCAATGTTTCCAATCTCAAGTGAAATACTAAACACATGAAAAAGCAAAAACCGTGAAGATACAATCCTGGGACGTAACTTTAACGAAAGTAACCTTCTCTTCACACGTGTAAAACGTACGATGACTGTGTGTATATTCATACTACAGTCTTGAAACAAGCTGCATCTAGGTTAAATTATGAGCATTTGGGCTGGAAGGGTCTTAACCCTATTTACTACTGAATTCATTCATACCTATAGGCTTAATACAGTAGCCACCCGGTTCCCGTAGGCAGTGGGCTAGCACAGGGAAGCATATGGCAGCTTTCTAGCAATCCTTGCAGATATTAACACTATAATTCACCGGGTAAACTAAGAAATGATCTCTTACATATTTGTTTTGATACGAGGAGAAAAACCTGTCAAAAATAATCATGTCTCTTAATATGCTATGATCAATACGGCTAAAGGCTAAATCAAATTCTGAATAATGTTTTATATTCTTACGTAATCTTAAAGAAAATCGTCATAGAAGAAATGCTCCAGAAAAATATTTGATATTTCAGGGGAAATTTTAATTTCAATTTCAATTTCATATTTATTGCCCAATGAAAATTGGTTTTACTAACATTTTACATTTATCGCAAGTTACGAATTAAAAAAAAAAAAATACAGATATCATAGCAAATGTTGATTACTGTAACTACTTTTTTCGATCATTTTCCTGACAGGCTTTATAGACCTATATATTATTCATGGATTTAGACAATGTGAAATGCTTATCTCCGTATATTGTGATAAATTGCAATGCCAGAAACTAATACAAACGGTCGCCAAGACGTCCAGGAAATCGACTGAGGACCCTTCCAATTTCATACGCATTGCCTTTAGAATCATGTTCACATTATGTAATACATCATTCTAATGTTTGAACAGGTGTCTCATTATAGAAATTGATTGATTCTTGAAATTCTTTGCAATTGTGTTTTATCTGATATCATTATCCCGATCAGGGATCTTTCCTACAACAACATTGGAGACATTGAGGTTGGAGTTTTTGATGGTCTGCAGAATTTAAACTATTTGTGAGTAAAATATCTTTTTGCTTTTCTACGTGTTTACCGAATGCAATTAAATGGTTCATCTGACCACGTGACCATGCAAGAGACCTGTATATCGATTTAATAAATAATTTTTGAAACAAAAGTTTCTCTTTAAAAAATAAAAAGGGCTTGCCAGAGGCCTAAGTTTATGATATTCACAAAGGACCATTAATATGTTCATTTCGATATTCCAATAAGGTAACGCATTTTAATTGAAACCAATAGCGGATATGTATGATATTTCTAAGTACTCTGAGACGAATAAATTCCTTGCAACTTCCTATAACTTAATTTAAAGGACATGTTAATTTTTGGGTAAGCCTTTAACAAATTTATAAAAAATAAAAAAATTATTTGATGTTAGATGACGAAAAATACGATACTATTATTAATGCTAAGCTGTTGTGCAATGTTTCCAATCTCAAGTGAAATACTAAACACATGAAAAAGCAAAAACCGTGAAGATACAATCCTGGGACGTAACTTTAACGAAAGTAACCTTCTCTTCACACGTGTAAAACGTACGATGACTGTGTGTATATTCATACTACAGTCCACAAACAAGCTGCATCTAGGTTAAATTATGAGCATTTGGGCTGGAAGGGTCTTAACCCTATTTACTACTGAATTCATTCATACCTATAGGCTTAATACAGTAGCCACCCGGTTCCCGTAGGCAGTGGGCTAGCACAGGGAAGCATATGGCAGCTTTCTAGCAATCCTTGCAGATATTAACACTATAATTCACCGGGTAAACTAAGAAATGATCTCTTACATATTTGTTTTGATACGAGGAGAAAAACCTGTCATAAATAATCATGTCTCTTAATATGCTATGATCAATACGGCTAAAGGCTAAATCAAATTCTGAATAATATTTTATATTCTTACGTAGTCTTAAAGAAAATCGTCATAGAAGAAATGCTCCAGAAAAATATTTGATATTTCAGGGGAAATTTTAATTTCAATTTCAATTTCATATTTATTGCCCAATGAAAATTGGTTTTACTAACATTTTACATTTATCGCAAGTTACGAATTAAAAAAAAAAAATACAGATATCATAGCAAATGTTGATTACTGTAACTACTTTTTTCGATCATTTTCCTGACAGGCCTTATAGACCTATATATTATTCATGGATTTAGACAATGTGGAATGCTTATCTCCGTATATTGTGATAAATTGCAGTACCAGAAACTAATACAAACGGTCGCCAAGACGTCCAGGAAATCGACTGAGGACCCTTCCAATTTCATACGCATTGCCTTTAGAATCATGTTCACATTATGTAATACATCATTCTAATGTTTGAACAGGTGTCTCATTATAGAAATTGATTGATTCTTGAAATTCTTTGCGATTGTGTTTTATCTGATATCATTATCCCGATCAGGTATCTTTCCGACAACAACATTGGAGACATTGAGGTTGGAGTTTTTGATGGTCTGCAGAATTTAAACTATTTGTGAGTAAAATTTCTTTTTGCTTTTCTACGTGTTTACCGAATGCAATTCTTTTAATGGTTCATTTGACCACGTGACCATGCAAAAGACCTGCATATCGATTTAATAACAACTTTATACAACAAAAGTTTCTCCTGAAAACTAAACAAAAAAGGGCTTGCCAGAGGTCTCCTCGACACAGCATTCATTGATGTATGCAAAGATGATTCCATTTTTGAAATACATTTTGATCACAGAAACAAAACAGAATTACACTATGCGTTGGAGACTGATTTTTTTAAATCTTTGTCAAATGTTGTCAAGTAATGCGTTTCTAAATTGCTCCCATCTATTATAATTATGTTAATAGTTCAATATTCATGGCTTTGTTCGAAGTTGAAGTGATTTGATGTCATAGGTAATTCAACTTGACTTACATTCCGTTTATTCTACTCTGACTAAAATTCATCCTGCTTAACCTTTTTTTACGACCATTCAATTTTAAATCAAAAATTATACCTTAGTCACGCCGGCAAGGCCGACACCAGGCTGACTACAGACCGAACATACTTTTACCTTACCCCCGATGGCAAAATAATTGGTCGGTTTAAAGCCTTGGGATGTCGGCTTAGCCTTGTGATTTAGGGAAGATGAACCAGACAATTTGTGTACGCATCATCGCAAATCATTAATCCTAAATAATTGATGATATTTCAATATATTGTTTATTGTTGTGTTATCATTATAATCGGGGAGTTCATTTCAAACGACATCAGCTAGATTCAAGTGGCAGCATTTTCACCTCTGGAGACCCTTCTGATATTGTAAATTGCAATTCATTCAAACATTTTAACCATTTTACAGCCTATTACTTCTCTTGTACATGCATGCATGTTAAAACTGATTAAGAGAATTATGATATATTTACAAAGTTCCATTAATACGTACATTCCGATATTTCAATAAGGGAACGGAATGTAATTGAAACCAATAGCGGATATGTATGATATTTCTAAGTACACTGAGACGAATGATTTTTGTTGTTAATGTTAGATGACGAATAATAAGATACTAGCAATGCTAAGCTGCTGTGCAATGTTTCCAATCTTAGATGAAATATTAAACAAATAGAAAATCATTAAGATGCCATCCTGGGACGTCAATTTAACAAAGGTAATCTTTATTAAACACGTGTTAAACGTACGATGACTGTGTGTAGTACAGTCCACAAACAAGCTGCATCTAGGTTAAATGATGAGCATTTGGAAAGAAAGTGTCCTACCATAGGGGAGCGTATATCACCTGTCTAGCAATCCTTGCAGATATTTACATATTAATTCATCGGATAGAATACGAAATGATCTCGTACATATATATTTCTTTTGATATAATGAAAAAATCTTGTCACAAATATATCTGTCAATATGCTATGGTCGATAACTTCAAGAAAGTTTTATATCCTCCCAATAAACAAAATCACGTGAAAATCACGTCAATATCAAGGTATCGACTTGAGGAGAGTTACGTTCTTCAAACACCGGACATTTACGTAAATGTGTTAATACGTTTTTTGCATTAGGTAACTTAAAACACACGTACACTAAATCACGCAATTGTCACTGCAATATCACCATTATAATAACGTGATTATCCCTACCTTGGAGACCATGGTTTGTAAACCTAATACTCCCGTGTTTGTTTGGTTATGAAATTACATCTTCATACACGAATTTATCGTGTCACAGAAACACGTGAAGCGTTAGTGATAGTTTTAGTCAAAATATCTGCGTGAAATTCACGTGAATATTACGAGGCTGACTTGGGATGAATCATGTTCTTCATTCACGTGAAATTTACGTCGAAGAGGAAGTATGTTACTGTAACCCGCGTTCAACCCAATAATTACGCAAATGTTACACAATAAATGAACCAAAATAATGACGTTCTCATCCCGTTTCTGAACATCGTGTCTTGGATCTTCCATAATTACGTCAAGGCGCGCCGGAAGCAGTTTGGGATTAGAGGGGGTTGGGTGGAGGGGGGGGGGTGGGGGGTTGCAAACATCCCAGAAGAGAAAGCTAGTTGCAACTGGTCCAGTTGATGAACCATTTAATGCCAACTGGTAACCCTGGAAATTGAAATGGGCTAAATGATCCAGTTGATCCAGGCCAGTTATAATTCAACTGGTCTAGCTGAGCCATTAGAACCATTTGGTAAAACTTCCAACCAGTTGAACAGCAACAATACTTCAATACTGGTACGTCTGTATTTCCAATGTAAGGGCATTGGTAATAAGTAGACTTACATAATTGAATTAATGGAGAAAAAAACTCGTATACTTGTACTTTATTGAAATTATTTTAGTTCACAGTTAATGTTTCCCTTATTCATGTTTAACTATTTATACGAAGTAGCGAAATGTCCTAATAACTGGTAATTTATATTTGTAGTATTTTCGAAATGAATTGCATATAACTAAATCATCAGTAATTAAGAAATATGCTGTAAATTCAGATAAATTGTTTAAAAAACATAGATCTGCACGCACCCTATATTCAATATGCAAATGAATTGGTGTCAGCTGGGTCAACTCAAAATATGCCAACGCTCAGTCATCAACTGGTGCAACTGGAAATATGCACACTCCAGTTATCAACTGGTGCAATGAAAATATGCCAACAGTCAGTTATCAACTTGTGAACAAAGAAATATGCCAACAGTCACGGGATTATCACCACGGAACTTAAATGGTAACTGTGAAACCATCAAGACACCCAAGAATAACTCATTTTCACACATGGAAAACACGGAATACCCAGCTTATATTAATAATCCGTTTGAGTCACGCGATCATCACCGCGGAACTGCTGGCAACTTTGACTACGATTTAAATAGGTGTTTTAAGACACCCAATCATGACTTATTTTTCACACCTAAAAGTCACGTATGCCCAGCTTATATTAATAATCCGTTTGAGTCACGAGATCATCTCCGCGGAACTTATGGCAACTTTGACTTCCATTTAAATAGGTGTTTTAATACACCTAATAATGACTAATTTTTCACACCTAAATATCACGGATTCACAGCTTAGATTAGTAATCAGTTTTAACTACGTGATCATCACCAAGAAAGTTATGGTAACTTTGAAACCATTTAAATAGGTGTTTTAAGACACCTAATAATGACTAATTTTTCACACCTAAAAGTCACGTATGACAAGCTTTAGATCAATAATCCGTTTGAGTCACGAGATCATCACCGCGGAACTTATGGCAACTGTGACTACCATTTAAAAAGGTGTTTTAAAACACTTAATAATACTAATTTTCACACCTACATATCACGTTTTCACAGCTTAGATTAGTAATCAGCTTGAGCCACGTGATCATAACCAAGAAATTTATGGTAACTTTGAAACCTTTTAAAGAGGTGTGTAAGACACCTCAGAATTACTAGTTGAATATAACCAGAGATTCACGGACAGAACAATAAGACGATTAGCCGGTGTAAGTAACGTGATTATTACCATCAACCTTGGATAACCTGTGAAACCAATCAATAAAGGTGCTTACAAGACCAAATAATTACGTATTTATCGCCACCATCGGTTAACTGACAAAAAACTCGTTGCTTGGTCAAGTGGTTATTTGGTCATAAACACTTGATTTACAGAGGTAAGTGGAATCACGTTGCTCCAGTCGCGTGATAAACTGGTGGTTTTTAGGTTAGATGAAAACGTGAACAGGAGTACCTTTTTGTTTAAATGAAGGCACGTGTCGATAACGTTTAAATCTAGTTCAAAAGGCACTATACTTTAAAATCACTTAAAATACACTCCCAAAAGAGGTTACTTTTTGGTGTTCTGTTTATTGGGCTAAATAGATACAAGTTTTCCAGATACTGAAGCGAGTTAATGTTTCACATGTTCCGACTTTAAACTGCATTACGCCTTAACATCGCATATTCTTGTGTTTCCCAGAAATTTGTCACCGAATTCCATTCAGCAATTAAGGCGTGGGGTATTTTCTGGACTCCGTTCTCTTGAATTTCTGTAAGTGCAACACAATTCGGGGGAAAGTCTAAGCCATTGCCCCCCCCCCCCCCGTGTCGCAAACCATTTTTAAGATGTTAGTATATAACTAATCAAATTCAGTTCAATTCAAATGTTATTGATTAAAATCCAAACAAATAGAATCATTCTCATTCTCAATAAAATGATTTTTCTTCTTTTATTTTATTTTCAAATAAAAAGGAATAAAGAAAGACAAAATTACAACATGATAGTAAAACAATATGTATAAATATGTTTTATGTTTACATACTCCTCCCAACGAGGTGACCGAGACAATGTGATCCTATTCCAAATACAACCTCGTGGGAGACAGTGAGCATGGGATGACAATTAATAATACTTTTTTTACAATACTAAATTTTAACGAGATTAATAATATGGTGAAAACAAAAACAACAAAAGCAAACAACAACAAAACAACAAAATAATTAGGGATCTACTAATCTCGTATATGGTCGTATCTCTATCCTTATAATAGACTTAATATTGCAAAGTCAAAATATATTAACAGTATAAAGATTAATAGCAATGTAAATGGAAAAGGTAAAACATTACAAGGTCAATTAACAGCAACACTTCAACTTTATATAGATTTTTGTTGTTGTTAAAGGGGGAGGGTAGGGGGATTTTACGTGTTCTTTATGTAGATTTATTATTTTTTAGTAGTTCTATTCATTTTTCATACAGTTCGCTTATTCAAAATATTATTATTGCGTTTATGTCAGTTTCTTAATTGGACATCATTAGTTAAAATTTCTCAAGTAGACTCCAAGATTATATTAGTATTACGCTGTGTTGACCGATTGAGCTAACATGGGTTGATGAAAAGTTGATTTGTATAATTAGTATGCAGATCGTATAGTCAATCGATCAAAGGTCGGGTGGCATCCCAATATAAGTTAATTTGTGTTGATATGCAGGGCTGCATACAATTCATATTTGTTTATTCAAACATCTAAATATTTCTTACATTTTTAAATATTTGCTAAAGTTATTTTCTCAGACCTGCTAAGCTCCACTTGTTAGAAAATGCTCGATATCTCATTCATCTTGTGAAATCATTTTTCAATCATTAGTAAGCTAACAAGAGACAGTGGTATGAAGCTTCACCAGAGCTGACCACTTGTTTACAATAGACTATAAAATACCAAAATAGGAGTTGCTGTAGCATCAACAGGAAAAGAAAGGTTATGTGGAGGTATTGTATGAAAGAATGCAATTCTTTTGTGAATATGTGCTGAGCTAGGGGAAGTTACATACCACTGCCTCTTGTAAGCTCACTTATGATTGACAGATGATGTCACAAGATGAATAAGATCTGGAGCATTTTTTAAGGGTGGAGCAAAGCAGGTCTTAAAAAAAATTGCTTTAAAAAGTTTTGTTTAAATCTATGAAATATATTAAGATGTTTGAAGAAGAAAAAAAAGGGAGTTGTAAACAGCCCTGCACATCAACTTATATTTGGATGTCACCCGACATTTAAGATATCCACTCCCTAAGATGTTCGCTTTTTCCTTTCTTTTCTACAGGGATTTGACGAACAACAATATTCAGAGTATCGAAGGATTTACGTTTGAATCACTGGCGTCTCTCAAATATCTGTATGTAATTTCAATATCATTTACTTTGCTTGATGTTTACATCCGTGGACAAGGGATTTTAGCAATATTTACCCAGGCGTATGAAACGAGCACCAGACAGTATTTGGATAGTAATAAATTACGATCCATTATGAGGAGCAGTATTAATACCGATCGCAACTAAAATATAGGCTCTACTACCACATTACAGTTGGAGGTGCCTTGGTTTAGTTGCTCAATCACTTGACTCTCAATCCAGTGATTGAGAGTGCGAATCTCAGCTCAAGTCTAATGTACATTGGCGAGACATTAATCCACGTTTGCCACACTCCATCCAGATATAAATGGTTACCTGGCAATCGATGGGGTTAAAATTAATACAGGGCCTTCAGGGTGGACATTATCGTTCCTGATGTTTCTCCCATGGGTAAACAAAATTATTCGCAGTAGAAGTAGTGGTATTAGTAGTACACTGTAACAAAATCAGCGTCTGTTTACTAACATGTTTTTGTTCCAAAAATCCAAACAGATGCACTAACACACACATGTTAAGGTGTTGGTATTCAACCACTTAAAACGCAGGTAAATTAGCACTTATTGTTAAACAATGAGTTTATCCGCTTGTTAGCAAACAGTTATGTCTTTTACCGTTAGATAATGCATAGTTTATCCGTTGTGAAATTGGTCAATATAAGTAAGCGTTTGTAGATACGCTGCTGCTAGCAGTTTACAAGCACTATTTTCAGAAAAAAAATTGGTTGAATCTGGTTGAAGTTGGTTGAAACTCTAAAATTTACTGTGTAGAAGTATGCAAATTATGCCCTATTACAAGTTCTTGTTTTATTCTCTCTGGAACCAGGTTCTTCCATGATTCTGAATTGGTAGCTATCGATCGTAACGCACTTGCTGGTCTCACATCAATAGAAAAAATGTAAGGAAACTTTCTGATTTCAGTTCTTATTGTTGTTATTTGCTTTCCTTCCTTTCTGGAGCTGATGACTACAACCCGATGACATTTGCATCGGGTAAACCGAAATGCAAAAAGTCTAAATATATAAATTAAAAGAAATATTTTGCCTCACAACTCTAACTATCGTTGCTATGCTTCATGTGAATGGTCATTGTAGCGAGGTATACAATCATTTATTTGAATTAGACATCAATTAGATCTCTGAAACGCTAAGCATAGGTGACGTAGGACTTAGGGTACGTTTATGCTTAGTTTTGAAGGCAGAATGAGCGATTTGAAACGCTCATCGTAAACGCTCATCGTAATCGCAGTTTCTATGGTGTACTGTTTATGCTTACTTCTCTGGCTCCTCTAGGCAATTCTGGCTGGGTGGCCTTGCAGCTTGATTCGCAAACCTGCAATGCGCATGCTACGTCGACCCACTTGAGGTCAGTGCGTTGAACCCATTTAAACGCGTTTACAAATGATTGTGCGTTTATGCTTCCCCAGAATCGCCGATCGTAAACGCACCTTTTTGTGAGTTTACGATCGGTGATTACGATCGCAGTTTTTTTTTCGGTGATTCTACAAAAATGAGAAAGGACGCAACCGTGTTTTGAACTAAACGCGTAACAGATGCCTCATTCTGGCCAGAAAAAGCTGAGCATAAACGTACCCTTAATTATGTACATTTCATTTCCAATCACAGAAAATAATAAGGGACTCTGCGTTAGGAGTCTGCAATATGTAATCAAGACAACTCAGGTGAACTTCTAGAATATTAATGGAAGCGGGGGGGGGGGGGGGGTTTGTGGTTCGTGCGTTCTTTTTCTACAAGTGCTTCGCTAAAATCCTTTTATAATCTTCAGGGGAGGAACTTGAGCCCCCAGGCCCCTTCTACCACTATTTTACTACCCTTTTCTCTTATCATCCAGGTCTACATCTGATAATCGTCTGTGTTGTCTTCTAAAGGACAACGTGAACGTCACCTGCGCTAGGACATCACCGACGGGTCCATTGGAAACCTGTAGCAGGCTCTTTCCGAACTTGGCCTTGAGGATTGCAGGATGGTTCATGGGGTTGTTGGCTTTGGGCGGTAACGGGGTCGTTCTCTTTGTTCGGCTACGGGATAGGAAGGAGCACACATCTAAGGTTCAGAACACCATGATTGGTAGCTTAGCAATGGCTGATATTCTGATGGGACTGTACATGATCATCATAACCTCTGCTGATGTTTACTACGGTGGTGAGTTCTATCTCAGTGCTCCTCAATGGCGGGATTCCCACATGTGTCGATTCGCAGGTTTCCTCGGGTTTCTCTCGAGTGAGGCATCGGTTTTTACCTTGACCTTGATCACCGTTGATAGGTTCATTAGCATCGTGTTCCCCTTCGGGAAGCTTAAGATTCAACACAAGGGTTCCTTGATTCTCGTCGGGTTAGCCTGGTCATTTACCATAGTGTTAAGTCTAGGTCTTGTGATTGTTACATCCTACATACCAGATATCTACGGACTTTCCGACGTGTGCCTTGGTCTCCCGCTCCATGTTGATCCACAGGACACAGGAATGCTGGTTATCAGCAGAGATTTGTCTAATGAGCTTCAAGTTATTTACGAGAACACTAACAAAAGTTTTAGACCTCCATGGTTATTCTCCATTATAATCTTCATCGGATTAAATTTGGTTTCCTTCGCTTTCATCTTGGTCTGTTACATCCTGATCTTCATCAAGGCCAGTCGGTCTTCCGCTAAAGTCCGCAACAGCCAATCTAATAAGCAAGAGACCAAATTGGCCTTTCGTATGGCACTGCTCGTTGCTACCGACTTCGCCTGTTGGATGCCAATAATCATCATGGGCATCCTTTCCCAAACTGGCGCCGTCACCCTCGATCCTTCCCTCTACGCCTGGACAGTAATCCTCATCGTCCCCATCAACTCATCCATCAATCCCTTCCTCTATACCTTCATCATGTACATCGATGACAGAAAGAAGAAGAAGAAGAGAAAGAGCAAAGACAACCAAGCGAACTTACCAGAAGTGCAAACCAACGCAGTGTAAATCAGCCTCCTGCCAACGGTTACCGACCGAAGATCCAATCTCTCGCGTGTAAGGTAGTGGAGTTTACCCATCACTTGACAATTGTTATTATTATTTGCTTATCTTTTAAAATATTGTTATTAACATGATGTCCAAACTTTGTATATTGATAAATACTATGTTTCCTACGAGGTGCTATTAAGCAAATATTAATCGACTACGAGGGTAATGGTGCAAACTATCATCGCCGAGGTGATCTCGGGGCTACTATCTTCCCGAGCCGCAAGGCGAGGGAAGATGGTAGCCCCGAGATCACCGAGGCGATGATAGTTTGTATCCATTGCCCGAGTAAAGGAGGTTAATATTTGTTTTATATCCCACATCGGCAATAAGGTCTATTTAAAGTGAATTTTACATAATAATAAGAACTGATTCTGCAAACAGTTTAGCTTCAGCTAGATTTTACAAAGCGCAACATGCATACATGAATACAGTCGATGCGCGCTCATTTGACATTGACATTGACTTTGACATTTCGCGTAACCTACTTTGCTATGCGTATTCAATGGGCAAGGGTGGGCAAGTGGGGTAGCAGCAAAAAATTACTTTACAATAAGTACTATCTCGACCTGAGATCAGTAGATAGTACTTGTCTATACCTTTTTCGTGCTCTGTACAATCGCAATGCAAACAACTATACATGAGGGATATAAATACATATATAATATTTGTTTTCGTTTTATAAGCGCTCAGATCAGTATTCTGTAAAAGCGCTTAATAAGAATAAATCATTATTGTTCCTAATAATAATCATGTACTGTTGGCAGAACACGCTCCTGATACTAAAAAACCCTATATCTGCAGAAAGATTTAAGATCTGGTGATGGAATCTACAGCCGACGGGGCTGGCCGTCTAATGGACCGTCAATTTCACACTCGTGGACCTCCTAACAAATCTTTGTTTAGGGTTCACCCCCCCCCCCCCTCCCACAACCCGTGATTAGAGGGATCGCATTCACGTTCCCCAAAGCTCCGGGAAAGGCGTACTTTTCGCGCAACAAAGTCCGGCTCGTAATACACGAAAAATCGGCCCGTAGTTGACTTTACACACCGGACTTAGGGGTGTTTTCAAAGGGAGGAAAAATGCATACGTGTACCCTAAATACCACTGAGTGGGGGGGGGGGCGGTTCACTTGACCGACGCCTCACAATGCCGAAAGCAATAATAACCGAAATTCTTTAAATATTTTTTTTGGGTACTTTTTTTGTTGGGGGGGGGGGGGAGTCTCTCTCGTTGCTGTCGGTCCCATGGATCTTTTAGCATCCTTTTTCTCTTGCTTTATATTTGTTTGATTTGTCGGTCTCGTTGGCTGTCAGTCTAGTGGGCTTTTAATCTCGTGAATCTTGTGTCAATGTTGGTCTCGTAGGATGTCGGTCTAATTGGATATGGATCTCGTGAATCTTGTGTCAATATTGGGTTTGTATTCTGTCGGTCTAATTGGCTATGGGTCTCGTGAATCTTGTGTCAATGTTGGTCTCGTTGGCTGTCAGTCTAATGGGCTATGGATCTCGTGAATCTTGTGTCAATGTTGGTCTCGTAGGCTGTCTGTCTAATGGGCTATGGATCTCGTGAATCTTGTGTCAATGTTGGTCTCGTTGGCTGTCAGTCTAATGGGCTATGGATCTCGTGAATCTTGTGTCAATGTTGGTCTCGTATGCTGTCGGTCTAATGGGTTTGGATCACGTGAATCTTGTGTCAATGTTGGTCTCGTAGGCTGTCTGTCTAGTTGGTTTTCGGTCTCCTAAATCTTGTGTCAATGTTGGTCTCGTAGACTGTCTGTCTAGTTGGTTTTCGGTCTCGTGAATCTTGTGTCAATGCTGGTCTCGTAGGCTGTCGGTCTAATGGGCTATGGATCTCATGAATCTGGTGTCAATGTTGGTCTCGTATTCTGTCGGTCTAATGGGCTTTGGATCACGTGAATCTTGTGTCAATATTGGTCTCGTATTCTGTCGGTCTAATGGGCTATGGATCTCGTGAATCTGTTGGTCTCGTGGGCTGTTGGTCATTTTTTTAGACAGTGGCTCAGCATTCAGTATTGAAAGTGGCTGATGGAACGATAAAGGTCTTTACTTCTCGATGTATATACAAATGAAAATGTTATCATTTCATGTGCCTTCCTAAATTCGCTAAGGGTGGAAACTATTTTCTCAGTCAATGGGGCGGCATGTGTAGGGGGTTTAACGGGGAGGGGGAGGGGGGGGGCACATTCTGAAACATAATGTGATGTTTTTAATAATGTTTTTATGTCATAGAAACCATATCAAATATATGTAAAGGTCAAACGGTTAAAGGGGTCTGTTGTCCTTAATATAAAACAAATTGAATCTATCGAGCTGCCGCAGCATTTAATTAAGAAAAAAGAGGGGAAAATATACAAACCTATAGAGTAAAACAAAATGTACTTCCATTTTACTCACAAGATTACATACAAGATGATAATTGACATTTATCTGAAATACAAGTGATTTGATGTATCGGTAAAAGAAGAAATTTTAAGTAATTCATTGTGTTGGTCTGTAGTTGATCGCAGCACCTTGTAAACCAATACGGCTGTTAGACAAAAATGTATCTTAATGTCCATAACTTGTTTCATTAAATGTGTATAATATAGAGGGTGATATATATTGTGTTCTGTTGTAAATACTCTTACACCGTGATATATAATAATAAATGATTATAAATGTTTTTAGCTATTGCTTGTCATGATGAAAAGTTCAAGACATGAAAATTATTCAAAACAATCATTTATATTTTATAGATTGTTATTATACATATACAAACATATTGTGTGGATAATGTGACATTATATCATCCATTTTTAATGAGCAGACTCGTGCAAATTATGTTAGTCCGAAGAAAAAAATAAAGACAAAAACAAAGCTCTGCTGTATCTTGCAAGAATCTAATTTAATGGATTGTAGGGTAGTTATGCTATTATTATCATTAGGTTACTATTGTTCTGAATTTTTTCTTTGTATTTTCTTAAACGAGTGCCCTGTGATGTATTATGGTTAAAATGCTATTAAAATCAGTATAAGATTTCGTGTTGATATTTTCTTATTGTCTCTCTCGATTCGCAAATATTTGTAGCATCCGTATTTCTAAGTAATATTATTTAGCCATTTCAATAGATCTTAATATAATTGTGTAGCATTTATATATTGCACAGGGGTACATTGCATGCATCTTTTAAAATGGTGTTGTAAATATCTAAATATTATGTTTTTTTATGAAATCACATCATAAACATGTACATCAATAGATATAGATATAGAACGCTATTCAGTTGATTCAACTTATAAGGCATTTGTATACGCAATTTGGAAATGTATAGGGGACTAGTTATATTATATTAAGATTTCGTGTTGATATTTTCTTATTGTCTCTCTCGATTCGCAAATATTTGTAGCATCCGTATTTCGAAGTAATATTATTTAGCCATTCCAATAGATCTTAATATAATTGTGTAGCATTTATATATTGCACAGGGGTACATTGCATGCATCTTTTAAAATGGTGTTGTAAATATCTAAATATTATGTTTTTTTATGAAATCACATCATAAACATGTACATCAATAGATATAGATATAGAACGCTATTCAGTTGATTCAACTTTTAAGGCATTTGTATACGCAATTTGGAAATGTATAGGGGACTAGTTATATTATAATTCTAATCAAGAGTATAATCTTCTATTTGTTTCATTACAGACCGTGTTCATTGTTAAAGTCGACGTATAGCGGCTGACTGACACAAATAGACAGCAATCTTATTTATTAACACGGTCTGTCTTATGTTTGGTATCGTGCCAGTACCGTAAATTATAATGGTAACATTAATCATGGCGGGATTTGTTTTTATTAAGCGAATAAATCGAATTTAGATTCTTTAGTAATTCATTAATGTGTCAGGTCTATCTTTTGTTTAAGTTATCCACTTCATTATGCAAAACAGTCACCAGTCACTGACTGATTGATTAGTCGATTGGTTTATTGTTGAATGATTGATTGATTGATTGATTGATTTATTGAATTGCAGTTGGTTTTCTTATTGATTGGTTGGTTGATTGATTTATTGAATTGCAGTTGATTTGCTTATTGATTGGTTGGTTGATTAAATGATTGATTGATTGAACTAATGATAAAATGAATGATTGATTGATGCATTGCTCGATAAGCCTTGATTGATTGATGGATGAATAGATTGATTGCTTGATTCATATTATTCGTCAAGTATAATGCATTTAAATCATGGCCAATATACAAGACAAAAATAAACTTGCAAAAGATGACACATGGAAAGCTAATATAATAAGCATAATTTACCTTTATTGTTTTTAAATATATCATACCGCCTCCAACCGCCCCATTGATGTACATAGGTCTATAAACAATGATACAATATATAAATAAATAAAAAGTATAAAGCGCGCAGTCATGTCATATATATGTTCGGCTATTAACCGAGGCCAGTCAATATATTATACTTATTGGCCTGCTTAGCAGAGCATCTAGACTAGTAACGTGGGTCCGTGATTCCGTGAGTAGCACTTAAGTTTAACCTGTAATATAGTCTAAGATTTTAAGTGTGCTTGCATGTGAATGGACAGAGAGAGAGAGAGAGAGCTGAGGAGACTCGGAGGAGGGGAGGAGGAGGAGGAGGAGGCGGAGAGAGAGAGAGAGATGGGGGGAGGTGAGCGTAAGAGCCGATAGGTAGGTCCATGGTAAGAGGGTCCATAATTACATTCAGCGATGTACACTATACATGTAGGCCTATATCTAGCTTCATTGCATGAATGAATGCATTCGATGCTGTTTCACGCACTAAGTCTAATATAGGCATTACGCGAGGTCTAACAGGGTATTTGAGTAATATGTTATCACGAGTATAAACCACTTTTGTGGGTGTCATTGGGTAATTTTTGGTGCCGAGTTCGAGCATGAATGTTGCTATAAAAGTTGCAAATTTTAACACTAATGAGGCATAATTATACACATATATACACAATTAACATATTGTTATTTTACATATCCTCCCATTCCAACTTTAATTAAACACAATGTGATGTCACATTATTACTTAATAAACAGCATGAATCAAAACTATTTTGGTTATTTTATGCAAATCTATGCAAATTTCTGTGAAAATGAATGTCCTGAAGAGTGTCATACAAAGCAATTTTCAATAAAACTGGATGAACTACGGTAAAAAAAAGTAACCATTAATGACAAGAACCATTAATTTTGCAATTTTTACATCTCCTAAATATTCAGGTCCTAATTATATGAAAATTTATGCTAAAAGGAAAATATTTATTAGAATAGTGAAATCGACTCCACTTTGGCTTTTTTGAAAGGAAATTAGTAGTAAGCAGATAAATAAAAAGCATTTAGAAAGAGAGAGAGAGAGTGGAGGAGAGAGAGAGAGAAGGGGGACGAAAGAGAGAGAGAGAGAGGGGGAGAGAGAAGGGGGCGAAACAGAGAGAGAAACACAAAGAGAAATGAAGGGTGGTGACGTTTAAAGGTTGGTCCCCAGACGTAAATAATCATATCTGATTGATACACGTCTGTTAGAACCCAACACACACACACACATACACACACACACAAACGAACAAACAACAAACACATGTACATACATTTATACATGCATACATGCATGCACGCACATGCCAAATTTGACAACCATAACGTAAAAGAATTGGACATATTTCGAAATACTGACAGCTGCAAACTGTAGTGTTTTATTATAATGAACTCCGAAATAAGAGGACACACTTTCAAGTAGTAACATAAAGATTGAGTATTTCGTCAGGAAGATGCGAACTCTTTATTTTGAGTCCCATCACTTAGAAAATAATGGTCAGGGGCGTCGCTAGACCTTTTTTAGTGGGGGGAGGGGGGGGGGGGAGGGAGGGGGGGGGGTGTAGAGGCCAACGATTACCGACAAAACTAGCCCCAATTACCGACAAAATTAAATGTCCCAATATTTACAAATTTAACCCTAAATACCCGGGGCCGAAGGCTAAATTGTTTTTCCTACGGACTATCTATAGCAGGCCTGATCTATAGTACTTGCGTATGCGCAAATAGTCATTTTCCTCAACGACATAAATATACGAATTATTTCGTGCTTAGTCAGCATCATAGGCTTCATAGCTATATATTTTAATGCAGGCGCAGAGCTAGGATCTCATTTTAGGGAGGGGCGGTATAGTGAGCAGGCGATTCACTCAAAGAGCGCGCGAAGCGCGCTCATTAGGGGGCTGTGGGTGATAGGCCTACCGCGCGAAGCGCGGAAGCTTAGACATTTCCTTAAATTATTAGGAAAAGAAGACGATTTATTGTACCCCCCCCCTCCCGCGCGAAGCGCGAAAGCTTTTTGCGTTTCATTAAATTATTATAAAAAGAAGACGATTTCCTGTACCGTTCTCGACTGTTAATCCTTGTCTGAATTAAGTTTCCCCTTCCCGCGCGAAAAGCTTAGACGTTTCATTTAATTATTATAGAAAGAAGATGATTCGTTGCACCGTTTTCGACTATTAATAAGCCCTATTTATCTCAATTCAGTATCCCCCTCTCGCGCGAAGCGCGGAAGCCTTGACGTTTCCTTAAATTATTAGAGAAAGCAGACGATTGGGTATACTGTTCTCGACTCTTAATTCTCGTCTAAATTCAGTTTCCCCTTCCCGTGCGAAGCGCGAAAAGCTTAGACGTTTGATTTAATTATTATAGAAAGAAGACGATTCGTTGCACCGTTTTCAACTCTTAATAAGCCCTATTTATCTGAATTCAGTTTCCCCCTCTCGCGCGAAGCGCGGAAGCTTTGACGTTTCCTTAAATTATTAGAGAAAGCAGACGATACGATGTACCGTTTTCGACTCTTAATAAGCCCTATTTTTCTAAATTCAGTTTCCCCCTCTCGCGCGAAGCGCGGAAGCTTTGACGTTTCCTTAAATTATTAGAGAAAGCAGACGATACGATGTACCGTTTTCGACTCTTAATAAGCCCTATTTATCTAAATTCAGTTTCCCCCTCTCGCGCGAAGCGCGGAAGCCTTGACGTTTCCTTAAATTATTAGAGGAAGCAGACGATTGGGTGTGCTGTTCCCAACTTTTAATCCTTGTCTGAATTCAGTTTCCCCCTTCCCGCGCGAAGCGCGAAAAGCTTAGACGTTTGATTTAATTATTATAGAAAGAAGACGATTCGTTGCACCGTTTTCGACTCCTAATAAGCCCTATTTATCTGAATTCAGTTTCCCCCTCTCGCGCGAAGCGCGGAAGCCTTGACGTTTCCTAAAATAATTAGAGAAAGCAGACGATTGGGTCTACTGTTCCCAACTCTTAATCCTTGTCTGAATTCAGTTTTCCCCTTCCCGCGCGAAGCGCGAAAAGCTTAGACGTTTGATTTAATTATTATAGAAAGAAGACGATTCGTTGCACCGTTTTCGACTCTTATTAAGCCCTATTTATTTGAAATTAATTCAATTAATTCAATATAAACAACAAATGAATTCATTCATAGACCTACACAAACATCACATGCATTGCAGCCCTTAAATATCACCCCCTCGTCCCTTAACATTTTTGAAACAATCACATTTTTTTTCTTCTTCTTCTTCTTCCTTTTTTGTTGTAATATCAGGGGGGATGTTTGTACAGGCCACCACCCCCTACTTCAAGCCAGGGGGGATTCAGCCCCCCCCCCCCCCCATCTCCCCGGGATTTACGCCCCTGCTGTGACATCACTTTTGGAGAAGGGGATGTACGTGGCGGGCCACTGTTCACAGGCGAGGGGCTTAACTCTCCACCCTTCTCTCTCTCTATCTCTCTCACGGCCAACTCGGGTTTTACTAATCCTTTGACATCACTTTTGGAGTAGGGGCAGTATGTGTCCACTGCAGGTTGCAAGCGAGTAGGCCTGAGCGGAATCTAAACTCTCGACCCTTTTCTCTTTCTCTCTCTTACGGCTAAGTCGGGTTTTACTAATCCTTTGACATCACTTTTGGAGTAAGAGCTGTTCCGTACGTGTCCAATGTTAAATATCTTCCTTCAAGCTTATCGAAATGATTTCTAGATTTAATTTCATTGTCCGCTTTACATAGACTTCAAATTTAATTTCATGATAACCCTGGTACTTTTAGTAAAAGGTTCTTCAAACGACTCAAGTGTAGAGCGGGTTTAGGATATAAACTAATAACTCGGGTACCAACACATCACCTTTTATTTCTTTTCTATTTTCTCAATATTGTCATTCATTTTCTTCAATAATTCCGTCCGTTCCGTCATAAAAGCCTGTAACATCAGCGATATATAATTGATTTCGCTTCTCTCTCTACCACAATCTATCTTTATTTTATTTTCTCAAGCGCCGATGATATTGGCATTCATTTTCTTCAATCATTTCTTATGTCCGTCGGCTTACTTTTTGCCATAAAAGCCTGTAATATTAATGATGTTTAATTGTTTTTGCTTATCTCTCTTCCGCGATCTATCTCTCTTTTTTTTTCTAAAGCGCCTGGTGATATTGGCATTCATTTTCTCCATTAATTTCTTTCGTTCTGTCGGCCTACTTTTTATCATGAAAACGCTTTTCACTCCCCTGCGATCTATCTCTCTTTTTTTTTCTAAAGCGCCTGGTGATATTGGCATTCATTTTCTCCATTAATTTCTTTCGTTCTGTCGGCCTACTTTTTATCATGAAAACGCTTTTCACTCCCCTGCGATCTATCTCTCTTTTATTTTCTCAAGCGCCTGGTGATATTGGCATTCATTTTCTCCATTAATTTCTTTCGTTCTGTCGGCCTCCTTTTCATAATGAAAATGCTTTTCTCTCCCCTGCGATCTATCTCTCTTTTATTTTCTCAAGCGCTGGTGATATTGGCATTCATTTTCTCCATTAATTTCTTTCGTTCTGTCGGCCTCCTTTTCATAATGAAAACGCTTATCTCTCCCCTGCGATCTATCTCTCTTTTATTTTCTGAAGCCCCTGGTGATATTGGCATTCATTTTCTTCGATCATTTCTTTCGGTCCGGCGGCTTACTTTTTGTGTTTAGAGCCTGTAAGATCAGTGATATTCATATGTTTGCGCTTATCTCTCCCCCTCTTTTATTTGATGCAAATCATATTATGATGCATATTTCACGCATGAGTGATTAGAATTAATTTGAAGAAAGGGTACTAAAACGTCATTTGGCGGACGGTATCTGAATTTCAAAGAGAAAATCACATTTCTAGTAAGTTCATTTTCCGCCCTTTCATATGACACATAAATCAGGAAAAATGAGCTAGGAATGTGTGTGTGTGTGTGTGTGTGTGTGTGTGTGTGTGTGTGTGCTCTCACCTCAGCATTCTTGTAGGGTTTTATGTGCGCTTCACATACCCCTTGTGAGGCATTTTTACTTTGTGGGGTATTTTTTCAGGACCCCACAGAGTAAAGTCTTTCAAATGACTGTATATTCGGTGTCCTATGCCCTGCGGGGCATTAGAAGTGGTACCCCATAAATGACTTTTTGTGAGCGTGTGCTAAAACTTGCACACTTTTTTATGGTAACATCGTAAGCACACCGCCGGGTTGTTATCGCCAGGTTGTACATACCCCACTAGTAAGGGACCACAAGGTATATCTGGAACGCACAGAAATACCCCACAATCAGGTGCCCCACAAAGGCCCTGATGTGAGAATGTGCGTGTGTGTGTGTGTGTGTTGTGTGTGTTTGTTGTGTGTTTGTGCGTGCGTGTGCGATCGCGCGCGCTTGCGTAAATTAGTGTGGGTGTGCTCGTGCTAGTATGTGATGGCTATCGCCGATCATCCCCCCACTCCTCGGTACAGATTTACGCCCCTGTGTCAAAGGATTAGTAAAAACCCGAGTTGGCCGTGAGAGAGGGAGAGAGAGAGAAGGGTGGAGAGTTAAGCCACTCGCCTGCGAACAGTGGCCCGCCACGTACATCCCCTTCTCCAAAAGTGATGTCAAAGGATTAGTAAAACCCGAGTTGGCCGTGAGAGAGGGATAGAGAAAGAGAGAGAGAGAGAGAGAGAGAGAGAGAGAGAAGGGTGGAGAGTTAAGCCCCTCGCCTGTGAACAGTGGCCCGCCACGTACATCCCCTTCTCCAAAAGTGATGTCAAAGGATTAGTAAAACCCGAGTTGGCCGTGAGAGAGGGAGAGAGAGAGATAGAGAGAGAGAAGGGTGGAGATTTAAGCCCCTCGCCTGCGAACAGTGGCCCGCCACGTACATCCCCTTCTCAAAAAGTGATGTCAAAGGATTAGTAAAACCCGAGTTGGCCGTGAGAGAGGGAGAGAGAGGTAGAGAGAGAGAAGGGTGGAGATTTAAGCCCATCGCCTGCGAACATCCCCTTCTCCAAAAGTGATGTCAAAAGATTAGTAAAACCCGAGTTGGCCGTGAGAGAGGGAGAGAGAGATAGAGAGAGAGAAGGGTGGAGATTTAAGCCCCTCGCCTGCGAACAGTGGCCCGCCACGTACATCCCCTTCTCAAAAAGTGATGTCAAAGGATTAGTAAAACCCGAGTTGGTCGTGAGTGAGGGTGGAGAGTTAAGCCCCTCGCCTGCAAACATCCCCTTCTCCAAAATGATGTCAAAAGATTAGTAAAACCCGAGTTGGCCGTGAGAGAGGGAGAGATAGATAGAGAGAGAGAGAAGGGTGGAGAGTTAAGCCCCTCGCCTGTGAACAGTGGCCCGCCACGTACACCCCCTTCTCCAAAAGTGATGTCAAAGGATTAGTAAAACCCGAGTTGGCCATGAGAGAGGGAGAGAGAGAGGGAGAGGAAGAGAGAAGGGTGGAGAGTTAAGCCCCTCGCCTGCGAACAGTGGCCCGCCACGTACATCCACTATGAATATGACTTACCAAGAAAGCGGACAAAATATACAGTTCCTCAGGTAGACAAAGGAACAACCCTTCACTGCTATTATGTACAAATGTGTAGAACATGTGTCACATGCACATTCACCTTTATACATAATAGCAACGAAGGGATGTTCCTTTATCTACCTGAGGAACTGTATATTTTGTCCGCTTTCTTTGTGGTCATGTTCATAGCGCCTTCTCCAAAATTAAAACCCGAGTTGGCCGTGAGAGAGGGAAAGAGAGAGAGAGAGCTATAGCACTAGAGAGAAAAAGAGAGCTAGCTAGAGAGAGAGAGAGAGAGAGAGAGAGAGAAGCCTGAGAAGAAGAAGAAGAAAAAGCAAGGTCAGAGATATAGAAAGACATGAAAGAATACAAGACGGGGGAGGGCACGAAACATTGTACAATGGATATTTTGTTCAATTATTAATTGTGTCGTCATAATTATTGTGTCGTCATCACGTAGACCTACACAGCCGGTCATCAACTGTTTGTTTTCCATATCAACACCGTTTGAGGCGCGGCCAAATCCTACGTGTGCCCACATTTGAACCCTAATTGATATACTTTGATATAATTCATCGGGCTTTACCGCAACAAATTACCCCCGCAGACGCCAAGGTTCCCAAAAGAGGCACTGCATCATGATGTGCAGGATGTGCTTGTAGGCCTACAAAAGACGTCCTTCCGTAAATTGATAAATTCTAATTGGGTTTGAACAAGTAGAAGATACGTCTTCCAGCATCGAGTTACTGTGGAAGACTACACGTACATTCCTACCAAAGTTATAACATTAATCGAAGTAGATTAACCCTCCTAGTGCCACGATAGTGCAAGGGAGTTTATGCATGGCATCATGCGTGTAGCGGGAAGGAAAGGCTTATATTCCGCATCAAACACACACCCACACTAACACCGCAACTGTCTACACCCACACATACTCAATGCAACATTCACATGCACATAAACATACCGGAAATCCATATTTACGGATGTTTAAATAAACATTGAAGGAGTGAAGGCCTATACATGTCATAAAGTTTTCAATGGAAAGCAACGGATTTGATTTTTGATAACTAGTATCTATCTCATTATTATTTTGAATAGGTCAATTTTATTTTCGATTTGATCAGCCTTTCAATAGTATAAAGTAAGCTCAACAAATTTGAAGACGTTTATGTGAGTATATGCTTCGTATGTATTACTATATTATAATCATTATCATGAATTAGGGAAAAGGAAAACACGTTTGAAATTATCTGATGTTATAATCTCGAGTTCTAAGAAGGGGGCGGGGTGAGGAAGTCTTCCCCCTCTGTCAGCCCCTCCCCTTTCCTGACACCTCATACACCTACAAGATAATTTCGTTAAAGGAAACCTCACCCCAATAAATAACTTAATTTATTCTGAGATATTTATTATATTCTTGCTCATTAATCTACAAGATTACCCACCAAAGTGTAATACGAAAGAGGCATACAGAGAGAAAATGGTGCTAAGGTAGTGACTCCAATGCTAGATGTGCAATTAAAGATAATCTGAAAAATTCAGTGAAAACAGACCATAGACCTTATTGATATTGGGAAAACTGATACCACAGTGATCGATTCCTGAATTCTATATTATTATAATTTAATTTAATTTTAGGTGAATGCAAATCGTCACAAAGCAATGAACTCGCTGTGTATACCATTCCTACATTTAAGATTTTTAAAAGCCGAATAATGTCTTATTTTCATAGAAAAACGGTTGAGATAATTCAAAAATTGGTTGGGAGAATGCATTGTTAAAGGGAGTTACACCTTGACGCCTTCAAAGAAAACCATAAATATATTTGATGTATATAATAAGTAACATTCCATAAAAAACATTTGGAGTTTTTTTTTCATCAACCTCCAACAATGTTACCGGTTCACCCCGCGTTTGATTATTCCTAACCAGGATATTGGCTCGGTTCCAAAACGTATCTAAAGGCAATAGGTGGGGTTATTCACACGTTGAGAAAAATAAAGGTTTGGATCTCGGTCCAGACCTCACTTTCTCGCGTACATGTGAACGTGCCTTATGTTAACATTAAATTGCCATGTGGTCATAAATAATTCATGAATGGGTGTGGTGGAGATTTAAATCACGCTTGGTTTTCCGCTCATTGAGATTCATCATTATAGAGTTAAAAACGTCCTGACGAATATTGAAACCGTTAACAATTCATAACTGGTAAAAAGTCCCAGACGATCAATGGGGGGGGGGGGGGGGGGATTGTGTGATGTTTTATTTCTCTGTACTTCCCTTTTCTTCTTCTCATTCGTATCTATATTGTGTTGATTTATTGTTGTGATTCAAATGTAAACATTCAATTTGTTGAGTTTTAGTTATAAATGAAATTTGAAGAAAAATGGTACGTACAGTGTGTAATAGCCCTTCTGTGAATTACATTCAATTTAAATTACCGATGTTGTAATATGGCATACAACTAAACAATAATTGTAAGGCGACATGCATGGTTAACTATTTTTCTTCAATTTTCCTTATACTTATATATATATATATATACTTATATAACATAACTTTAAAAAAAAGTACAATGTCACTTCAAAAAGATAAGAAACGTTATTACTCAGATTATCTCAAGGCTTTCTGACAGCGGCTTTCGCAGGTTGCGGTTCACTTGATATGTTTTCCTCCGTTGAAGTTCTAACAGCGTATTTGATTGGTGGAAATGGGCTAAATAGAGAGAGGCGTATTTTAATTACACAAAAGTTAATTGACCGCCAACTTGGCAGCGCCAAGTGAGCATTCAGAATACAGATTTGGGGGTCCGTTAGCGCTCAACTGAGGAATTAATGCAGAGGAAAGTTTAAAGCAAAGTTAAATGAATGTTCAGAATATAGCCCCTGGTGTGTTGATGTCAGATATTCAAGAGTAAGAAACTCATGTAGACCCGGATAACACCTATACCTGTATGTACTGTGTATGTGTTCCTCTTTCCAATTTCCTGTTTTTTTTTTTATTCATGCAGAATCCAGTTGAAAAGATATTGATGACGTATGAAAGGTATGACTCGATGTCGATGGTATGCCAGACATGTGATATTATTATATGATTCACTCGAATCAATATTTAACTGTACTCCGTCTACCAATCATGACAATAGCTCTCATGAGAAGAAAAATAAGGACATAATAACATGAAAAACCACAGTTTATTTACTTATTACGGGATGGAAAGGCGGCGAGAACACGGTTTCAGTCGAACGGATGAATTGCCTCCTCCTCCCCCGTACTATAATACTGACTGTGGTCTTGAGTCCCACTGGACTGGTGGTGTTTAATTCTCACTTGATCCGATTTTGTAATATAGATTTCAATTTCGTCATATCGAAATAGAATATCGGTGTGCGGAACAACCGAATAAAAAGAGAAAACGGCTGGCCCTAGCTTGTTATTATGACGTGTATGATCGATATCTGTCCCACCCAGTAGCGGATCCATGATTCTCCTCTCAGAGAATCATGCATTATTCTCTGAGAGGAGGTGGGGAGGGGGTGGGGCCGGGGGGGGGGGTAACCGTAAAACAATGGGAAAAAAACTAACCAATGGTCTAAATTAGAAGCCGGGAGCACAACAAGGAAAAAGAGATGGGTACATTTTCTTTCTTAGGATAATTACGTCAGATGTGGGTTGCGGGGAGGGGGGGGGGGCGCACCCCCTCAGCCAACCCGCCAAACCTTAATCCACCTTAATAATGTACCGCTCCCCATGCATGTAATCGCCGTGAACTTCACATTCAGTCATCCTTTTATGGACATAACCCGCATAAAAATCCCTAGCTGCACTATTGAACAATAACCATGTATGGTGTTTACGTCAAATATAGATCTTCACACATGCAGGCTGGTGCACTCGATCCGCAATATTTGTATTACATATCATTCACATTATGATACATGCAAGGAGATGCATGTGCAGTATGTCACGCTTAACCGTTGTGAATACATCGACATAATACAATCTGGACATAGAGGCCTAGTGTCTAATTTGCAAAGTTTATAACTTCCAGAGTTGCACAGAATGGATGGTAGCGGGAGATGGTGTGGTATGCCAGCTTGGTTGTTTACGGTGGCGCTCATGGCATTCACGGTTCATATCGCACAAGGAGAAGGTAAGTCAAAGGGATAGTCAACTTTATATTTGGAGTAAAAGATACAACTTTTTTCTTCAATGAAGTTGGGATAACTTTGTATAACCTTTGTTCATACAATGATTCTGACAACATCATTAGGCTAGTATATTCTCGATAGATAAAGGTTTAAGATTCTCATAAAATGTATTGATCAATCTAAAAAGTCACAGAGAGATAACTCTATAGTTCCTAAAAGATATAAATCAGTATTTTCATAATCATTTCTTTTCCTGAAAAGAGGTTTAAACAAAAAATATTCCAAATTTATGAGTCAAAGTGTATTTGGAGTTGAATAGAAACTGTCTTTATTGTGCGGTTATCCATCATTGTTACAGCGCTTAGAGACTTCGGTGGTAAGCGCTTTATAAGTAAAGTTTTTATTATTATTATTGTTATCATAACCTGCTCTAAGAGTTTCTTTGTTAACTTTGGAACCGTCTGAAATTTTACAATCACATTTATTTTTATTCTTCTTGTTAAAATACAGTACACCGTGTATTGGTTGATTCCTTACATGTACATGCATATACATATTAAATACACATGTGAACGTAAACAATAATTATCCAAATCAAAAATAAAATAAATCGATGGCTGGATTGCTCTATTCACAGCCATTGATATATATAGCGAACAATGCCTTATCGGTACCCGTTGGTCCCCCATTGTCCCCTTTTTCTTATGTTAACTGAGCGCTGATTTGATGAGATAGGCCTAACTACCTGTCAGTGACCATGCAAGGAGGTCTAATCCCTCCTGGCCAAACGTGTGCAGATATGCTTTAAAGGTCCAGAAATATTTAACCAGATAAATCAATACCAGAAAGTATTACAGCAAGGAAGGAGACACTGACGCAAGGAACACATCCAATTAAAATCAAACTTTGCCTCGTTTGCTTTCCTTTGTGTTTCCGTGTGCGTTTCTCCTCAAACGGGATGACGAATGCTAAATTCTTGTTGTTTTTAAAGAAATAATTATTGTAGTCAATGACTGTATATGTTGAATATCTCCTTTCAATGTTCATGGGACTATCCCTAACATGTGACAACTCATGTAAATACAGCATTACTTTCATACACTTTCATACCATTGCCTTGTGTGTTACATTATGTTATGTTAGACATGTTTACCCACTTTTTTGAATAGATAGAATGGGATACAATTAACAATCATCTGAGCAGCAGCAAACCAATTTGATTGGTCTATTTGAGACACCCCTTGCAGGGAATGCTGGTGTGACCATGCAGCTGCCTAAAAGTATATGTTGATGTGAATTGGCTATTAAAGCCACATTGTCCTATTTGTAGCTACTTGCTCCCTCTATATACAAAACAATGCCTAATCGGTGACCATTGGTCCCCCATGATCCTCTTTTTCTTATGTTATTTGAGAGCTGAGTTGATGAGATAACCACCTGTCCAGTGACCTTGCAGGGTGGTCTAATCCCTCCTATAAAATAGTACAGATAAGCTTTAATTGTTCGCAGTTGCTCAATATATGTATAACAAATAAATATCCAGTCAATATAAATGTTATTGTTAGGACACAAATAAAGGCATTATTATGCCCCCGGAAAATTCATTATTATTTTTTTTTCTTCTCAATTTAGATCCAGATACCACTCCACCGAATGTGACGTGTACTGACGTCACAACGAGGCCCTTTTTACCGAACAGTTTTCTTGGACTGAATGCGGGTGTTGAATACACGTACGAGGATTCAAACCCTGATCCCAGTGGGGTTACTTATAACGTAACCAAAGGACCAAGCGGAGATCTGTTCCCGCCCGGACCCGCCCCGGTGACGATGTACGCGGTCGACATATTTGATAACGAGGCGACATGTCTTTTCTACGTGGAAAATACGCGTAAGTATCGAAATGGATCAATAGCCCACGAGCAAAGGCTCCCCCCCCCCCCCCACTCCGGGGTGCGTTATTTTTTTCGGCGGCACAAATTGGGGTTAGGTGCGTGTTGAGCCTATGGGAAAGTTTAGGGTTAGGGTTAGGGTTAGGGTTAAATCAAGACCCTTTTTTAAAGCCCCAATCTGTGCCGCAGAAGAAAATAACGCTTCCGGGGTCGGAGGGACCGCATTCATGTTCCCAAAATGTCCGGTAAAGAGGTACTTTTCACGCAACAAAAGTCCGGCTCGTAATACACACCAAAAAAAAATCTGCCCGTATTGACTTTACACACCGGACTTAGGGGGTGTTTTCAAAGAGAGGGAACATGCACGCGTACCCTTAATAATACTGAGAGGGGGTGGAGGGGGGGGGGGTTTCTCCCCCGCTTTGTATTAAGTTTGGGAAAAAGAAGCAATCCAGAGTTTTGAGAACGTAAAGATCTGGCAGGTTTGTAGCGATTCACCAAAGAAATATTGTTATATTGAACAGTGCCACGAACACAATAAAACAATGGAGTACTTTAAGAACCAGACATATGACTGGGTTGTTGGAGAGGTTAACAATTACCAGCAGCAGTATTCTACATTGTATATTTGGCAAACTGAGTGAGAGAACGGTTGAACAAAAGAGTATTTTTTGGCCTAACACTTTATAAAACCAATGAGCCGGTACGGGAATTAACCTAGATATGTCATCCATTGTGTGCGTCAGATAAAATATTGCGAGCTGATTTTATAGTTATCAGTTCCGTTTTGCTTTTTAGTTTGATAATTGTTATGACCCTATTTGGCATGTTTGGATCGGTGTGGAGGGTGTGACCGTGTGACTGGATGTAATGCATTCAATTTCAAAAGTTTGTGCATACAATTAATGTAATTTTAGACCTTCTTTGAAGTAGCAGTTCTCAAGGGATTTTTTGTTGCTGGGGGGGGGGGGGGGGGTTCTGGCCAGCTGAAGCTCCACCCCCTTAAAAAAAAACCTTCAAGCCCTCAAATATTTCGCGAGGCCAATGTAGAAAATCAATACAAGAGCCCTAAGCCCCTGATGAGCTACTACCCCAAAAGATAATAGCTTCTATCTACTCTTCTAGCTCGGACCTCTATTTCAAAACAACCCCTGTAACTTGCTCCCAAATAAACGAATAACTCGATTTGTTTTCCTTCCACTGTATAGTGACTGAGCTACCAGTGAATTGCCCAGACCTGAACAGAACGGTCGCCACTGACATGGGACTGCCCACATATTCTTACACCCCTTCCATAGAGGCCAGTGACGTCACAAAGTCCACTTCCGGGTACAGATACCACGGAGGTGCAGTTTCTGTGGATCCTACAACGGCCATTGGTAGCAAGCTAGATGTCGGTACCCATCTAGACACAGTCTTGATTTCGGATGAGGTGCTGAGTAAGACGTGCATAGGGTATATTGTTGTACAGGGTAGGTTGTTTGAACTAAAAAAATGTCTGACTTATCTTAATGATAATCATCATAATGACAATACATTGGCGGATCTACGGGGGGGGGGGGGGTAATAAAAATGTAATGTGCATAGAAACACGTATAGATGCCAGGAAAACATCACTTACGTGGGTTCAAAATAGCACCCCAAAATTTCACCTCGCCGCATCGTCATTGGGTCAAACCCCCCTTAGCAAAAAGCTATATCCGCCCCTGTAATATAATGGTAATGATGGTCATAACAATAAATTATACTCACTTTCAATGTTATTTCTATCATCAATATATTTACCATCATTGTTTTAAACAATTTTGATTGTGATTACGATTACGATTATTGTTATTGTTATCGTTATATTGCTATTATTGTTATTATTGTGGTCATTATTGGTGTCATGAGTGTTGCTTTTGTTTGCTATATTATAACTATATTCATGATACAATTATTAATGGTAATATCTTATCGCTATTTGTCTTATTTTTATCATCATTTGTTATTGTATTTATTTATTAATAGTAGTAGTAGTAGTAGTAGTAGTAGTATAGTAGTAGAAGTATAATTGTTATTTTCAACAACCTCATCATTGGTAATATGATTATGATCCATATCATCATTTTGAATTAAATTCTTGTGATTGTTACATTAGTTAGTAGTAGTACCATCGCGATGATTATTTATGTGTAATATCATATCTCCTTTCTGTACTTATTTGAAGTTCAATTAAATACCATGTGTCATTTATTTTAAAAAACGCTGTGATAAAGTTGTATATTATGTGGAGTCTACTATAAATGCCAGTTATATTTTTATGATTATTATCATGTCCAGTGACCTTGCAGGATGGTCTAATCCCTCCTATAAAACATTACATATAAGCTTTAATTGTTCGCAGTTGCTCAATATATGTATAGCAAATATATATCCAGTCAATATACATGTTATTGTTAGGACACAAATAAAGGCATTATTATGCCCCCGGAAAATTCATTATTAATTTTTGTTCTTCTCAATTCGAATTCAGACACCACTCCACCGAATGTGACGTGTACTGACGTCACAACGAGGCCCTTTTTACCGAACAGTTTTCTTGGACTGGGTGTGGGTATTTCGTACACGTACGAGGATTCAAACCCTGATCCCAGTGGGATTACTTATAACGTAACCAAAGGACCAGGCGGAGATTTGTTCCCGCCCGGACGCACCCCAGTGACCATGTACGCAGTCGACATATTTAATAACAGGGCGACATGTCTTTTCTACGTGGAAAATACGCGTAAGTATCTAGATGGATCCCACGAGCGAAGGCTCTCTCGATCCCCCACTTTGTATTAAGTTTGGGAAAAACAAGCAATGAACAGTTTTGGGAACGTAAAGATCTGGCAGGTTTGTAGCGATTAATCAAAGAAATATTGTTATGTTGAACAGAGCCATGACTCACAATGAAACATAAGCAAAAGAAGTTTGAAAGCAATACGTTCTTTTATGGGTAACCAATGGAGTACCTTAAGAACCAGACACGTGACTGTGTTGTTGGAGAGGGTAACAATAACCAGCAGCAATATTCTGCACTGTATATTTGGCAAACTGAGTGGGAGAACGGTTGAACAAAAGAGTATTTTTTGCCCTTCTATAAAATAAACCAACGAGCCGGTACGGGGATTAACCTAGATATGTCATCCATTGTGTGCGTCAGATAAAATATTGCGAGCTAATTTTATAGTTATCAGTTCCGTTTTGCTTTTAAGATTGATAATTATTATGACCCTATTTGGCATGTTTGGATCGGTGTGGAGGGTGTGACCGTGTGACTGGATGTAATGCATTCAATTTCAAAAGTTTGTGCATACAATTAATGTAATTTTAGACCTTCTTTGAAGTAGCAGTTCTCAAGGGATTTTTTGTTGCTGGGGGGGGGGGGGGGGGTTCTGGGCAGCTGAAGCTCCACCCCCTTAAAAAAAAAACCTTCAAGCCCTCAAATATTTCGCGAGGCCAATGTAGAAAATCAATACAAGAGCCCTAAGCCCCTGATGAGCTACTACCCCAAAAGATAATAGCTTCTATCTACTCTTCTAGCTCGGACCTCTATTTCAAAACCATCCCGTCTAACTTGCTCCCAAGTAAACGAATAACTCGATTTGTTTTCCTTCCTCTGTATAGTGACTGAGCTACCAGTGAATTGCCCAGACCTGAACAGAACGGTCGCCACTGACATGGGACTGCCCACATACTCTTACACCCCTTCCATAGAGGCCAGTGACGTCACAAAGTCCACTTCCGGGTACAGATACCACGGAGGTGCAGTTTCTGTGGATCCTACAATGGCCATTGGTAGCAAGCTAGATGTCGGTACCCATCTAGACACAGTCTTGATTTCGGATGAGGTGCTGAGTAAGACGTGCATAGGGTATATTGTTGTACAGGGTAAGTTGTTTGAACTAAAAAAAATGTCTGACTTATCTTAATGATAATCATCATAATGACAATACATTGGCGGATCTACGGGGGGGGGGGGGTGTAATAAAAATGTGATGTGCATAGAAACACGTATAGATGCCAGAAAAACATCACTTACGTGGGTTCAAAATAGCAACCCAAAAATTTCACCTCGCCGCATCGTCATTGGGTCAAACCCCCCCCCCCCCTTAGCAAAAAGCTATATCCGCCCCTGTAATATAATGGTAATGATGGTCATAACAATAAATTATACTCACTTTCAATGTTATTTATATCATTAATATATTTACCATCATTGTTTTAAACAATTTTGATTGTGATTACGATTACGATTATTGTTATTGTTATCGTTATATTGCTATTATTGTTATTATTGTGGTCATTATAGGTGACATGAGTGTTGCTTTTGTTTGCTATATTATAACTATATTCATGATATAATTATTAATGGTAATATCTTATCGCTATTTGTCTTATTTTTATCATCATTTGTTATTGTATTTATTTATTAATAGTAGTAGTAGTAGTAGTAGTAGTAGTATAGTAGTAGAAGTATAATTGTTATTTTCAACAACCTCATCATTGGTAATATGATTATGATCCATATCATCATTTTGAATTAAATTCTTGTGATTGTTACATTAGTTAGTAGTAGTACCATCGCGATGATTATTTATGTGTAATATCATATCTCCTTTCTGTACTTATTTGAAGTTCAATTAAATATCATGTGTCATTTATTTAAAAAAACGCTGTGATAAAGTTGTATATTATGTGGAGTCTACTATAAATGCCAGTTATATTTTTATGATTATTATCATGTCCAGTGACCTTGCAGGATGGTCTAATCCCTCCTATAAAACATTACATATAAGCTTTAATTGTTCGCAGTTGCTCAATATATGTATAGCAAATATATATCCAGTCAATATACATGTTATTGTTAGGACACAAATAAAGGCATTATTATGCCCCCGGAAAATTCATTATTAATTTTTGTTCTTCTCAATTCGAATTCAGACACCACTCCACCGAATGTGACGTGTACTGACGTCACAACGAGGCCCTTTTTACCGAACAGTTTTCTTGGACTGGGTGTGGGTATTTCGTACACGTACGAGGATTCAAACCCTGATCCCAGTGGGATTACTTATAACGTAACCAAAGGACCAGGCGGAGATTTGTTCCCGCCCGGACGCACCCCAGTGACCATGTACGCAGTCGACATATTTAATAACAGGGCGACATGTCTTTTCTACGTGGAAAATACGCGTAAGTATCTAGATGGATCCCACGAGCGAAGGCTCTCTCGATCCCCCACTTTGTATTAAGTTTGGGAAAAACAAGCAATGAACAGTTTTGGGAACGTAAAGATCTGGCAGGTTTGTAGCGATTAATCAAAGAAATATTGTTATGTTGAACAGAGCCATGACTCACAATGAAACATAAGCAAAAGAAGTTTGAAAGCAATACGTTCTTTTATGGGTAACCAATGGAGTACCTTAAGAACCAGACACGTGACTGTGTTGTTGGAGAGGGTAACAATAACCAGCAGCAATATTCTGCACTGTATATTTGGCAAACTGAGTGGGAGAACGGTTGAACAAAAGAGTATTTTTTTGCCCTTCTATAAAATAAACCAACGAGCCGGTACGGGGATTAACCTAAATATGTCATCCATTGTGTGCGTCAGATAAAATATTGCGAGCTGATTTTATAGTTATCAGTTCCGTTTTGCTTTTAAGATTGATAATTATTATGACCCTATTTGGCATGTTTGGATCGGTGTGGAGGGTGTGACCGTGTGACTGGATGTAATGCATTCAATTTCAAAAGTTTGTGCATACAATTAATGTAATTTTAGACCTTCTTTGAAGTAGCAGTTCTAAAGGGATTTTTTGTTGCTGGGGGGGGGGGGGGTTCTGGGCAGCTGAAGCTCCACCCCCTTAAAAAAAAACCTTCAAGCCCTCAAATATTTCGCGAGGCCAATGTAGAAAATCAATACAAGAGCCCTAAGCCCCTGATGAGCTACTACCCCAAAAGATAATAGCTTCTATCTACTCTTCTAGCTCGGACCTCTATTTCAAAACCATCCCGTCTAACTTGCTCCCAAGTAAACGAATAACTCGATTTGTTTTCCTTCCTCTGTATAGTGACTGAGCTACCAGTGAATTGCCCAGACCTGAACAGAACGGTCGCCACTGACATGGGACTGCCCACATATTCTTACACCCTTTCCATAGAGGCCAGTGACGTCACAAAGTCCACTTCCGGGTACAGATACCACGGAGGTGCAGTTTCTGTGGATCCTACAACGGCCATTGGTAGCAAGCTAGATGTCGGTACCCATCTAGACACAGTCTTGATTTCGGATGAGGTGCTGAGTAAGACGTGCATAGGGTATATTGTTGTACAGGGTAGGTTGTTTGAACTAAGAAAATGTCTGACTTATCTTAATGATAATCATCATAATGACAATACATTGGCGGATCTACGGGGGGGGGGGGGTAATAAAAATGTGATGTGCATAGAAACACATATAGATGCCAGGAAAACATCACTTAAGTGGTTTTAAAATAGCACCCCAAAAATTTCGCCTCGCCGCATCGTCATTGGGTCAAACCCCCCTTAGCAAAAAGCTATATCCGCCCCTGTAATATAATGGTAATGATGGTTATAACAATAAATTATACTCACTTTCAATGTTATTTCTATCATTAATATATTTACCATCATTATGTTAAACAATTTTGATTGTGATTACGATTATTATTATTGTTATCGTTATATTGCTATTATTGTTATTATTGTGGTCATTATTGGTGTCATGAGTGTTGCTTTTGTTTGCTATATTATAACTATATTCATGATACAATTATTAATACAAACATACATACATATTGGTATTTATTGAGCGCCTTTACATGAACATGCTCAAGGCGCTTTACATTTTAAAATACAAACATAATAGTTATATACTCTCCAAGTGCATTACACTCTAAAACAAAATGACAATTACAAAGAAAACAAATGTTTCTTAAATAATGCGATTAATGATAATATGTTATCGCTATTTGTCTTATTTTTATCATCATTTTTTATTTCATTTATTTATTAATAGTAGTAGTAGTAGTACTAGTAGTAGAAGTATTATTGTTATTGTAATTCATCATCAACAACCTCATCATTGGTTTGATTCGTATCATTATCATTTTTAAATTAAAATCTCCTTTTTGTACTTATTTGAAGTTAAATTAAATAACATGTGTCATTTATTTAAAAAAAAACGCTGTGATATAGTTGTATATTATGTGGAGCCAGTTATATTAGTAGTATTATTATTATTATCATTGTTATTATTGCATCTAAATAGATATAGAAAAACCCAGCGTGACCTGTCCGGCAGATATCACAGAGAGTTCGACCAATGTCATCCAATATTCTGCTAATGTATCTGACAATGTCGGTGCTTCCGTAACCTATTCCCCTGAGCCTGGTAGCATATTTAATCCTGGTGTTACTACGGTGTCTGTTGTGGCACGTGATCAGGCTGGGCTCAATGATACCTGCAGCTTCGTGGTCCAAGTCACCAGTAAGTTATATGTATTTAAACTCACTCGCATAAATTATTTGAATGTAGGCTTGCTGAGATATGTGCGGTAAACCGCCGCGCTGATTCATTGTTTTTATATGTTACGTGTAAATGAATGGCAATTGACCTCCGCCCCCGGCCCTACCCCATCACTCCGGGGTTGGAGGACCCCCCCCCCCCCCGCTCACCCCCACTAAGTGTTATCATAGGGTACGCGTATGCTTGTTCCATCTCTTTGCAAGAAGTGGGTAAAGTCAATACGGGCTGGAATTTTTGAAAGCACCCCAAGCTATCTCCTGTGTGTATAAGTTAATACGGGCCGAACTTTGTTGCGTGAAAAGAACCCCTTTACCGGGGATTTGGGGAATAGGAATGCGGTCCATCCGACCGCATTCGTGTTCACCCGAAATCCGAACTAGTTCATTTCTTATTTGCAATAACACGAACACCATATGCTTCAGCAAATCGTATTTATCCGGCCTTAATACAAAACGGTACATTTTTGGTAATAACGACATGATCATATTTCTTCCTAAAACCGCTGTATTGATGAAGTTGGAGTTATGTTTAATTACAATCAATGCATCAATATTTTGTTCATTTTAAATCTTCAGTTAGCGAGTTACCAGTGGAATATATTACTCCCCAAGAAACTATCCAGCTTGACTCTGCAGAATCGACCTACCAATACCCACCTATAACAGAAGATGATTTAACCCTGATGGATTCGACATATCAGTTCTATGGTGACGTCACGGTTGCTGTCATGTTCAATGGCACGCAGAATAATACCCTGTCTATAGGAACGTACATCCTCACGATCTTCATTGAAGATACTGTCTTTAACAAGACGTGCTTGACGTTGGAGTTATTGATGAAGTTGGAGTTATGTTTAATTACAATCAATGCATCAATATTTTGTTCATTTTAAATCTTCAGTTAGCGAGTTACCAGTGGAATATATTACTCCCCAAGAAACTATCCAGCTTGACTCTGCAGAATCGACCTACCAATACCCACCTATAACAGAAGATGATTTAACCCTGATGGATTCGACATATCAGTTCTATGGTGACGTCACGGTTGCTGTCATGTTCAATGGCACGCAGAATAATACCCTGTCTATAGGAACGTACATCCTCACGATCTTCATTGAAGATACTGTCTTTAACAAGACGTGCTTGACTGTGATACAAGTAGAGGAGAGGCCGTCTACAAACGGACGTTCGGGTAAGTTATTTTTATTGTTAGTATCATCATCATCAGCAACCTACAGTATTATTACATTTTTTATGATATCATTATAAAACAAATTGTCGTTAGTTAGTAGTAGCACCACGAGGCTGATGATTATCTCTGTGAAATGTCTCCTTTTTGTGCTGATTTGAAGTTAAATTTTGTAAACGCTGTAATAAAGTTGTATTAGATAGCGTAATATCAATGCAAGTTATACTATTATCTTATTATTATCATTATGATTATTATGATTATTATTATTATCATATGATTATTATAATTATTATTATTGTCATTATTTTTAAATCTGTATGAAAAACCCAACGTTACCTGCCCGGCAGATATCACAGAGAGTTCGACCAATGTTATCCAATATTCTGCCAATGTATCTGACAATGTCGGTGCTTCCGTAACCTATTCCCCTGAGCCTCGTAGCAAAAGTTCGGGTATTAAGTGAAAAGATTTTACATTCACAGGTCCCCATCGCATGAAGCTTGCCATTGATGGTAACTTTGTCATAAATAGGAACTTCCATAGAAACCTTTGGCTGTTGAGTTATGTTGCCAAGGGAAAAAATATTGATGGCAAAGCAAAACGGTAAATTTAATGCAAAATGCTAAATGTTAGTTTTTATAAACTTGGATTTAAACTCTTAATTGTCGCTCGTTTATATAATAGAATAGCATTTTGGATGATTCATTGTATGATAATAGTGTTAAATTGTGCATAATGTCGGGAGAAATTAAACGTTTTATATAAACTGAAATAAACATAAGATAAGTCCAGGTGTTGCCCCATTTTAACGTGCATTAACTCACTCGCTAAAAGCTCAAATATAAAATCAGCATTTAAAAGGGCCAATGAGTGACAACATTATTCAAAACCATGGAACGGTAGATTTTAAACGCTTTTGATAAACTGGATTAAACCTCTGTGGTGCGTGTTGATTACCACATGTTACAATTTTGTAAAAAAATTACCGTTTTGAAAATGTAGTCGCTCACCAGCCTTTTTAAATATCTACATGTATGAAAGTACCACAATGTTCATTTAATTCTGTCTTTATAAATACTTTATCCTCATGCAGGCTTCTCCACAGCCAAGTTAGCCGTCAGTGTGGTAGTCCCGTGCGCTGTTGTGCTGTTAGTCGTCTTTGTGATCGGGTTTAGGTAAGTAAAACCATAAACCTAGCGTAAAACAAAAAGAAAATGACAACTAAAGCCTAGTTCAGATATGAAAGCGGTAGGCCACGCCGTTTTTTTTTTTAATTTATTTTAATTTGTTTAAATTTTTATTGTAATTCTAATAAAACAGCTAAGTGAATACACGCAAGTCATTTTTGTTGCGCGCAGTTGCCGTTAATTTAAACGTTTACACAAATATTTACAAAAATAAAAAAATTATCGGGCTGTTTAATCCGTTAGTTCTGTACAAGCCTTAAAACTCTCTAATCACATTTGCAAAGAACATACTTCAATTAACCGAAAAAAATCAATGCTCAAACTGAAATTGAATGAAAACGTTATTGATACCAGAGAGAATACGATCCATGTACATTAAAGGCTTCTTAAATCCGACGAGATGATACAAATACAGTACTGTATCTCATAAATGTATCCAGCTGTTGATATCAGCACGTTGATACATGCACATTCCTGGTGTTACCGGGGCGCCTGTTTTAATATCATATCATTCCTCTCTACAGTGTTTACTACGTCAAGAAAAGTAAGGAAAGACGGAAGATGAAAGTCAGTCGAACCGATGGAAAACAGAGTTCTAGCACGAAGACTTCAGATGTTTAGCAGCCAATTTCCTCCGTACTTTATGCATCTCGGTCAAAGAGTGAAAGAAGACCCCGGCGATCCCGAATGCGACTGCCAATAAAAGGGATCCGGTAACTTTGTCTCCGAATTTTTGAAAAAAATCCTGGATTTAGCTCATGCTGCAATGATAATTATAAACATTTAGGTCAGTCAGGAACCCCATGACTTTTACAAGCCGATCGCCTATTTGATTATCAAGATATCTATGCTTGGAAATCGAAACCAAATGTTGCGTTTTCCAAACGTTTTTTTATAACATTACAGTCTAGTGGGGAAATTGCGTATGGTTAAACCGGTGACTCAAAGATTTTTTACTTTTTTAGGCAGTTCTTGATCATTTTGATGCGCAATTGTTTAGGGCTTCAATATAACACCATATCAGACACTGATAACACGTAATGCCGTGCATCTCAGATTTAACATTGTTAAACGATTCCTTTAAAGCTACTATTGAGCTCTGTGGATCCTTTGGCGAGAGAACATGGCTATAATTTATTCCGGATCGTTTATCCTGCAGTAGATTCATTGTTTGAATCAGAAGAATAAAAACAACCTCACAAAAATAACAATACTCCATTCTTTTGCGTGGCAGACATTTTAACAGTACTTGTGCCCATGCATGCATGGTCCTCCTGAGAAATTCATATTGAATCCGCAAAGTGATTAAGATGCATTTCAGTCAATCAAATTTATTGCTAAAATGAAATTATTAACCACGACGTAATAGTTCTGAACGCTTAACATTTCAAAACCGTTTGGCAAGTCTGTTGAAAATAAATATAATTGATGTGTATTCATGCTGTACATGTATTTCCTTTGTATATTCAATATTTCGAAGTTTACTCACCTAAGGTCACTTAATGATTCTTCCTCATGATTTTAACAGGTATATTGACATTTGATGCTGTGTGGATTTTCATTTGACTTTGTAAATTTAATTCATTCTAGGTGAAAAGTGGCATAATACCCGTTACGGAGATCGTACTTTTGCCATTGCAGCCCCTAAATTATGGAACAGTTTACCAATTATTATTCGTCAATTCCCATCTGTAGAGTCTTTTAAGGCAAGTTGGAAGTATTTTTGTTTACCGGTAATAGTAATTTATAGGGCAGTTTTAATTATCTTTAATGTTATTATTAGAATTATGCATTATTATTGCTGTATGTTTATTTCATGTTGTACCTTACTTGTATGTTAAGCGCTTAGAAACATTGTATTTAGCGCCTTATAAATGTAATTTATTATTATTATTATATGGGTTTTATTCTTCATATATTCTTTTGTCATGTGTAAATTTGCAATGTTTGTTTGTTATATATTTGTAAAAATGCAAAAGAAAAAGAAAATCAAACAGAAATAAATAAATCAAACTGAAATAAATAAATCAAATCAATTCAAATTTCTGTTAGGTAATTCATTGGCAATGGGAACCGTGATTGGGGCAAGTGCGATGGCTTAGGTATTGGCGTACATTCTCACAAAGGGAGGATGGAGGAGGGGCCTGACAACTTTTACCTGAACATCCACTCCTCAGTTTCTAAATATTTGTCACTTTTTGTAGTGAAAATAACAAATTACATATCTAAGCACCCCGAATATTCATTATAATATTGAGTTGGTGGTTGTGCGAATATTGTAACTTTAATTTTAAAGGTTAAATTCTGGTAAAGGTAAAAGACAATGTGTAAGCTTTGTCATGCTTTTTATGCCAGTTTGGATTTATATTCCTTTTTTTTTTAATGTCTCCTGAAAAGGATGGATCGTCGAATGTTTACTTTTATAACAGTACTATTATTGTCATTTTCATTATAAAATTTAATAATTTGAAACATTTTGTTCTTATATACATGTAATTTGTAAAAAGTAATAAACATTTTGTTGGTTTTAACAAAAATGAACCCCATTTGATATGACGTTGCAGTGTATTTCTATACGTAATGTACTCAATATGTATATAGCGATATATCAGATGATCTATGAATCAGCTATTAATTACGCCTACTTCATATTGTATGTAAATTCCGATCATCTCAAACATGCATAACTAGAAATTTAATGCGTTAACCATTGGCGTTCTGAGTTTGTGGGAGGAAGTATATGCTAATGGACATAGGCCATAATTATAATGTCATTGTAGCTATATTATATAGATCATCGAGACACCAAACACACTCATTAATGCGACGAATGAGTTGATGTTGTGCATGGTCTCCTATCTGGATACACCAAGTCAATATAGTCTGACGCAGTTTCTTTAATCACCGAAACAATCAAGAGATTCTGGTAAGCAAGATGAATGTCTTTCAAAAGTTCTTTTAATTATATTTTGCTTATTTCAACGCTGTTTAACTGGACTTGACGAAAGTAAAAACCGCAGATTATTATATCAATCCATAGTCGTGAGGAGCCCACTTACAAAGGAGAATATTGAGAAGTAAACAAAGGTGCAAGCGGTATGCTTACGTCTAATTTGTTACAAGGACATTCCAATTGAATCACTGCAGGGGAAGAGAATAAGAGCACGGGGGTGTTTCACAAAGATCCTAAGTCGAACTTAACTCTAAGTTGGACTTAAAAGTTATGGAAAGCCGTTTGCATCTTTGAAAATATTTTGTGAAAGTTATTTTAAAAGGCATAAAACGTTGATTCAAATAATTCATATTTTCTATCATCTAGGAGATTTTATGTTCTTGATGTGGAATTTATAAAAAGTCTAAAATACTTGGATTTTTGCGTTTGAATATAATCTATTTCAAGGCTACAAATGGCTCTCCATAATGTTTAAGTCCAACTTAAAGTTAAGTTTGACTTAGGATCTTTGTGAAACAACCCCCTAATCTCATCAATACGTAAAAATATCTTCATGGTTGTTTCATAACTCCAGCACACACAATTGTTTTGCCCACCCAAACAAGGAATTAAGAGGGCATTCACCCAAACTATATCAAATCCGGTCAAAACCAGCGAAGAGTATCGTCTCTCATTCAATATCGATTTAATTTTTGTAAAAGAATATCATAATTTACCGTATCGAATGCTTTCATTGTTCAAGTCGAGCATTACTGCAATATCTACGTTTCCATCATTGATATAATTATGCCGTATATATTTGATCACAATCAATTAATCTAATATTTTTGATAAAATTGGTAGAACCAACTCAACACTCAAGAAAACATGAATGATATGCTCTAATTGCGTGTGTAATGATAACATATTTCTTATAGATTGAACAAGTGATCATCGAGACACAAGGTGACAATGAGACACAACTTACACCGCATTTATTTTGAAAATCTTTTTCTTGCATGCAGCTAATATAGGGGAAAACTGATCATAAGGTTTCAGCGATTTCATCTAACATAATAGGCGTATCATAATTTGTATATGTTTATTCAAAAATAATAACAGCGGACCCTTAAAGTGATGAAATGTTACTTATTATACTACTTCTACTGTACTAACCCCTTAACATGCAAACAATCCTGAAAAAAATTCGTCACTGTGTGACACCCTCTACCGGTAAATTCTCCCAACCATTTCCCCATGAAAATAAGACATAAGACATGCTTTTAAGTATCTGTCAATACTTAAATGTCTGGAATGGTTTATCGAGCCAATTTATTGTTTTGTGACTATTTACATACACCTCAAATGTAATCAAAGTGTAATAATATAGTTGGGAGAATTAAGGTCTATTTTCACACAAACTATCAGATTATCTTTTTTTTAATTCACTACCTTAGCACCATTTTTTCAATTTGAACAATGTTACCAAGTCCCTTTAATGCTTTAGGCGTTCATATTTTAAGAGTTTGTGTATAAGCTTATTCAAATAAACAAAAACAAAATGAGGAAATACTTCGAACACGAAACAATTTGAAATGGCTGAACAGTTCAAAATCACATAAGTAGTCATGCCTCTAGTAAACGTCATCGTGTGAAGCTTACATTCAGAACAATCATGACTATACCACTCGCTACGCCAAATTAACGGTATTATCAATTGGAGCATAACAATAATTAACATTCCATTTATCGACGTATATGTAACAGGAAAAGGTTTGACTGCAAGAAAAATTATTACTTAAATACTGTACTTCTTGGCCCTACAAACATTAGAAGCTGACGTTTGAGGTTTTTTGTTATATAATGTAAAATGGAATTGGTACTCTATTCTGCTAAATGGTTTATCATGTCTTTCTGCATTAAAACTACATACAAAGTTACAAACAATGCACACATGCACATTGACTATTCCATTAATTAATTATCTCATTCAGTTTTCATATTTTTTCACATGTTTTTTCAAATGCTCTTATGTTGAGACCAAAATATTCATGCACCATGTGTTTCCCTGATAAAAAGTATATACAAATAAAAGAACGTTTACATTTTTTAATGTCCATGGTCTCGTGGGGGAGTCCTGACAGTACTGTTGATAAAAGCACCTCCCTATCTCCGGTGTAATAGTCAATGGCGAGCCGGACTTTGTCGCGCGAAAAAGTACCCCTTTACAGGAAATTTTAGTACAGTACATATCAAATATTATTCACATCTGTGTTACAATTATTTGGACAATATATAGCAGTGGCTTAGATAATATAGGAGGGGCACGAGGAGGCTAGTGCCCCGCAATCGAATGGTGAGCAAAAGGCGAGACAACTTAGTGAGAACAGGGTAGGACCGTAGAAGAAGGAGAAAAGAACGAGAAAAGGGGGCCCCTGGACCACCTCTCGCAACCTTCTTCCCCCTTAAACAGTAGCCTTGTAAATTCACATTTTATTTCTAGAGTGATTATAACAGTGTTCCAGCCTCACTGTCCTAATCTTTCCAGTGCTCCCCAATGGATGGTCTTAGGCTACGCCACTGAGTTGAAATACTCACATAAATCATTTTACATTTAAACAGGGGCTACCTTGTTGAAATGATACTAAATCATTATTAAACAAGTGAATAAATATAAAAATGAATAAATATGTTATTTATTCTGTCCGTTATTTTTTTTAGATCAGGGTCCTGTATTATAAAGAGTTGCAATTGATTTTAATCAACCGCAACTTGAAATTAATCATTTCTCTTATATAAGTACACAGTTGCAATAATGTTTAAGTTGTGATTGATGTTGACTAATCGTAACCCTTTACAATTGACTCGGATTCTCCAGAGATGGATGGAGGTTGTGGATCATGCAGAGTACCAGCGAAGATCTTGATTGGCCTACTGCTACTCAAGGCAACAATGGTTCGTCCGGCATCTTCTCAAGGTGTGTTAACACTGCTATTTATTGATGCAAATGGAAAATGGTTGATATATTATTCAACAGATTCATCGGGCCAGAGATGGTCACCAAGTCTATTGCTATGTACAGGTATCACGGGGGCGATGTCTCAGTGGTTCTTGAAGTGAAGGCCAATAACATTGGAAATCCCTTAGACCTCGGGACCTTGGAAGTGACCATCTCTGATGACGTCTTGCAAAAGACGTGCGAAGAACCTATCCAAATATTTGGTATGTATTATTTACTTGGGGCTCATGTTTCACTCCTCCAAATGAACAGAACCTAAAACATCAATAACAATTTTGTGAACCTAGTGTTATGCATCATATACCTGGATGTTCCATTGCAGAAAGGAAATTACATATACAAAACAATTTACACCACATTATTATGAACTACGTACGAATAATGAAAAGTTGAGGTTTTAAGCTCAGATAAATAGAAAGGGGGAAAAAATCTCTTCACCCCTATCCATAGGATAGAAACTTTAGAACTTCCTATATTTTACTTGCCAAATTTCTTATCATTTTGATGATTCCAGAACCTTGCAGTACACATTATGCTAGATGATCAACCTTTTTTGATCGACTCCACAACGTTTCTTTCACAATGCAATCGCATGACCAGAACTGGTCTATACCTTTAACCCCTATCCATAGGATAGAAACTTTAGAACTTCTTATATTTCCTGTCCAAAACTTCTTTTTTTTTAAATCACAGGACGCCCTCTGTTGTCAACGGTTGTACTTATCATCGTTGCGGTGATCGTAGTGACCGTTTTGATATCGGTCATATCAAAAAAAAAAAAAAAAAATGCAGGTCAGTGAAAACATAGGGAATGTATGACGCAGCCGATAAATCGACTTTTACCAGTTAAAAATGAATGATGGTCGAGTTTTCCTAGCAATTTCAACATCAAATATGAAAACACCGTGGACATATTGAAGATTTCCACGTCTGTGAAAATAAGCAAATCTTAAAGCACACAGTGATAGTCCAGAGGTTTTAATCAGAATTAGGGAACTTAAGACCCAATGCGTCAAAGAATGTTGAGAAAGTGATTTGATGCATTAAGCATGAGTAGATAATTGAGGATTTCTTTGATTAAAATTGATAAATGTTATTACCACAGATAAGCTATATACTGATACAAAATTGCTTCAAAAATATAGTGAGACATTATTGTTTTGTAGTTGTATCAAAAAGGCATTGATGCCAGTATGTTTTCAACAAGTGGACTACAAAAATTTGAATCTGATAATAATTTTCATATTGGATTTTCAGTTCTACTTTCCAGGCGATATTAGAAAGTAAACATTCAAAACACATTATATGTCTGTAATTACAAATACGTTTTTATGACTATTGTCATTTCCTTTGTCGGAAAATCGTCAACACTTTGGTAAAGGATAATACTTTTCGCACAATATTTAGTGAATAAAGTGCAATATATTACAGACTTAAATGCATTCAACCATTATTTATACTAGCTATACCCGGTCATTAAATGGTCATTTCCTTTTCTGTCTCCACAGGGCTCTGCGTGCCTGGAAGAGGGCCCACGCAAACTAAACACGAGGAATGTTATCAACTTGCCGCTACCTTTAGATTTAGATTTAGATTTAATGTTTGTAATATATTTATATTTTGATGTTATATTTGATTCTCATTTTGCATAATTTATAGTCGTACTTTTTAGTCATTCATATTTTGTTCGTTTATTGTGTTGTATATTGACTTTGTAAATTGAATTATTTCAGCTTCCCAGCTGCATGTTCTTTTATTTCAATAAACCGAATCAATTTCAATTTCAATTTACCATATATGAGTTAAAGATACCCATTCGCTGTACTATTGACGGTGAATCAAAAAATATGACGACCAATAATAATAATTATAATTATTTTTTTTTTAACCAAGGGTAAGGGGAGCCTCATCAGTAATAATATTGTTCTCTCTGAGGACCCTGCACGTATCCAAATTGTCACACCGACTTTAGCCTAGCTATACCATGAATTGAATGAATGAATTTCTTCCTACCGGTTACTCATTTAACTCAACTGGGTGGAGTGTGGCAAATGTAGATTAATGTCTTTCCAGAAAAACTCATTGAGCCACGGCGGGACTCGAACCGTGAACCATAAGTATGATCCACTGTCCGATGACGTTTCCACTAGACCACGACATATCTATGGTGTCACAACCACGCATCCCACTACCACCACCCCTTTAACAGTGAGAATCCTGGAAACCCAAACATATTGCCAGATACATCCTTCTTTTTTTTTAAGGCAATCGCCCAATAATTAACATCTGCAACATAAATCCTCTATTTCATTCCATTCCCTATTTCTAAGAACAAAAAGCACACTGAGATAATAACGGTAATTGTTATGACTATTTAATTTATACTTTATGATCATTTTCTTTTCCTAAATGTAACCTTAGTTAGTGAGATGCTTTATATACATACATTTGATTTTACTATTTTATCACTGAAATTTACAGTAAACATTTTTTCTTCTTCTTTTAACCAAGTGTGCACAGTGCACCTATAACTTTACATTCACGCCAGCTATAAATATCAGCTTTGATAGAAAGATGAACTTTTTCCGGTTGGTAGGAACCAGTTTAAGAACGTAATAATAATGTGCATTTTGTCATTTGTGAAAACATTTGTATACTATGTTATCTATAACACATGATAAGTTATTTATTTTCAGATAATCCACAATTGTATCATTGTTTGCTAAGTATTTATTACTGATAAACAAAGATTTATGGACTTGGTTTGTCAAAAAGTGGAAACATTAGAAATCATATTTGTGAAGCGTTTAGTAAAGGTTATTGGGGGAAATTTTTTCATAAAACTTACCCCGAATAAATTTGACATCCTTTAAGTTTTTACAATGTGCAGTTATTGTGCCGTTGTCGTGCCGTTATTATGCCGTTATTGTGCAGTTATTGTGCCGTTATTGTGCCGTTATTGTGCCGTTACTGTGCCGTTATTGTGTGATACTAGTGTAAACTTCTTTGAGTTACTAACAACAAACAAATGCCAATGTACTTTTACATTAGGTAACAGTTACTCTAAACCACAACAATACCTTATATACACCGCCAGACTGACTCTTAACCGACTCCACCAAACTGATCGATTCTATGTCATTCGACTTTTTTTTGTTGTTATTTCTGTAATTCTGGAGTTCAGGATCCCGTCTCATTGAAAGTTGCGATTGGTCCAAATCAATCGCAACTGGCAGTCTCCTATCTTGTTTATAATAGTTGCGATTTGTATCAATAGCAAATAAGTTGCGATTGATCTCAACTGTTGATAACACCGGGACTTTATGGAATGGTCTTGTGTTCGTCGATGCTGATGACGAACTTCTTCCTTTCCTCTGCCGACATGCTTTTGAGATGTGCCATGTCTTGTGGCAGTTGCAACACTCCGCCTTGCTGAAACTACACGATTGAGGGGAACGAGCACCTAAACACCTGTAGCCTAGCCTGATGGGTGGAGTATTTCCACATGCAGTCAGACCGCCAAATATTCTTCTTATTATTATTATCATTCCGTTGTAATGATACTTCCATTGTGGTGTATTATCAACTCCAAAGATTATAGCATGACCATGACCATTAGATGCTAGCCTTTATTATGTATTATTTGTTAGTTCTGTCTACAATCGGTCTCTTGTCGTTGTGTTCGACGTGATTGGGGCATAATAGTTGAGGCTTTTGAGAACTTATGGTTTACGTCTTGGGCGACATAGCATCCTGGTGATCGTCAATCTAAAGAGTGGCTGTGCCATGGCGTAAGCCAAAGGGTTAACCAAGCTGTTGCTGAAAGCAATCCAGCGCGTTATCTCAGATAGGTTGATGGATTTGTTGAGAGTACGGTAGAAACCAGGAGCCAAGGCGTACATGGTGACCGAGACGGCGGTTGGTAACCATGTCAGAATGAACACCAGGACAATCATGGTCATGGTCCGCATTGCCTTACGTCCTTCGACTCTGGACTCCCTCTTGGGTTTCTTCGAAACAACGTTGCTCTTTGACGTCGAAATATCTTCATCGTCTCCAGACAGACCTATTGGTTTTGGATAATTATTAGTCGACTTTTTTTCCCCATTTAGAGAGTGCTCATTATCCGTCTCTGGGCTTCCTAGATTTTTGGTCGTTCCTTCATCGCTGGTCATATCCATAGATATACTTGAAACAGTTGTATTTTCATCGTACGTTAACGAGGTTTTCGACCCAAGTTTATCTCGTAGGCGTGTCCCGAGAGAGCGCTTTTCCTTATCCTGGGATGCGGATTTTGCCTGCCCTTTCCCATTTTTCCCCTCCCTATTAAAGTACTTCGAGAGATGCTTACTGCCGATGTTCTTGACCTTGATGTATATTCGGATGTACAGACCAGTCATAAGGAGAAACGGTAAGCCGAATCTCAGTAAGAATACAAGTAGACTTGCGGTGTTAGTGAGACTGTAGTTCGGTCTGGAGAGGCCTGAAGAGATGACAAGGTTGGTTGGTTTGATGAAGTCCCAAGCAGAAGTGACCATCATCCAAACACCGAAAGATGAAACCCAGGTGAGGATGTTGACGACAGTCGCTTTGTGGATACTCCTTCCTTGGTAGTGCTGTATGGGATAGAACGTTGCCAGATAACGATCGATGCATACCACGACAACACCACACACAGACACGCCCAGGATAGAGTTTTGGAACCCCATGAACAAAATGCTTGCTACCTTCCCAAAAGGCCAACTTCCGAAGAGATGGATCATAGACAGAATCGGCATGCAGAGAAGACCCACAACCAAATCCGCAACGCTCATGTTGAAGATGTAGCAGTTGTTGTATGTCCGCAGTTTCTTCTCAACGTAGAAGGTAGCCAGAATGAGGCTATTGGTCGTGACTGTAAGTCCAGAGAGGATCATAAGAGCTAGGAAAGTCACGCTGAACTCTGCCTCGGGTGTGTCTCTGGGTATGTCCTCTGGCAGGTCCAGATCAGAAGACCATGTGGGTCCGTCCGAAACATTCAAGATACCCATCTTGCATAAAGGTCCTAATGGAGAGATACGTCTTATGAGTTCGATGGAATTCTGTAAGAATATCGTTCACGTTGCACACAAAAAAGAGAACTGATTATAGTCAGATAGCCGGCATTGGCGTAGCAGCTCCAACCTATACAGTATAATGTAAGGTTTGTGAATATGAACAGCGTTTTATACTCTCACGTCGGCAGTGTAATCGGAGTGGTAATAGACTATACAAAGTATTTAGAATATGAAAAATAAATTAAGGGGGGGGGGGAAAGGAAATTTGCCTCTTTTCACCAGCCTGAAAAAAGGGTTACGAGAAGAAAAAGAAGAAGTAGAAGAAACCTTTGATAGCCTTTATATTTTTTAGAAGTAATTTCAGTAACCACTTCTCTGCTCTTTCCAAAGAAGTGAAACGCATTCACTCATTATCAGCTCACAAAGAAAAACGCCAGCCCGCTACTTCTACACTTGACGGTCAATTCAATTTGGCAGTCTTCTTTTCAAGCCATCGTCAACCTTCGGGGAATATGATTGTCATTTTTTTTTTATAGTCAATGGGTTCACGATATATTTGTGATCAATCAGTTCGGCACTCCTAGCCCTTTTCTGTTTTATAATACAGTCTTTTTCTGAATATTGAACAAAGAACACTTTCTCCAGGAAGGACCTCGTACTTTTTATGGTTCGATTTTTGTTTTCATCAGCGGGAAAAAAGTAAGGAGAAGAAGAAGAAGAAGAAGAAATCTTTAATGGTTTTTATATTCTTGATAAGCAGCTTTCAGTTAACCACTTCTCTCTCTTTTCAAAGAAATGAAACGCATTCACTCATTATCAGCTCACAAAGAAAAACGCCAGCCCGCCACTTTAAAGAAGAAAATAATTAAAAAAAAACATTGACCTTCTACACTTGACGGACAAATCAATTTTGGCAGTATTCTTTTCAAGCCATCACTTAATGGCACATGGTGCTTATTGTAAACCTCCGGGGAATATGATTGTTCGTTTTTTAGCCAATTGGGTCAAACGATTTATTTGTAATCAATCAGCTCGTCACTCCTAGCCCCTGCCTGTTTTGCTATTTAATACGGTCTTTTTTTCTGAATATTGAACAAAAAACACTTTCTCCAGGAAGGACCTCGTACTTTTTATAGTTCAATTTTTTTTAAAAGAAATGATACGCATTTATTTTTCGTTATGACCTACCTCCAAAAGAAACGTAAGAGCATCACTTCAAGAACAAATTTGTATGAACACATATTCCAGAGACGGAGGTATCCATTATGAAAGTGTCGCTTCCTATTCTTTTTAACTAAGTATTCAGAATATGAAAAGGAAAACAAATACATAAAAGCCAGAAGTTAAGATCTTTCGAACTATAGGGGGAAAAAATCGTTTAAAGTCTTTATTTTCTGTGCATCTCCTGCTACCTATTGCACTCGATCTTTTCAGAGAAATGAAACGCATGCCATTTCGATGCTTGACCAAACAAATATTTTACAAAGGCAAAATGTCAGCGCATCCTTTCAGTTAAGAACACCAAGAAAAAGAATATTGAAAACCCACTTTCACGAGACGTATATATCTTGGTAAAGGTTACAGTCTGACTCTCATAAAACGAATGTATATCACAAAAGACGTAAGCCTTTTTAATTATAAGGTGGAAGTAGTTTTGCCTGGCAATGTTAAAATGTTTAGTGTGTAATAAAATCCACTTATTCAGCGGCATATTGCCGGGGTAAATCAATAAAGAAATGTATTTCTAACCTTGTGTATAATTATGCAAGGCCACATCGTTTTCAAATGTGTATATGCGCATCACAGAAACAAATTCTTTCATTAATACATTTTTATCATAAAATCGATATCATTGCATTTTGCCGATGAATGAAAATAAAGAACCACCCTAATGGACTAAGTGCCTTTCAATATAATACCTATTTACGTTTAGAATCTGGCGGAAAAGAAATCACAAAATGGTTCTACAATCTACACCGTCGAAAAGCTACTTTAAAGAAATCAATTAGTATCATATTTTCAATCTGAAAAGAAAACTTTCAGAAGCGATTTGATATACCGGCGTGAAATCATTTTGAGAACTATTTAATTGATAATGTTGGTATGATTCTAAGGGCAGTTCAAGTTTATTACTGCTCTATGATAAAAGTTAAGTGCCTTTATATTCTACAAATATTCTTCGTGTATGAGATGCTTTAAAGGTAAAATTCGCTCTGATATTAAATTGGTATAACATAAGAAGTAGAAAAATGACAGTAACAAATTAGCAAAGTTTGAGCAATATCCGATATAAATTGGAATGTTATGAATTTTTGAAGTTGTCATCTTTGAAACACCAATTGGTGACAGTGTGGTGGGTCTTGTGAGCTCCTCTTCAATTTGCTTTGTACAATAAATTTCGTCATTATTTTCTTAGTTATTGATGACGGGATAAACTGGTCTCGTATAGGGGTTATCTAAAACAAGTTTGCAATAATTATATTTAGGGTGAGTGCATGGTTGAACATTTTCTGAAGAGAAAATATCAATTTTTTTTATTTTTTTTTATTTTAGTAAAGGACAATAATAATGATAATAATATGCCGTACTTATATATCGCATGTCACAATATGTCTATATGCGCTGTAAGAAAGAGTTAGAAGGAAAGGTGGATAGAGTAACATGAGAAAAGTGAGATATGCTCAACACACTTCCTCTCGTTAACATTGGCAAGTATTTTTGAAAAGAAATGTTTTAAGACGCGCCTTCAAGTTGTCAACAGTATCTCAGTTTTTTTTTTAGATTTTCCGTCAGTTTATTCCAAAGTTCGGCCGATACAACCCGAAAAGAGCGAGACCCGTATAATTTAGTATTTATGAATGGTGAGGAGAGACTTTTGGGAAGATTTGAGGGATCTGTTTGAAATATATACGGTAAGTAATTCCGGTAAATAAGTAGGAGCTATTCCTCTGAGGCACTTAAAGGTTAAAACAAGGATCTTCAACTCAATTCTAGCACGGACAGCTAACCAGTGTAGTTCTTTCAGAATAGGGGAGATATGTTCACGAGATCTCGTAAGAAGCCGTCCGGCAGAATTTTGGATTCTTTGGATTCGATTCAGTTGATTCAGTTGACACATGGGAAGGGGAGCTCGCGAGATAAGTCACAGAGTTGCCAATTTTAGACTGATCGATTGCACATTCAAATATTCATAACTTTCTTGTTTTTAATAGGTTTTTGTTCAAATTTAAACTGTCCTATATCTGTTATTTTCTGCTTCATTTAAAAACCAACTTAATATCAGGGTGGACTTTCCCATTAATAAAACCTTCCTAAACTAAGTGTATTGTGGAAGATTTTTGCGTGATGCTTTGAACCCACATACCTCCACTCACAAGTAAACACACACTCTCTCTCTTTAAAGATTGATTATGTACACGGTCTATTTTTTGGTTTTTGGTTTGTTTTTGTCCCCCCCCCCCCCTCTAGTAGGCTTCTTTTTTTTCTTCTTTTTTTTCACCCTCTCAAACAACAATATAATACTGTATTATACTTTATTACTGTTTTGGTGGCAGCACCAATAAAGCCTTTGGCTTTTCTAGCTGTCTCCACATTCATATATATTTTTGTTGTTGTATTTGATGTTTTTTGTGTTAATTTCTTGGTTATATTTTAAACCGAACTTTAACCACGATTATTTTCATTTGATTCTTTTGTTAATGAAGGTAAGAGTGATGCCATAATGGTAATTAAAGAACAAGGAGATATTATCGATGGTAAAGGTAAAGTTGGTATATTTCATTCGTATTTAAACGGGTCTGCAACTGTTACGACCAGTGTTTGTTTCCTTCTTCTTTCATATTTTAGAACTGCAACTTTAAGAAGAGCAAATGTTGGGCTACATATTTTCCACACTAGAGTCACCGTCCATTTTGATAACGAGAGAAAGGCGCCGTGAAGTCTAATATGAACACCCAAGGTAGAAAAAAGCCAATCAGAATTTTAAAAAGTTTACCTCTCACTTTTAATTACACGATATTGGCATTCAATGCCCAAGAGATTGGTTTGAAGGAAAGAAATTTGAGGTTAGAGTAGGTGTCCTCCCAGAAATGGCAGTGTGTCACTGCTTAGATAATTATTATTTATTTAAACACCTGATACGTCACTGTAGTGGCAATGTTGCATTTTCATGTTTTCACGAAATTTAATTCACGTGCAATAGCTTTAGACCACCATTTCTCAACCCTTTTTTCAGTCACGGCATCATTTTCAGAAAATAAAAGGTTTCGCGTCACTTCAATCACACATTCACCACAGAATATTTCTTGTGCATCATTCTGAAACTCGAAGAGTGCCATGTACACACTTGTGCATACTCGTCTTTCATATTTGCAAGCAAGCGAGCCAACCAAAATGCATATCTAATATGTTAAAACATCATTTTGTACTCAGGATACTATTATGATATGAACAAATATATGCGCGCTCCCCGCCGCCAAAAAAATGATTTTAATGAACGAGAGAATCGATCGAACGAGCGGTAAAAAAAGGCAATTTTGATATAAAATGTTATAAAATATATTCGGGCACCTCATCTAAAAAGCATTGTGGTATTCAGGCATGTTTGTGCCTGAAATCATGCTGTTTCTGCTTTGATATGAGGTCATGGATTTGGTTCAAATGAACATATTGGAAGCAAATGCAATCCCACAATATTCAATAATCGTTGTCGCGGTTGAAATCAAGTCTAAAGCGATGAAATTGTGAATAATAAACTCGTTATGTTGTATAGCTCCCTCTCAGGATTGATATTACTTTAGCTTCACCACAATGTTTCTTGATTATAATCGACCGATATTCTATTCCCATTTGGAAATTATATATCAGAACTGCATATTCCGAGATTTTCATGGTCGCAGCTATCTTTGTATGGACGTAGGCGCTATTTGAAATCTATCGGGAGCACCGATAAATTTCACATTTTAATTTCTCGGAATCCTTATCGTTTTGCAGCCCAAACTTTTTTAAAGTTGCTTTTTCTAACACAAGGATTAACAATGATAAAGGACATTTTTAGATTTCACAGTGCAATCCTTTTGAAAATAAACCATTAAACCTCAGAGACGAAATAAACCATGAACCAGTAAGCTATCTGACTGCAGCTGGTGGTGCAGACAACATCAAAACTGATTAATATTTATATTTAGCATAATACAAATTAAAACAAAACATAGTAGGATGCGCGAAGAAAGTTAAAACCATGCTCCTATTTATATAAGTTTACAGCATTTTGGAACCTACATCAACTGTTTAGGCATTAATATCACGCAATTGATAGTAGCTCCTCGATTACTCCCAATAGCCATTGTCTTTTCGGGTTATTTTTTTTTTTTTTTTTAGGGACGCATGAAATAATTACATGACAGATGAAAGAAGATTCGCCCATATGGCAAACTGTTCTATCATATTTTATTCCTATTTCTTGATATCAAGAAATACATTTAATTCATAATTATCAAGAATTCGATTTCTTGATATCAAGAAATTAATTTTTGATTTCAAGAATTCGATTAGGCCTACTTGATATCAAGAATTAAATTCTAAATTGGGCCCCCTCTTTGGTCCCCTACCCTGCCACCGACTGGACCCGCCCCTAGGGGGTGGGGAACTAAATTCAAACAAGAATTAAGAGTCGAGAACGGTATAACGAATCGTCTTCTTTCTCTATTAATTTAATGACACGTCAAAGCTTCCGCGCTTTGCGCGAGGGGGGAAACTGAATTCAGACAAGAATTACAAGTCGAGAACGGTACAATTACGAAGGCGTCTTCTTTCCGCTGATAATTTAAAGGAACATCAAAGCTATCGTGGGGGAGCTGAATTTAGACAAAAATTAATAGACGAGAACGGTTCGACAAATCGTCTTCTTTCTCTAATAATTTAATGAAAGGTCAAAGCTTCCGCGCTTTGCGCGTGAGTGGGAAAACTGGATTTATATACTCGAGGATTAAGAGTAGAGAAAGGGGGGACGAATCGTCTCCTTTCTCTATTTATTTAATGAAACGTCAAAGCTTCTGCGCTTCGAACGGGAAGGGGGAACTGTATGGATATAGACACTCGAGGATCAGGGGCGTCGCTAGACCTTTTTCAGTGGGGGGCGGTGTAGAGGCCACCAATCATACCGACAAAATTAAATGTCCTAATATGTACAAAATTAACCCTATAAGCCCGGGGCCGAAGGCTAAATTGTTTTTCCTATGGACTATCTATAGTATATACTTGTGTATGCGCAAGTGGTCATTTTCCTCGACGACATAAATATACGAATTATTTCGTCAACTTAGTCAGCATCTTAGCCTATATATTTCAATGCAGGCGCGGAGCTAGGATCTTATTTTAGGGAGGGGCGGTAGTGAGCAAGCGACTCGCGCTCATAAGGGGAGATGTGTGATAGGGCTCCCGCGCGAAGCGCGGAAGCTATGACGTTTCCTTTAATTATTAGGAAAAGAAGACGATTTATTGTACCGTTCTCGACTGTTAATCCTTGTCTGAATAAAGTTTTCCCCCCTCCCGCGCGAAGCGCGAAAGCTTTGACATTCCATTAAATTATTTTCAAAACAAGACGATTTGCTGTACCGTTCTCAACTGGTAATCCTTGTCTGAATTCAGTTTCTCACCCTCCCGCGCAAAGCGTGGAAGTTTTGACGTTTCATCAAATTATTAGAGAAAGAAGACGATTCGTTGAACCGTTTTCAACTCTTAATAACCCTAATTGTCTGAATTCAGTTTCCCCCTTTAGCGCGAAGCGCGGAAGCTATGACGTTTCCTAATTTTTTTAGAGAGAGCAGACGAGTACCGTTTTCTACTCTTATAATAATCCCTATTTGTCTGAATTCAGTTTTCCCCTCTCGCGCGAAGCACGGAAGCTTTGACGTTTCCTTAAATTATTAGAGAAAGCAGACGATTCGTTGTACCGTTCGCGACTCTTAACCCTAAGTTGTCTAAAATCTGTTTCCCTCCTCCCGCGCGAAGCGTGGAAGCTTTGGCGTTTATCAAAATATAGAGAAAGACGATTCGTTGTACCTTTGTTGACTCTTAATCCTTGTTTGAATTTAGTTTCCCCGAAAATGTTAAACCTCTGATTTCTTTAGCTGACATTATAGGAAAGTGAGACTCCGAGAAAATACAAGTATTGTAGTTGTAGTCATTCTCGAAGTCGTCACAGCGGATAAAAAGTCACAGTTCGTAGGGAAAAATATATACATCTCACTGACTTCAAACTTCTGCATTGATATAGTACACGAGGATTGAGCAAGAATACCGACACAGCTGACCCGACACACCAAAATATTTACCGGTGTCTTTCTTGCTCCCTCGACGAGACGACCCCACCCAACAGCCCCCCCTCTCTCTCTTTTACACCCACTCCTCCTCTCTCAGACTCTTACCTCCCCTCACCCCCCGTTTCTTTTGTCAGTTCCCTTTTCTCCTTTTTCTTCTTTTAATTCTTTTTTTTTTCTTTTCCTTTCTTTCCTCTCCTCCCTCTGTTTCTTTTTCTCTTTCTTTCTTCTCTTTTCTTTCCTTTCTTTTCCATTCTTTTCTTTCGTTTTCCTTTCTTTCTTTTCTTTTCCTTTTCTTTTTTTTCTTCTTTTCTTTCTCTTTCCCTTTCCCCCCCCCTCCCCCTCTTCTCTTTTTTTCCCGACGGCAGCGCAATTTTACCGACAATATCCTGACGGGTGTGGGGGGGGGGGGGGGTGTCGCACCCCACACCCCCCCCCCCCTTTGGAGACGCCCCTGTCGCGGATTAATCGTCTTCTTTCTCTAATAATGCAATGAAAGGTAGGTCAGCTTCCGCGCTTTGCGCGGGAGTGGGAAAACTTGATTTAAACACTCGACTAACTCGAGGATTAAGAGTAGAGCGGTGCAACAAATCGTCTCCTTTCTCTTAATTTAACGAAATTTTAAAGCTTCCGCGCTTCATACGGCCGGAGGGGGAAAACTGAATTCAGACAAGGATTAGGAGTCGAGAACGGCATGTAACGAATCGTATTCTTAATTTCTCTGTTAGTTTAATTAAACTTCTAAGCATCCGTATACCTTGTGGCCCCCTGCACCCGGAACCCACGTCCCCTTCAAATCAGAATGAATTGTTGCGTTACTTTTGCGCTCGAAATCAAATGTGAATTTGTGCAATATAATAATAATAATAATAATAATATGACAAATTTATATAGCGCTTGTGACAAAAGTTTCAAAGCGCTGTACATGTACACAAATCAAAATTACTTAAAACAAAAATCAATATTACTAATGGAATTAACATTACTCAAATTACCAAGAAAACAAAATATTACTAACATAACTTAACAAATTATCATTACTTAAATTAACAAGAATATCAAATATTTCTAACATAACTTAACAACTTAACATTACTTAAATTACCAAGAAGATTAACCATTATTAACATTACTAAAGAAATTAACAAAACATGTAAATTCCTTGGAAATTAACATTTTATCAGTAATAGCAATAATTTAAAAAGACATAATAAAGGCATGGTAATATTTATTCGAACTTATTTTAGAGTTATTTGGGTTGCTTTTGGAAAAGATGAGTTTTTAGATTCTTTTTGAAAATGTCAATGGTGGGTGAGTCCTGGAATATGGGCGGGGAGAGTGTTCCAAAGAGTGGGAGCACAGACTGAGAAGGCCCTGTCACCATAGCGGTTGTGGGTGCGAGGACCAAGTGCGAGCTGGGGTCTGGATGATGATCGAAGGTTCATGCCGGTAGTCTGTTTGGGTGAGATCAGTTCAATCAGGTATGACGGTGCGCGATGATGGATGATGTTGAACGTGAGGAGAAGGATCTTGAATTGGATACGTTGGGGAATTAAGAGCCAATGTAGGGTGCGGATGACTGGAGTGATGTGGTCGTGCTTTCTAGTGCGAGTGATGAGACGTGCAGCGGTGTTTTGTATGTGTTGAAGTGGGGCCAGATGAGAAGCAGGTAAGTTGATCAATAATGAATTACAATAGTCTAAATGGGAAGTAACCAATGCATTAACTAGTCGTTCAGTAGAGCTGCGATCAAGGTATTTCCGGATTTTCCCAATCCTATAAACACCGAAGCTAGCTGCCCGACACACCTTTCGGATGTGCTCTCTTAGGTCTAACGAGTTATCAACGATAACACCCAGATCTCTTGCAGAATTGGTCGCAGTGATAACAGCTCCGTCTATGTGAAGGCTGACAGACTCGTTCCGTTTCCTAAATTGTGATGTAATGTGGATGAGCTCAGTCTTGTTTGCATTGAGCATCATGTTATTGTTACTAGCCCAAGACTTCACATCTGTCACGCAGTCTTCCAAAGACGAGATGCCATCAGTCAGGTCATTGCGTTGCATAACGATGTACAACTGGGTGTCATCAGCATACAACATGTGGCTTATACCTTTGTGGGCTGCGATGACGTCACTCACAGGACCAGTATATAGAACAAATTCCAAAGGTCCCATTACTGAGCCCTGCGGTACCCCCCAAGTTAGAGGGAATTCATCTGATTTGGCTCCGTTTACGATTACAAGTTGCTTCCGGTTCTCGAGGTATGACTTGAGCCACTTTAGAGCAGAACCTTCTATGCCGTATGTGTGACTGAAGCGTTGAATCAGCGTGTCATGGTTGATGGTATCAAAGGCTGCTGAATAATCAAGCAGCACCAGAATGGCCTCCTGTCCTTTATCTAACGCTAGCAAGATGTCATTGTAAACCCTAAGGAGAGCAGTTTCTGTGGAATGACCCTCGCGATATGCCGACTGCATAGGAGGAAAGAGCTGAAACTCCTGAAGGTAAGCCCTTAGTTGATTGGCAACAATCCGTTCTAAGACTTTTGAAAGGAACATCAGGTTGGCAATCGGCCGATAGTTTGCCATGTTTTCTACATCTAACTTAGGTTTTTTCAAGATTGGGATGACATGTGAAGTCTTGAATGAGGAAGGAACAATCCCAGAAGAAAGTGAAAGGTTCACAAGTTTAGTGAAGAAAGGGATAAGAACATCAATACATTTCTTGATGAGCCAGGTGGGGGCAGGATCTAGTCGACATGATTTAGATGGGCTTTCCTTGATAACATTGAGAACATCATCCTCGGATATATCCGGGGACCATTTTTTTAAATCTTATCTTTTTTTTTAAACTTGTAATTTTATTTTATTCTATTTCTATGTATTTATTTCATTTATTATTATTATTATTATTATTATTATTATTATTATTATTATTTCTTTTTGGGGGGAGGGGGGGGGGGGGGGGGGGGGGGGGGGGGGGGGGGGGGGGGGGGTCCCCCCCCCCCCCCCCCCCCCCCCCCCCCCCCCCCCCCCCCCCCCCCCCCCATCGGCTTTTTTGAGGACACGGGCCACCGCCGAAGTGACAAGCTAGGCCAACGTTGCCGATTCTCATCCCCAAAATCCCCACATTAAAAAAAAAAAAAAAAAAAAAAAGGAAAAAAAAAAAAAAAAAAAAAAAAAAAAAAAAGAAAGAAAAAAGAACGCACGCTGGAGAGAAACCCTTTCAAGTGCAAATATTGTGAGAAGATATTCAACTCATCTGGTAACTTAACCAAACACATGATAACTCTGGATATAACTGTGTATTTAACTGTTACTTGATTTAAAAAGACGTTATCATGCACTGCTTTTTATGGTCTCCATTGTGTTAATAGATGCCAGGAAAACATCACTTACGGGGTTCAAATAAACACCCCCAAAAAATCGGCTCGCCGCGCCGCTTCGCGGCTCGTGGACGATGCTCCGCATCGTCGTTATTGGTCAACCCCCCCCCCCCCCTGAGCAAAAAGCTAGATCCGCCCCTGGAACTAATATCAAGAATTAAATTCTTGATATCAAGCAATGATTTCCTGGTGTTAACAAATGGCAATCCTTCAAAATATAAAATGACCTTGACCTTAGCTAGCTTACAACAACTTTTGCCGATATCAAAAGGTATCGATATCATCAGCTATCGTCTTTGGTACACGTATGACAAGTGACGTTCCCAAGCGTTAAGCCAAGGCAAAGCCGACAGACGACTAATCTATTCGCAGCTGATAGTGATACGTTTGTCCAAGGTATGCTGATTTTTTCATTCTGAATTTCTCTTGATGTTATTGTTAATCATTTGGATTCAATATAATCGTATTTTGGTATTTTCGGGGGCGACAATATTGTATTTGATCTAGACCCTCTACATGTAGTCCCAGTCGTATGCGATGGTGTTTGTGTGTTTGGTTGGTTGGTTGTTGAAATTTAATGACTCTTTGACTTTGAGACTTTGAGTTTGAAATTTGGTTGTGGTAATTTAGCCTAGTGACAGGCTAATTGCTGTTGAATATCTATGGAATTCTTCTTCTTCTTCTTCTTTTTCTTCTTCTTCTTCTTCTTCTTCTTCTTCCTCGTGTTCCTCTTCCTCTTCCTCTTCCTCTTCCTCTTCCTCTTCCTCTTCCTCTTCCTCTTCTTCTTCTTCTTCTTCTTCTTCTTCTTCTTCTTCTTCTTCTTCTTCTTCTTCTTCCTCGTGTTCCTCTTCCTCTTCCTCTTCCTCTTCCTCTTCCTCTTCCTCTTCCTCTTCCTCTTCTTCTTCTTCTTCTTCTTCTTCTTCTTCTTCTTCTTCTTTTTCTTCTTCTTTTTCTTCTTCTTCTTCTTTTTTCTTCTTCTTCTTCTTCCTCTTCTTCTTCTTCTTCTTCTTCTTCTTCTTCTTCTTCTAGTACTAGAATCTACTTCTTCTTCGCCTTCTTTTTCTTTCTTCTCTCACGTCTGTCAATTTCTTCTCTTTCTTCAAGTTCAATTGTATTACTTCAATAATTCTTCTCATTTCCCATCTGCTTTCCCTATAGATCTAGATCTAGATTAAAGCTCTGGTTTGCCTGTAATATTCTAAATGATGTTTTGTCTTTAAACATTACTAGTCACACCACAATGGGCATGTTGGAATGGAAGCTACCGTTGTTACTGCTGCTGATTGTGCATGTAGCCCAGCAGGCCCCTGTGGATCCTAAGCCAGCGGAGGAAGATCGCGATCGAGACGAGGGAGAAGGAATCGCAGGAGAGGAAATACTCAACATAGCCGAGGGTGATGGAATAGCCGTAAGTATTGAGTAAAGTGATGGATCACAGCACTAGGTGTTGCCACAATTCTGTTTAAAGCGGCATTAAAAGTTGCAGATTTCTCAGATGAAGTCAGTAATTTCACATTTGCTGAAATTGGTACTTTTTGAGGCATGATTTGAAGTGTTTCAGTTTCAGTTTTATTCTTTCATATATCACATATATTTCTTATTTTGCAATGATTACACAAAGTAGTTGGTACAAATAAATGTGGATTCTATTAACAGAGACAAAAAACAACAACAAAACAAAGTGAGTACCCCATATCAATTTGTTTGAATGAAAGCTTAGGTATTACAGTTATTGTTATAATGGTATCTGTTTGTTCTTTTAAATCCCATCTGTCCTCCTGGCAGGATCTTGGTCTTGAATATGAAGGCTATCTACGAGAGGTCATCCAAGTCTTGGAAGCTGACCCAGAGATGAAAAGCCACATGGATGAAATGGACACAAATGATTTACTTGTAAGTCTCATATCATCTCTTTAACCCTTAATTTTACAGGACCAGAATTATTTTTAGGGTTTAATACCGGTACATTAATCCCGTATTATTCTTCAAACTGGAAACAGTCATATTTACATTATGAAACATATCTGGAAACAATATAAATGGGTGAGAATATTGTCAAAAAAGTTGAACAAAATTGCCATTTTCGATAGAAAACCAATGACTTAAAATGTTTGAAGGTATTGCCAACTTATGAATATTTACCTTTTTTTTAATTTCCAGGCATCAAATGCAAGAAAGTCATGAAACCAACAAAACAGACAAAGTGTACGCAGACATCTGTTGAAACCCATTTTAATAATTTTCTGTTGGTATGAATAAATTGGTTGATTGAGTAAATTAGATTATAGTCATTTAATGAAGAAACTTAAATACTAAATATGCAACCCAAGGGCTAAAGCTGTGCAATGTATGTGATTTACAAAGCAAAATATATAGAATACATAGTTATGCAAATCAAGATAAAAAATGAAAAAACATCAACTAACAATTATTATGTGAAAAGAGACTACAAAAATTGCCCCCACTCTACAATTAAACCCAACATGAGTCATCACTCAAACAAACAATACTGACTAAAATTATCAAACATGACATTAAAATCTTTAAATTCATGACTAATTTTGTGGTCCATCTTTTTTGTTTTCTAGACTGGTAAATTTGGGAAGCAGCTAAACAATGTTGGTAGTCATATCCGAGGCCAACTAGATGAGCTCAAGAAAAAGGAGATTCAACGTCTTCGGATCATCGCGAGGAAAGCCATGGAACAACAAGCACGTAAGTAGTGTTTTGATGGTCAACAAAATGTCGAAGGCAGAAATTGTCGGCTCTTTCTCTTCAAATTGGCAACATATTATTCATTTCTTTCGTAAATTCTATCTGCGCATGGGCAGATAAAGGTCAATTCTGATAAAATTGTAAAACCCATTGACAGGCTCATGTTATATAATCATTATTCATGTGTGCACCTACGGTACATTCTTATGAAACAAGAGGGCAAACAAAAGCTTTTCATGAAGCACATACAGTACATGACTTTGGCATTGATTATTCTAAAATACACAAAGTGGGACTTCTCCATGAGTAAAAGATCTGTGGATATTTGGGGTCATTTTACCCATGTGGGCAATTCCACGGTAACGGAAGGACACTCAGACAAGATTTTTGAACTTCAGGTTCATACTAAAAGAAATGTTTTATTAGTATGTATTAAACTATGGGGAACAAAATGTGTTTCAGTCAAGTGGAAAGCTTCATCAACTTCACAAAGTTTGGATAAACACTAATTAACTGGAAAAACCATGTCCATTTTTATGTCCTACCGTTACCGAGATAATTAATATGCACATTCTTAAACTACTTAACTATAATGACAATTTTTTTGGGGAGAATTAAAGGCACTTATATAGGTATTATATCTGTACTGTTTCACATCTTATACTAATAAAACAGTTCTTTTAGTATGAACCTGAAGTTCAAAAATCTTGTCTGAGTGTCGTTCTGTTACCGTGGAATTGCCCATGTGCTAACTAAGAAGTGGTCTATTAAAAATATACATGTATGAATAACAGTGTAAGCTGCTTTTTAATAATAAGAAATCCCCTGTCTGTAAAGACCATTGTCTATAAAGACCATATTCTTTATTTCCCTTGAAACAGTGTTTCCTATCCTAGGACATTGTAATGCAGTGTGTTTATACAATGAATAAAAAATTGTGCCTGCATGTAATTACTTTGTATTTCACACTCTTTTGTTGGATATTTGATCAAACTTATTTGGAAATCTTATATTATCTACATGTAATCTACAAGATGTTTGCATAATACTCTTAAATTCAGCAAGCTCGATTTGATTTGTAAAGCCTGTTGAATGAGACACGTACATATATATGAGACATTCTTTTTCTTCATTAAATCAATTGCCTACAGATATCACCATACCCTTTCCCCCCTTGCTGTGATATTGCGTTGAACATGTCACTAATATACTGCCTTATTTTTGTTTTCTCATTGATTATTTGGTTTGTTTCCATGATTCTTGCATGCATCTCTCTTTAATTCCTAAACCCAAGTTGGGAAGGCAAAGCCGGCCGATCAGAAGTTCTTGGACAATCTCATCGGTCATCTTGACCCCTCATCAATGGATGCCTTTAGCCCAGATGATATTACTAAACTCATACAGAAGGTAGACAACTACTAACAGGAATGTCTATATGTGGTACCGCAATGTGATTTACTCCCCACATTGACTGTACATGTATGTGTATGATCTCCCACTGCTATGCTGTTTAAGATTAACAAGAACTAACACAAATGTCTACATGTGGCACCACAATGTTATTTAGTCCCCATTTTGGCTGTATGTGTTTGACATCCCACTGTTTTGTTTGTTTGACATTTGGATGCTGTTTATTTTGTGTGTTTGGCGCATGTGTGCTGTTTTCATATGCCACAACACTTTGATACCATCTGCTTCTTTTGATTTTAAAATATTGATTTTACATTATTTTCATTGTGGTAAAATCAATTTTTTTGCAATATGGTCACCATTTATTTGTGGTGGACATGTACTTTTTGCCTGCTAACATAATTCAATGTTAACATTCCCTCTACATTAACAGACCTAATTCCCACTTCTGCCATTCCTTAATGATTAACTTTTAGAAAATGATTATGTTAAATGATTAATTAACACAAGCTGGGGTATGTACACAATTTGTATTGTAACAAAATCAATCATATTAGGTTCAGAGTATCTACATCTAGTTTTACAGTTTATCCTCTTTATGGGTTGAAGGGTATTAAAACCTTAGTTTGCACTTTTAAATTAACATTTTCTTAGTAAAACTAATTTGTTAATGCAATTCACACATTCCATCTTATCATTTTGACTAATTCGGTCTCTTCTTCCTGTTTCTTTTTTAAAAGTCTAGGTTTCGACTGGGGTTTGAAACTAATTCTTGTATGTTTTACATTTACATTTTCTTAGTTAAACTAATTTGGATATGTGGAGCTACTTCTTCTGCATAATTGTCATGTAGCATCACTAGTTTAATTCATTCATATAGAATTAACTAAGGATTGTACTAATACCGATAGCATTTCAAGCAATCCATCTCATCATTTTTAACTTATTCAGTTTCTTCTTCCTATCTCTTTTTAACAATCTAGGTTTCCACCGAGGTAAAAGCTAATTCGTTTATCATTTTAACATTCTAGGTTTCCACTGGGGTATGAGCTAATTCTTGATCATTTTAACATTCTAGGTTTCCACTGGGGTATAAGCTAATTCTTGATCATTTTAACATTCTAGGTTTCCACTGGGGTATAAGCTAATTCTTGATAATTTTAACATTCTAGGTTTCCACTGGGGTAAAAGCTGATTCTTGTATCTTTTTCTCATCAGCAACTCCTTCCCGGATGTCAACATGCACTCAATTCTACTTCTTTTCTTTTGCACCAACCTCTTTTCATTTTACATAGGACTACATGTACAGGGCCTTGTTTCATAAAACTTGTTATCAACAACAAATGCTAAATTTCTAAAACAAATTTGTTCTCAACCAATCAAATGCTATGATTGCACTATCGTATAGAAGGTCTTAATTTGTACATTTCTTTCTATAAAGTGTTACCATGGCACCAGATGATGCAGTCAGTAGTGCGCAAGGCAAATTGAACTTGGACTTTGGCAGGAATCCCCTGGCATTCAAAAGAAAAATAATTTACTCATTTTATAGAGAATACATGATGTATTTCATGTTTGTTCATGTTTCAGTTCATTTTTCAGACGTTCTTTCATCCAATCAGAGTTACCATGTACTTGTACATGTCTATGCCTGTTTGTGACTGTCATATCAGTTGATTGGACAAGTAAAAAACTATAGTGTTTTGAAATGGTTACGTGCGAATTTGTAATGGTTATGTCTCAAATTGTAACATGTTTTGGGCCATTGTTTTCCCTGCACATACGTTAGTTACTGTCTGCTTTTTCTGTCTCTTTCTTTTATGACACATTCTCTCTTTTTTTCTCTCTTTCTCTACATTTTATCATTCTACATGTATCAATCATTATGTCCACCTATCCATCATGTTATCAATCTATCTGGATCTCTATTGTTCTAATTTATCCATCGTCATTTATTGATCTCCTTCTTCAATCCATCTATCAATCAATCTCTCTATCAATCAATCGATCTCTCTATGGTGCTATGTATTTCTAGATGATGATGTAAGCCAAACCCATCTCATGGACATGATAGCCCATATTGATTTTGGGAACGAGCACACTTTTGAGGAACAGGACCTAAATAACCTCTTGCAAAAGGTACATTAACACACTGGGGCAGGTTTCACATAACTCCTCTCATGGCCATTGGTAGTATTAATCTCCCACTTAAAGTCATGCATCGGAACATTGTAAAGAGTAGTATACTTGCAGTGTAGTTTTAATTTATATACATGTACAATGACTCTCATAGTCGTACCACTGCCTGCTAACAAAGATTGGTGCATGGGCTAGATGGGGGTGACATTGACTCGACTTTTGGTTTGTTTCGGGGGTGATGGTAGCTAAAACTCATGGCTTTATTCTGGCTGACAACATTGCCAATGAACTTAAAGTTTTAGGTAACTGGGGGTCAAATAGTGTGGTTTTAATGGGATGATTATTTCTGAACGGCCCTATTTTCTTTTATTTGTGGAGGCAACAAGTTAAAATAAAAGTAAATCAATGTAGATTCACTATCAAGTTCATGCTAGTTTTCGAACTAGTAGTTGGAAGTGCATCATGATTGTAAGGCATTTGCAGGGGATAATGTTACTGTTTCGTGGTAATTTCCAGAAAATGTCGAAGAAATAATAGCTGGTGGTGTTTTCATGCAGTACATTTATGCTCTGATAAAGTGTAGGATAGGAACGCTAGAGCAAAACACAAAAATTTCCCCTGAAAACAACAAATCCCTGAGAAAGAAAGAATCAGAACATGTACATGTATGTAAATGTAGAAAGGAAGAACTGGTAGATGTACATCTTTATAGTTTTGCCCGTGTTATGTTTTATTATTTCAATGCATCATCGTTTCTTTTGCTATAAATTTCAGGGTGTGAGACATTGCTTTTAATGTTAGTTGTATTGTATGATATTGATGCATGCTTGCAACTGTTCAAGAAAATGACTTTTTAGTTTTTATAATTTCTTGTTTTAGTAAGTCTTGTTATATGCAATGTGTATGTACATGTACATGTACATGTATAACCAAAGCATTCAAGATCATTACAGCATACATGTATGTATTGTGAAATTTTGGAATTTGTGATAATATCAAAACTATCATTAATCTTTTGTTTCTTTTCAATGAGACCAAACCATTGATATTACCATTCAAAATAAAGCTCTTAACAAACTGACGGTAATATTGAATTTGGAAGAGATGAGGGCAAGGGGGAAGGGGGGGGGGGGGTGGTGTAAGGTAACGATCAAAGAGATCATGAAAAGAATATATATGAAAATAAATTGTTGAGGAAATGTCCTTCAATATTTTTTAAAAAGTTTTTAAAAGCACTGTTAACTCTCTGTTTGCATTAAACTTAGGCCTTTGTAGGCATACAGGTTTCTGAAATGTATGGTATTTGAATTTTATTCACTTTTACATTGATCACTTCCCCTTTTTATGGCATTTTTTATTGCACTGTTCTCCTTTTCTTAACAATTTGAATTTCACAAATTTACCACTTTTCACTTGGTTCATGAAACGTTTTGAATACATTTATACTTGCATACACAATTTGGGATTCTCTAATGAAGCCTTTGTATCTTGCATGTAAATCCTCATGATAATCCCTGGGATTTTTGGTCTCTAATATTTAATCATCTAAATTTCTCTCATACATTTTTGGAAATTGCCAATTTTATGATTAATGCATGGGATTTGAGGCACTAATTTTGTGGTAACACACATTTGAAATGTTATTGTCTCTATAGTGTAATTAACATGCCAGTACTGCTGATGCATATAACCATATAAAAGTGTAGGCACACATATAATAGTGCAGTCAAACCTGCTTTCCTTATGAGAATGTATTCAAAATGATATCATTTGTGCAGGCAATGTTGTGGTATTGTCAAAGTTATTGGGTTTTTGTATAGACTCCTATATGTACACAATATACATGTAAGAGAAGAGAAAAATGTTGATGAATATGAAACAAATAAGTTTAATTTTGAAAATAATAATGAGATTATAATCTTTTCCCCATATGTTTACAATTTCTTTACCCCCCCCCTAAAAGCTCAATCAAAATAAACAAACAAACACATACGTATCCTGAAAGAAAATGGGTTGAAGCCCTTTAAATTACATAACGGGTTGGGAATGAAATAAAAAGGCATAATTTTGTAAAGCTAAGAGGTAGCAGCACACCAAATTGATAACCATGGACTGCATCTTTTGTATTCAAGGCTACAAAAGATCTGGAGGAGAACGATCGTGAGAGGAGAAAAGAGTTCAAACGCTACGAGATGGAGAAGGAACTAAAGAGAAGGAGCGAGATGAGGAGAATGAACGAGGAGGAGAGAGCAGAGGCCATGGAGAATTATGAGAAGGAAAGGAAAGAGATGAAACAGCATGCTAAACTCAACCATCCGGTAAGGAGAATACAGGGGCAGGCCCAAGCTATTTGGATTGTGACGTACGGGACATTCAGAGACTTTAAACAAGAAATAACAACAGATGAAATTATATCTTTTGGTACGAGTCTGTGGCTATTATGGGCTAGTTCATTTGTGGAAAGTTTTAGTTCTTTAAATAATTTTTAATGTAATTAATGTGCTGCGTGACGTTTGGCTCGCAGCGTCCTGTTGACCTGTAATTTGGAGGGGTACAGGAAATGAGGTTTTTATTTGCTTTTGTGCAATAATGAAAGGCTAAATACTTTTTATTCCTTTATATTTGTATTCTACATTCATTCAGTTATCTATTTATATCCAGTTGTATTTTCATCGGATAGGGTCTTTAATCGAGCTTGGGTAACATTAAGCCCGTCTAGAAAGTACATGTATTTACCAGCTCCGTATTTTACAATGTGCATCCACCTCCGTGCTAAAATAAAAAGTCTCAACAATTATGAATTTTGCGTTCCGAAGGCATGTTTTTCACGCCACAACATTTGTCTAAGCTACCCTATATCTATATCATTTCTAGGGAAGCAAGAAACAGTTAGAGGAGGTGTCTACATGTACTTCTCTGTTAAAATTGTAATTCTCAATATCTATGCATTTTACATTCCTAACACATATTTTTATGCCACTACATTTTTCTAAGCTACCCTATATGTATTTAGAGATGTTGTGGTCTAGTGGATAAGTCCTTAGCCTGTGTATCACAGGGTCCAAGGTTTGAGTCCCGCCACGGCACTTATGTCCTTTGGCAAGATATTCATCTACATTTGCCACTATCCACCCAGATGTTAAATTGGTACGGTCGGAAGGAATTCCTTGAATGCTGTGAGCGCCGGGGTAATAGTTGGAGTGCCTTGAGCACCATGCATGGTGGATATGTGCGCTCTATAAATATCCAATATTATTATTATTATTATTATTATTATTATTTCATTTCCAGGGAAGCAAGAAACAGTTAGAGGAGGTTTGGGAGAACACAGATCATCTAGACAGGAAAGACTTCAATCCTAAAACATTCTTCTATCTGCACGACTCCAACAGTGATGGATTCCTGGATGAATTTGAACTTGAGGCTCTCTTCATTAAAGAGGTTTGAAAATGGATGCCTTTCTTTTATCTGAACTCCCTCCCTCTCTCTCTCTCTTTTGTACTCTTGTTTCATTCTGTTTTTATCTATTATTCTCTTCTATTCTATTTCATTCTCTTTCTTCTCTCTCATCTAAAGCCATTATCCGGTTAATGGCCGATAAGGGATAAATTTTTCCTAATAGAAACACACTTTCCGGGGAGAGCTTTTACGCGTTCACCGGCAAAATTATCCTTCTTTTAGAAGGATAATGCAGGAGAAGCTAACCGGATAACGTACATGTAGGTAGAAACACACCCCATTCTGATTGAGTGCATATACCGGGGAGAAACCGGAAATAGCAGTGATCACGTGATCGGAATATTTTACCCCGACGTGCGCGACACTACAATCCTGGGTTGACCTAGCAGTCCCACAATACTTTGCGGTGACCTTTTTTCTGGCTAAATCGGAATGCGCGTAGATAGAAACTGCCCTTACCTGGCATTATACGCTTATTTTTCAACCGGATAAATTCAGTATAACTAATAGAAACACGCTGATTGACTCTCTCTCAAATTTTTTTTCTTTTTCTAGATTACTTTGAGATTCTGTTCTGTAAAGAGGTTTGAAGATTTGACGGCCTCCATTTCCCTTCTCCTTTCTTCTACACTTTCTCTTTATGTTTCAATTGGTTTCATTCTCTTTCTTTTTATTTCATTTTCTTTCTTTCTATTTCATTTTCTTTCTTTCTATTTCATTTTCTTTCTTTCTATATCATTTTCTTTCTTTATCATTTTCTTTCTTTCTGTTTTATTTTCTTTTGTTATGTTGCATTTTCTTTTTTGATGAGTTTGAGCTAGAGGCTCACTTCATTAAAGAGTTTTGGAGACCGATTCTTGAGCAGTAACAAGAATAATAATTAAAAGTTAAATCTATTTCTGATGCCGTACATGCCATCAGCGAACGAGACTTTAAATCATTAAAATGCATTGTACATTTTTGATACACTTTCATTATAAATGTCTTGTCTTGCATGATAGTGATTTCTAACTCACTTTTTAGAAACTTTGTAATGTTTTGAATATAAGCCATGTGTGTTTAAATACATTGTCCTGTCCCTCAGTAGACTTATCTTCTTCTATTTATTAAAAACGATAACAAAGTTCTCTGATGACACTTTCATTTTCTAATGTGACAGCAAAATTATGCATGTATAACCTTAGTTATTTTATATTGAATTACACTCTGTTTCTTCAAATGATGATAATTTTGTTTGATAACGCCTGCGTTGCCAATCAGGCGGCCAAGATTTATGGCTACGATGCAAGCAAAGAAGAGGAGTTAATGGAGGAGATCGCTCGTATGCGAGAACATGTCATGGACGAGGTGAGGTCGTAGGAGGTCAGGTGCTGCTGCCCTCTATGTTCATACTCATACAACTCTGAGCCAATCTCATATGCATGTGCCTTCTGCATTACAAAAAATGTTTCAAAACAAGCGAGTTGTATACATGTGCATGTTTAATGATTATAATAATATACATAAAGACACACTGGTAAAACGTTTTGAAGAGTATATTACTAGTAACACAAGGAACATGGCATGAATTCTATGATTTAAGCAAAGGCTTGTGTCAGGTATACCTGAGTATACAGTATGAGGATCATCTAGGTCCTTTATATGCTTTATACATGATTGATAAGAAAGTTGAAAGAAAATGTCAATTTGCATTTTGTTTTGGTATGATCTGAGCATTTTTGGCATGAACTCATCACTCTCCTATCATTTACATGAAATGGAGAGAGAGATAAAAAAAGAATAACAAAGTTTAAAATGAAAGATTGTCACATGCTATCCATTTAAGTTTTTGTAATGTGATTTAAACATCCTTATTTGAACAGTCCAAATGAAGTCTGCACATAAACAAAGCTTGCATTTTGAAACATATTTGTAATGCAGGGTTAGTAGAGAAAGCCTGTGTGTAACACCAACCATCCAATTTTTCAATATTCCCTAGTCCCTACCCAAAGTAACCTCTAAAATCTTATGGTGAAATTAACACCTAAATCTATATTTCTATCACTGTTGATATCACTTCTTGAGGGCAATTTGGAAAGACTCAGTTTGTTTTCACTCTTTTGGTAGGGGTTTTGAAAACTGACCAAATACAATTATGGTTTGAACTTGAGGAAGTGGATGGTAGTTGATATATACCGGCTGCAATGTAGAAAGCCAGCTTTCATTCATAATCCTCAGTATTTTGGTTGTTAATTAAATCATTTTTTATTTTCTCTTTCTTCATCCCCTTGCTTTTCTCATTAACGCGCACAACAAACTTCTCTCTGTGACCGTGTTTTCTGTTTTTCCCCATGTCCGTATTTTCCTCTTCAATCTAAAATATCTTGTCCTTAACTTTTCTTTTGTAATTTCCATCAATAAACCTCTCATTTTATATGTCTTTTTAAAACCTCTTCTCTCATAAATTTTTCTACTATTTGATTTATTTTGCATGCCATTTTTATAACTCTTATAATCTGCTTTATAAAATGCTTTTCTCTGGCTCCACCGATATCCCTCTCCTTTCTCCACTCCCACTCCCTCTCTCTCTCTCCCTCTTCTCTCTCCCTCTCTCTCTCTCCCTCTCTCTCTCCCTCTCTCTCCCTCTCTCTCCCTCTCTCTCTCTCTCTCCCTCTCCCTCCCTCTCTCTCCCTCTCTCTCTCTCCCTCTCTCCCCTCTCCCTCTCTCTATCTCTCTCTCCCTCTCACTCCCTCTTCTTCTCTCTCCTATCATTGCCTTATCTGCACCCTTTTCTCCTTTGCAATACTTTGTTCATCCCACACTTTATTGTTTGGTACTGTCTATCTGTCCTTCTTTTCCTCTGTCTCTGTCTGTCTGTTTCTGACTCTCTCTGTCTCTGTCTGTCTCTCTCTCATATTTCTACATATTATTTACCCCTCTTCCCATATCTCCCTATACACACTTGTCACACCCCACACATTGCCATGCCACACCTACGCACATTTGTATGTACACACTCACTACTAACACCAGGTGGAAAAAGTCTACAAGGACCAGAAAACGGCTGACGTTCAGGAAAAGTTTGAAGAATTATCCCGCATGAGGGAACATGTAGTCAATCAGGTATCTATACAGATTAACCGTTAACCCCTATACAGATTGACCTTTAACCCCCTCCTGTGCACCTGATTAATCAGATAACCCCTGTAAATGACCTTTCCATTGGTAATCCCTTGACTCTCGTACCCTAGCATAGGCTTGATACAGGACCCACCACCCACAGGTGCCGTGGTATAGTGGTTCATTCACTTGACTCTCAACCTAAGGGTTGGGGTTCCAATCCCAGCCCGGCACTTAAACGTCCTTTGGCAAGATATAATTCCACAATTGCCACTCGCCACCCTGGTGTAGTATAAGTGGGTATGTGGTAGCAGATATTCCTTGACTGCACAGAGCACTAGGGTTGAATCCTATGACCGGGGTAATCATGTATCTGTAAAGCACTTATCGCTGATCTATTAAAGTGGGACTGCACTACTTGTAGCTACTTGCACCCTCTGTCTTTGCGGTGAACGTTGGTTTACCATGATCCCCTTTTTCTTATGTTAATTGAGAGCTGGTTTGATGAGATAATCACCTGTCAGTGACCATGCAGGGCAGTCTAATCCCTCCTGCCCAAACTAGCGCAGATAGGCTTTAAGCGCTTTTTGAACCCAAAAATATTTTGTATTAATAATATATAGTAATATTTTTCATTCCATTTTATGATTTGGATTCATGGAATGTAAATCATCAGTTTCCTTCCACACTGAATGCTCTTGAATATCCATGTACATAAAACGTACAGACATGCATGTACATGTACTTAAACAGCCCTCTTTAATAAAAGACTAACAAAACTGCAGCTAATTCAAAATCCATCAAGACTTAATATTTGAATGAAGAGAGAGGATAGAAAGGAAAGACTAACATATCGTATTAAAGAGAAATGAAAAATCAAGAAAAAAACTACATGTAAACATCATGTTAAAGGAATATGAGTGCCCTTAGGTTGTTATTTAAACTTAAGTACAAATGTGTGCAACTCTGTTTTACACCTTGTTTTGTACATGTAGATTATTTTCTTATCGGCTGCCTGTGTGCTCCCCTTTTTGTGTTTTATGTATTAAGGAAGTAAAGTAATGTGCATGAAATATAAATCCTTATATCCCAGTTTCAATGTTGTTCATTTGTCAGAGTTGTAGTCAAAAGTTGTGATAAAAAAAATAGTTGTATTATGTTTTGCGTATTATTATTACTTTTTGACATAATTTATACAGGTGTTTGCATTTTTGTAATGAAAATAGCTAGCAATAAAATTGTATTGATAATTCATTGCTGTGATTGTGTTAGCAAATTTTCAGGGGGAAAAAATGGGTGTTCCTGCATTGTTGGCTGAGTGGAAGAATAACATTCAAGAGAAGCATTTCTGGATTCTTTTACCAAAGTTATTGTACAAAGTATAACTATGCAGTTATGGTATACATACATGTACTATGATCCTGTATTTCAACACAATTATTTCTATCTTTAAATCACTGTTAACCTGCTAACTGCCAAATTTTCTGATTTCCATAGGCTTAACTCGTGTTTTTATTTTTCCCCAGATTGATAACAACAAAGATAAGATGGTTAGTTTAGCTGAGTTCATGGAGGCTGCTTCAGCATCAGACTTTGAGGAAGATAGCGAATGGCAGGTAAGAGATTAAACACTTAAAGGGAGTGTAGCATGACGAGACTCCTTGTTTTTTCTGTGGCCTGACTCGGGGCCAATCGGGTATAATACGACGACGAACGACGCGACAGCAGTAGGCCTATGTATTCACGTGCGTGCAACCTACGCAAAGCCGGATCATGAGGAGAACTTCGTTTTTTTCGCGAACGCTAGCGCGCGCTGACCCGGTAAACCAAGTCCATTTGTTTACGTGCAGTTGTCCAAAAGAATACGTAGATTGCATCAACCAGTATTTCCCATGCTACAGCCCCTTTAAAAAAACAATAATCAGTCAATATTTGTTTTCTTTATTGCATCCATCTGTATATCCTTAACTCTATGTAGCCCGGTGGGGGGGGGGGCTTTCAAAGCCCCCCCCCCCTCGACATTTTTCGCGATAATTTTTTAACGCAAGAAAATCTTACACTGAAATTTTTTTGACTTTTTTCTTTTGAGTCTTGCGCATCTTTTGAAAGAAATTTTTTCGAAAATCGGACCTACCATTACAAAGTCACATGTCCTTTTGTCTTTGCATGTCAGCCCGAAAATCGCTCATTTTTGTGATTTGTGTACAAAACGTATGGAAATCTCATTTTTCAAATAAAGAGATAAAGTATTGGTTATTTGGTCTTGTTTATAGTTTAGGTGTTTATTTTGGGGTCAAAATAGTTGGAAATGAAATAAAACAACAAAAACAATAAGATACATAAGTTAAAAAAACAAAGAAATACATAAGAAATTATCAAAACAAAGTCAATAGATAACATAAAGAATAACCCTGGTTTTTCAATTTTTTGTGTTGTATTATTATTCCAAATGGTCTAAAAAATATATGTAGTGAGAAAGAATGCTTAAATATGAATAATGTCTGATTTATGGGCAAAAATGTGAATTTTATGACGTCATTTGCATAAATTACCATAAATATGCAAATGAGTGAATTTTTCAAAAAATTGAAATTACCATAGTATTCTATACACTTCACTTGACATGTATGCAAATTTTCGCGGCGATCGGGCATTTCACGGCCGAGATCATAGGGGGGGGGCCTTAGAAGCTCCCCCCCCCCCCCCCCCCCTCCGGGCTATGCAGTTTCAAAATAGCCCGGGCTAAATAGGGTTAACACTTTGGTTGCTTTCTTTGCTCTCTGTACATTTGCTCATTTGCTATACATGCAGTTTTGCATAAAAAATACTATACTACCTTAAAGTTTGATGGCGTTAATTGGAAATTATACTGCATCAAGATTCCGGGCTGGTATAATGGTGCCAGGCTAGAATACTCCAAAGGGAGCGGAACGTGTGCACTATCATGTGTGGATTAGCTATGGAATCCAATCCAATGACGGGAGTGATGATAATTACAATGTAAAGTGTTAAGAAACTTAGTATTAAAGTAGCCACCTAAAGGAAATTCATGACAACTGTTATATGGACAAATTATATATTGATGGAAAGATTTTCTCTTGAAAAACACAAATAATTTGCTGAAAATATCATGGAAAGGCGTAAAATGCAATTTTGTGGCTAGCTGTGTCTTGCACATGACGTCAGAAATCTCGATGCTCTACAGATGACCGCTGAAGGCAGATAATCTGGATCTCAAAATTAACATTTTTGAGAGATGATTACTGCTGGCCGCAATTATATTTTGAACAGGGAAGTTGTTATATTTGATCAGTAAGGCTTCCCCTTCGCAATGATATGAATTTTGCATCAATTCAAAACACTTCTGATTCTTTGGGTGACTACTTTAAGCACTATACGAATGTGACTATTATCAAAGATTTTCATTTTGTCATTCTGAATGGGCTGCTTCTCTTTTGCAGGATTTGAATCAAGAATCTCAATTCACGGAGGGGGATCTAGAGAAGTACCAAGAGGAGTTAAGAAGAACGTTGGAAGAAACTAAAGCCAAGATGGCCGAAGCGGGGGATAACTTTGTGAGGGTCAGACAGCCACAAGGCCAACAGGATGCTGTTAATATGAACCAGGCAAGTCAAGATTTTTTTAAAAGCCCCACAGTACTACTTGTAGCTACTTGCTCCCTCTATATAGAAAACAATGCCTAAGCGTGTCCGTTGGTCCCCCGTGGTCCCCCTTTTCTTATGATAATTGAGAGCTGATGTGATGAGATAACCACCTGTCAATGACCTTGCAGGGAGGTCTAATCCCCGGGCCAAACTAGTACAGACGGGCTTTAATAGAAAATGTTGAGTTGTGGTAGAGAGAAAAAATTAATTGTGAGCAGTTTCAGTATTTTTTATGTCGGTGTTGACAAATTATTATGTATACCGGTGAATGTTTCCTGATAAAAGATGGCTCTTCAAACACCCTCATATTTGAAATATGAGGACAAATAGCTGGCAAAACTTGCATGCCACATGTGTTTGTAGTCCCATGCAAAGTAAACAAATAGTTTGTAGTGATGTATAAGTGTACTTTCTCGCAACAACTCAGGGATTGTAATGCTAGGATATGATATCAACATGAATTCAGCCTGTGTATAGTGTACTTGTCTCAAGCTTAAAACCCCTCTAAAGTGTTGGGAGCCTCAAATTTTCCCCCAAAATCATGGCAAAAAATAACTTTACCCATTGTCTACTGGAACCGGGTGGCTACTGTATTAAACATCTGGGGAATATAACAGTTCAGTAGTCAGAGGGTTAAATTGTATAATGATGTGAAAGAGGATGTCATTAAACACACACTTCTGCAAGGATTTTCAAAACGAATCTGTTTGATGACGAATATTGATGACAGAATACCATATTTGGGTTTTGTGTTCGTCTTCAAACACATTTGTTTTGAAAATCCTTGCAGATGTGTGTGTTAAATGACTTTTACGTGAAATTTTGCCATCCAATTTTTCGAGCTCCCAAGACTTAAGAGAGACTTTACAGTATTCTAACTTCCAAGAAATGTTATGTTTCTCTCTCTGTCACCCTGTCCTAAATGTATGTAACGGGTCAAGACACAATGAATCAAAGATATTGATGTAGTAATATGAACAATGATTTAACCTGTGCAAAGTGTGCATGTCTCAGGCTGGAAATATAACAGTCAGACTCAAACCTGGCTAAGCGACCAACTGTCGACAAAGACCACACTTTTTGTTTCCCTTTAAAATGGTTTCTTATTGAAACATGTACTAAAGGAACCTGTCTGCAAAGACCACTTTTCCTGTCTCTCTTGGGTGGTCTTTATAGACAGGTGTAACCATATAATATCCCAGAGATTTAATGATGGCCATTCTGTCTTTCTCTCCCTCTCACCCTTCACTACCCCATAGGCTCAGGCACAACAAATCAAGGATGGTTTATCTGCTGGACTACCAGCTCTAAAAGAAGGAAACGATAAGGTTTGTTACCCGTCAATCTTTGGAGTAATTTGCACTTTTATAATCGTAAATCAATAATGAGTAAAACTGATCATGCAACTCGCTCCTAGATCCTTAACAAAAGATTGGTCAAGCGCATGCAATCATTTGTGGGTCAATTAATGCCACTATTACACGTTTTTCTTAATACATAGATATTGAACATGCAATAAGGTCCAGACTTACTATGCATTGATTTTATGTACCTGATATGCAGGCGTGTGTTGCAGGCACGTAGCAAGAGTTTGATGTTTTGGGGGCACACACATGTAATCGATCAAGGTAAAAAAAAAGGGGTCTAAAAAAGTTCAACCGATCTTGGAATTTTTGGGAGGCACATGCCCCCCCCCCCCCCCCCCCCCCCCCCCCCCCCCCCCCCCCGTGGCCCCCCGTGGCCCCCCGTGGCTACATGCCAAGTGTGTTGAAGTTTCATTTAATTTATTTAATTCGTCATATAAAAAACATACATAATTATGAAGTGAGAGCGCTTATAAGGTATGGGTTTTAAAGGTAGTCTACTTCACTTTTGATCCTGTGCTTTATGCATCTCAAATTGTCCCCTACTAAAGATTTTAGGAGCTTTGTTGCATAAAACCAATTATGAGTGCCTTCATTCAATCATCATGTGATCTATCAGCTCTCAATGAGGCTGTGTGCACCTATCTGACTCGACCTAATGGATGTGTAAGGTTGATACCCACAGGATTTTCTCATGCTGATACATGTAGATTGGAATTATGAACTTATTTGCACTCACCTAATAAGTGTGTACTAATTTATATAGATGTTTTGCCCCAAATGTTCTAATGCGATATTTAAGACATCTGCACAGTTTTTCTGTTACTTTTAAAAGTGTTTAGACCCAATTTTGTTTTCAACGATTAGACCTCCACGAAAGATTGTGTATGGTATACTCACTCTACCCCTCCACTTTCTGATAGCTACACTTCTTTAGAAATATGACAGCATACAAAGGAATGAGTACAAACGATTTACTCACGTTTAGGTATTTAATGATTATGTGCATGCATTTATTTCTCTTATGTATTGTAAAACATTCAGAAGTTGAGATACTAGAATGGAATTTCACTACCCTTCATTGATGCAATACTCAAGGTAAAAATCAATACTAAGTACATGCATAATGGGCATGGTACATGTGCACATAGAATCATATTATCTTCTTTCTTAACACCAAGGGGTTATGCAACTTCTTACAAACTATTATTTTGCACTTTCCCCACTTGTTACATGTAGCTAATACCCTAATTTTTGTTGTTCCAGTGTTTGATTACAATACTCAAGTATAGATTGTCTTCCCTTTTGTGCCTGTATTTAAGCCATTATTTTTGCAAAGGGCTTTATTTTTCCCAATTTTGCAAATTGATGAATTTAACAGCACTCGAAAATGAGATGGCAATGCATGTTCAAGCATGTATTATAGTCGAAGCTGCTTCAGTAATCACCTGTCTATAAAGACCACTTTTCTTGTCTCCTTTGAGTTGTCTTTATCGACAGGTTTCACTGTATAAGTAGCTTTTTCTAATTTTCATCTTCAACTATTTGTGCCCTGTATCCCTGTCATCTGTGAAAATATTGGCTTTAAAACACACAGCATTTAGACACATTATATTTGAGTGTTATCCTGTTGGTTCATTTGTTTTGCACGATGGTAGGTTCTACAACATGTGTTCTGGTGTTCATTTTTATTGATAATTTTGTACACTTGTTTATAAATTTGTCCATGACCTGGGGAGTGTTTCACAAAGATCCTAAGTAGAACTTAACACTAAGTTGGACTTAAAAAGTATGGACAGCCATTGGAGCCTTAGAATAAAATATATATTCAAAAGCAAAAATTTGGAGTATTTTAGACTTTTCATCAATTCCACATCAAGAACATGAAATCTCCCATGATAATAGAAAATATGAATGATTTGAATCAACATTTTATGCCTTCTAAAAAAAAAATTACAAAATATTTTCAAGGATGCTAATGGCTTCCCATAAATTTTAAGTCCAACTTAGAGATAAGTTCAACTTAGGATCTTTGTGAAACACCCCCCTGGCATCATTAACTTTATTACTACCGGTACATGTATAACAACAAATTTTACCATTGTTTAAAATCCAGTGTTCTTCACTTTTTTTCTATCTGTCTAAATATCAAGTTCCTCTCTCCCATTTCTATTTCTATTTTAGTTTTAACTAGAATTCATTTGATCAGATAAAATAAAATAAAATCAAATGTGTAGTAACAGAATCCCTTTAACTTTATCCCTATACCAAACACTTGTTGTAATCCTAAAAGCCTACATGTACATTTGTATTCTCAACCCTGTCCCTAATACTGACCCTTTGTATCTTTCTTAATACCTGCAATATAATGTCTTATATCATCTGTAGTTACATGTAAATTTGTGAATAGTATCGGAAACGGGGTGTTTATGTCTGTATCACGATTATTTTCCTCATTTACAGAGCATTGGAGGTTTGGTTTTCTAAAAAAACTAAAATTGTTTATTAATGGATGTGATTTCTGTGCATTAATTGTGTACATAACTTGCCTTGAAAAAAGCACATCCTTGTTCTACCTTGAATGTTTATCCTAGTGTATGGCAGTGTTCCTTTCATGCATGGACTAGAATATTTACATTGCACTGTGCCATTTTAGTGATTATTTATATTCTTTTATTATAATTTTGATCACCAGCTGCAGTACTATCTTTTTACTTCTAGTGGAAATGCACACCATTGTATGGGATTACTAATTTAAGCTGGTGTCTCAAAAGAAATTATTGGTCATGCTTTTTTTAGATGTACTGTAGATGTACACTATACAAGCCACATGCAATGTACCGATAAATAGACATGTACTGATAAGTTTATTTTTTTCTCCATTCAAACCTTCCAGATACGATTTGAAGGAGACACACAACCAGTAACTAGGCACGATCCACCAGGCAATATAGCAGCAGCAAATCAACAACCCCCACAACCCCCCGCAGGTCAGCCACAACAACCACCAGCAGGTCAGCCACAACAACCCCCAGCAGGTCAGCCACAACAACCACCAGCAGGTCAGCCACAACAACCCCCAGCAGGTCAGCCGCAACAGCCACCTGCTAGCCAACCACCACCACCACCTGCTTCAGATCAGCAACAACAACAGCAACAACAGCAACAACAGCAACAAAATCAACCCCCACCCCCAAAGCAACCTGCACAACAGCCGTAAGATATGAAATGATGTTGTTTGTTTTATCTACCACATATATCTACCACATGTAGTTGTAAAGATGCACTATTTGCTCTGGCAACATGTGTGTTGTAACGCAACTCTATGCACTATCTGGGCAACAGCAGCAACAACAATAAGAGCAGCAACAAATTCAACTCCTGTAGAACTGCAATTGGATAGTTAATGATACTTTTTACTTTTTAAATGTACTACAAGGAATTGTAACATTTTGTATGGCAACATATTCTCTGGTCAACTACTGCGACCATTGTACATGTACCAGTTCAGCAACGACAGCAACAAGAGCAGCAACAAAGGGCAATTGTTTTATGTACCTCCTGTATTTGTAGCAATGCAATATGTACTCTAGCAACTTTCCCTGTGGTCAACAACTGTTTGCCCCATGCACACGTTGCCAAAATTATGTAATCGTATTTTACCTTGTAATGCTAATCATTTGTATTATTGATCGCAAACTCATTTTTAATTGATTATTAATCAACGAAGGTATGTATAGGGGTTAGATAATTATGTTATGTGTTAGGTATTAGGAAAATTGAAAGATATTATTTGTATATTTAGAACTCGTGTAGATTCAGCAATTTTTACGTTTATTTTATCGTTTGAAATGTGCTTATTCCTCCTTTTACATGTACCACAAGCATCAAGCATCATAGCGTAATTTTGGGAATTCATTGATTGAATGTTTAGGGTTTTGGGGTCAGAAGCTGGGAATTTTCCAAGAATTACTCTATGATGAAAGGATTTACGTTTATGTACAGCCTTTCCATTGAAGCCATGTTCAGAAATGATGGGTAGAACCGGGGCATTTTTATAATGATGATGTAATTCTTTGTGCATACTGTACACTTATCATTATCTTATAACTCAGTGAATAAGTGCCAGTCCTTTGCCCCTTTTAATTATATGTAGCAAAAACGTGGCGTTTTTAAAAATGTTGGTTTACCGTATCATATCCGAGCAAGCCTGTGCGCTTGTAAAAATGATGCACTGGCTGGAATGCTCCCCAGGGAGTGGAGAATGTGCATACATTGTGTGCAGGTAAGCCTGAATCCGATGACCGGGGTAATAATATGATTGCAGGACCCTGAGGGAGAACAGTATGAATACTGATGAGGCTACCCTGGGTAAACAAGACATATTATTATTATAAGCCTAAGACTGCCATTTAGTGCTAAGAAAAGCTTTTTATTATGATTACTTACCATGCATACCTACTGAGGTTATTGCATTATTGTTTGCATGTGTCTAGGAGTCAGTGCTACATGTATGTATGTCGCTGTTTAAGGACATGAAATGTTGTACCATGTATTTTAGTTAAGTATTTTAATTGGTGGAATGTTTTATTGCTAGGGTTAATTCAACCGAAAAGTTTTGTCTTTTGCTAGCTAGGTTCTGTTAATCAGAAAATTTATTTCTTGGGAGGATTCTTTAAACCGGAACACTTGAGGTTCATTTTTACATTTTTTCAGACGCTTTGTGGATCATTCTTTTGTTAATAATGAAATGAGTATTACAATTACCTAACCTTTAATTCTATTATCTATTCAGTGTTTGTTGATGTAGATCTATGCTAATCCTGATTATTATAAAAAAATTAGGTAGTTAATTTGATGACAAGGTTTTTGTTACAGTATTATCTGTTCATTGCATCATGTTATATGATTATTGCAAATTATCACCTGCCAAAACCTTGCAGTCCTTAAGAAACCTTGACTAACTTACATTAATAATCCTGCATCATAGACTAGAGAGGTGTACCAGTGAAATTCAACAAAAATATGTTGTTAAATCCTTCGCAGAAGGGTTTCTTCAAAATGAATGCTCAGAACTACATTTATGTGTAAGTTATCGCCATAATCACTATTACAATTTGGACTAAATGTATTACATAGATCCCAGGACAGAATAGCTTAAAGATGTTCATGCAAGGATATATGTCGTTCGTGACGTAGGCAACTTGGCAATCACTACAGTCATAACACTGAGCCAACGGGTATTATGCTCTCGTACGGATGCATAAAGGGACACTAGTACGCACAGGAGCGTAATACCTGTTGGCTCAGTGTGCTGCCCTCTATATACACATGCTTGAGCAACTTTAACTGTGGAAGAGCATTTTTCTCAAAATGTACATCCACTTGTTTGTCAACCATTCACGCCCTTTGCAGAGTACAAAGTGATTTGATATGGCGCAGGAAGAAAGGAAATATCTACTTTGTCAAAAATCCTCTTGCGGATTAACTCAAGGTTTTTCAGTCAATTTCAATCAATTTTATTCTTGTATGTTCACTGTTGTATGATTTTAATAAATGTTCACTGGAATTAACACGTATGTTAAAGTCTTGCATCTTTTTTTATTTAATTGTCATTTGTTCAAAGGTGTTTTATAGTACATGTACATCTAACATTTTCTTGTCTCAATTTCAAGTAGAATCGGTCAAATCTTGCCTGATTGGCACATGTCTACATAATGATACACTCACAAATGCTAATTGAAAGAACATAAATGATATCATAATTACCAATCCTGCTATCCAGTACCTTTGTTGAATTGTTACTTTCAAATGTAAAAGCTTAACATACCACAAACAAAACTAAAGAGCAAAAAAACAGTTAATTTTTCTCTGTTGCAGTACATAATCGTGTACCATCATTTATTTACATATCACATAATGTACATGTATCATTGCAAGATAATTGCTGATAAAAACGGCAAGATGTAGACAAAATAACTATTTCTATATACTACGTAGTCTCATGTCTGTGCCCCCTGTCCTGAGCAAAAAATATCTGCAAGCAAAATAGGGGCTCAATCAATATATATGAGATGATCATCGATCTCATTCAGATAATGGGAAAGAGAATCTATATAAAACCTTGCATTACTACTGACAATACATGTACATTTACTTTGTTTTACTATAATTTGTTATTACATGTACCGATAGCAACTAAATTATTCATACCCTTGCAAAGTTTTGTAAATTTTTAAGTATGTGAAAAATTTATTTGTCCCCATTTATGTTTCTTGAGAATGTGACATAGTAAAAGCTTACATCTAAAATATTCAACTAAGGCCCTTACTCTACCAATCCATCTTCCATTCTAGTTTAGTTATATACGAAAAAACAAAAAACATTAAATTCACATAAGGTATGAATAATTTAGTTGTTACTTGTACATACCTGTACATGTATAATGTTCTTGGGACACGTATTGTGTTTAACATGCATCACCATTTATATTTCCATATTTATCTTAAATCTAGCACATGATGAACTAGAGTCTCAAAGCAATCGATATACAATAATGTACATGAGATTTCATTTTCAACTCGATAACAAATATTAAGACATTTTCAACATATTCAGAAATGAAAAGGGCTATATCATGGTTTTGGACTGAACAACTCTTTCACTGATTTGCACACACACTTTTGTGTAGTGTCTATGCGGTGGGATTTAGAGATCCAACGTATCATGCTATGAAGCGCGCTACTACGCAGAGCGAAAGGTGGTTGCCTATTTAACAATAATACCAAGATAACACATCAAATCCTGAATATTTACTAAATACATGTTGTATAATGGTATTAATTAAAGTTAACATGGATAAATAACGTGTTTATTCAAGCAAAGTCTACAAGTCAGTTACAATAAATAGATTAGTTGATTTGATATTTCTACTTGTGCTAATGCTGAGCAAATGTTACATGTTCCAGATATTCTTTGCCCATTACATAATACTTTCATACCGATTAGAGTGCCTTTACAAATCAGTATAACATTTCTAAAGATAATTCTCATTGGTTTTCATAATACATTTCCCTGATGGATTTTCACAATTCTAGAAATCCTTTACACTATCTAAATGTACTGAATATGAACAAACTAGTACAGATAGGCTTTAAGAGATGGCGTTCAAAAACACACCACCGCCGCGTCCTCATCCTCGAAGCAATCATGCTTGCCCCATCCATTATGCTGGCATGTGCTTATCATCAGCTCATCACCTCTACAGGTTACATTGTCCAAATGGAAAAGACCATCAACAGCATCATACTGGGTAGCATCGGTGTGGTTCCCGCCGGCAAAGCCCAGCTGGCGACAGACGATCGTCGCTTCGATGTCGGTAAAGTCATCCTGGCAAACCTTGCCCCAATCACCCTCGAAGTAGACTTGGACGCGGCCCTCGCTGGAGGAGTTGGCGCCAGAAAGACGCACTGAGAAAGGGAAAGAAAGGCATGGAGCAAGCTAGTAAGAAGGGCTTAATAGTAATGAGTTTGTTTACCCAAAAGATATAATCGACTTTGGTCAATAAAAAAACTACCATATTTTTTACAGACAGACAACTTATCTAGGGCTTAAAATTAAACAGATTACTTCAATTGCATTTCTCTCTCCCTTACTTCCGACTTCCGTCTTTTACGTCTTGGTTCCCTCGATCGATCTCCTTTTGCTTCCCCCTGTATGTCTGATTTGGTTGTCCCATATTTCTTTCATGTTCCTTTCATCCATCTTTTTGTTCCCATTCCTTCTCCCTTCAGATCCCTTTTATCAATCTTAAACGTTCTTACAACATTTTATCAAGATCTTCTAAGCTGAGCTGAGCCCAATTTCACAAAACTTGTCATCAGTAACAAATGACAGTTTATGTTATATAACATACAGCTACTGAAATCCTTGCTTCTGATTGGTTATCAGCAGATTTGTAACTGATTTTTGTAATTTGTCATTGAAAAAAGGCTTTGTGCATGAAACACCCCCTAGTGTTTACATCCTGAGAGTTATCACAAGGAGTCAATTAAATGGAAAGTGTTATTCATTATTCAGCCAATCACTGACCTGGTAAAGTACAGGACACGCTAGCATCTTCCTGATGCCCGCAGTTATGCTCTCCAATCTCGCTCCTCATGCAGTCCGTCAGCCTAGACTCGTTCCCAGTACATTCTAGGTTATCTACATGGATCGGTCCACTGCCTGCACCAAAGACAGCCCCACTGAACACACCAGCGGCTGGGCCGAAGCCTAGTTGATGACATACTACATCAGCATCTGTGCAAATAGTGAAGAAATGCAAAACACATTGTAAATTAAATTTAGTGCTCTCAACACTTTAAAAAGATAAAGATAATAATAATACTAATATTTAATAGTTCACATAGCTAACAAGCTAGGTGCACCAATACTACCAATTGGTTCTCCTAGGCTACTGTTTTTGGTGCTCAGGGCATTCAAGGAATCCCTTCCTACCGGTACCCATTGAACTCCTGGGTAAAGAGTGGCAAATGTACATTAATATCTTGAGAATTAAAAGACATTAATTCCATGCGGCCCATACATTATGCAAGTGAGTACGGTTGCATCGAGTAGTCTACTTACAAGTTGCTTTCATGTTGATTATATTAAGAGTGTTTCTAAACTTGCAAAAATTGTTGAATCTCATTTTTTGAATATAGTACATATCACCACATGGAAATAATTAATAACATACAAAACAAGATATTTTTTGGTGACTGGTACATTTTACGAAAGGGACTACTCAGTTTATACCCTCTTCACATACACAGATTTTTCTTATGAGTCCTTACGGATTGCCAACTCGTAGTCAATCGCAAGCATCCGTAAATAACTTGTCACAACTCGCAACGACTCGTAGACACTCCTAAGGATCCGTGAAAGGAGAGGCAAATTTTTTGACATGTCAAAAATCTTTGTACGATTGTCCATGGATTGATTTGTCCGTAAATAGCTTGTAACAATCTGTATACCGCTCGCAACAACACGTAACCATCCGTTAGCTGCTCACAAGAATCCGTAAATGACTCGTAACAGATTTTTGTAACGATTCGTTACGGTTAGTTTACGATTTGTTTACGGATTATTTAAGGAATATTGCGAGCAGTTTACGGATGGTTACGTGTGCTTACGTGTTGTTTACAATTTCATTTGGGTCATTTTATGATGGCTTTACGGATTGATACACGTTATTTCGAGCATTTTACATGTAGTTACGAGTACTTTACGAATAGATAAGTATACTTTACGTTTGCTTACAAACTGTTTATGATTTGGGGAAGGTATAAAAGCTGCAAATTCGAAAACTGAATTTTCAGTTGTTATTTTTTGGCTAAAAGTCTTAAGGACTTGTAATACTTGTAACCATTCGTAAAAACACGTAAACAGGTCGTAACCAACACGTTAGTTGCTCGTAGTTATTCGTGACAACTCGTAACAAATCATGGACTGTTGCCATAAATACATCGTAATAACTCGTAATGATCCGTAGTAAACCGCAAACAGCTCGTAATAACTCTTAAACCGTTCGTAAAAGTGGCCAAACCGTAAGGATCCGTGAAAGATCTGTGAGTTTGTGCGATCCGTAAGGACTCGTAAGAAAAATCTGTGCATGTGAAGGGGGTATCACATAGGAAATGGTTAATATACAGGGATGGAACCCCCAATGCCAATTGTCGTACAGATAAAATAAAATATTAATGGAGTGACTGGTCCCCTTTTATGGTGTAAATACATAGCCTACCTTGTCTGTTCCACATGTATCATCACACACTGTGCCCCATTCATAGCCTACCTTGCCTGTTCCACATATCATCACACACTGTGCCCCATTTACATAGCTACCTTGTCTGTTCCACATATCATCACACACTGTGCCCCATTCACATAGCCTACCTTGTCTGTTCCACATATCATCACACACTGTGCCCCATTCACATAGCCTACCTTGTCTGTTCCACATATCATCACACACTGTGCCCCATTCACATAGCCTACCTTGTCTGTTCCACATGTCATCACACACTGTGCCCCATTCACATAGCCTACCTTGTCTGTTCCACATATCATCACACACTGTGCCCCATTCACATAGCCTACCTTGTCTGTTCCACATATCATCACACACTGTGCCCCATTCACATAGCCTACCTTGTCTGTTCCACATGTCATCACACACTGTGCCCCATTCACCCTCATAGAAGAGCTCTACCCTTCCCTCTAGACTGCTCCTGCCTTGGGTTAGACGGACATCACCGCTGCTTGCTGTAAGACAGTCACAAAGAAATAATGTTGATTAAACACGTAATGTAGAACCTAGCTTGTTATGAAAAACTCCTTGCATTGGGAGCAAAGAAATAACCTTCTTATACATTTTTGTATATTTTTGTTATTTATATAGTTTGGGGACAAGCCCTTGATAGGCCTTTGGCCCTTGTTTGTTGCCCCCCCCCCCCACATTTTGATACTTTTGTTCTGTTGTGTTATTTTTTTAATTGACTTTGTATTGTAAATGTTTGTTACTGTGATTTTTATCAAAATGTGAAAATAATTGATTTTAAAAATTCATTTTATTGCAAAATAAGAGTTATTTGTACAACAAACATAGCATTAAATTTGGAGCTCCATATACATTAATAATGATAGTGGGTTCTTTTATAGCGCTCAAATCAGTCAGACTCGACAATCCTAGCGCTTCCAATTATTACCCTGGCTTAAGCACGGCTGCCGTTATGGCACTCTAGCATTTCAAGGAATTAATTCCTGCCAGGTACCCATCACCTGAGTTAAGTGTGGCAAATGTAGATCAATGTCTTGCCAAAGGATATTAGTGTCGAGGCGGGACTCGAACCGCAGACCTTGTGATCCACAGTCCAGTGAAGTATCCATGCACTCGACCATGACACCTCTATGTGTGTAAATAAGTGGACTTTAGTACTTGGAACCATATTTCATTTAGTCCATCATTAAATGCAAGCCAACATTAATGTCTTTAAAATCAGCACTCACCTGGAAAACATAGCACCCCTGCTTCTTGGCTGAAGACACATGACCCTTGACCCCACTCAGCGTGGCTACACTGGCCGAGGTTAGACTCCGTCCCAGAACACTTGACGTCATACAGCCAGAAGCCTATGGGCTCACCTCCGTAATAAGAACCTGTGTCTGCTATAACAGCCCTGGGATAGCCTAGCTGACGACATACCACGCTGGCCTCATTCAGGTCCCAACTGCAAGATGAACAATGAAGAAAATATGTATATGAATACAGTATGACCGGGCACCTTACAACAACCAAAAAGTGGAATAAATTTTCCTATAGCTATAGTAAGATTCTCATAAACAATATTCTTAGCTTGCAAATCATTAATATACAGTATAACTCATCAGAGCAGAAATAGGATTAGAACTCTGTAGCAGTTTTTGTGAAGGAATTATCTGATTTTCCAACAACATTATCATGTCACATACTGTACTGAATGATGGATTAATCAGCATATTTGATATGTACAAATATATAACAGCATTTCATGCAATTTAAATACACATACAACGCAATATGAATTTAATTAGTTTTTTTGCGGGCGCCCTATTAATAAGCAATTTGCTTTTGTGGTCTTGACCATATGTTTGCTTTGTATTTGTATGTTTTATGTAAAGTTTCTATTGCATGTTTTGCTTTTACATGTATATGATTTAATAAATTCAATTCAATGACGTTAGTGAAAATGTGGTACAGGGGAGTGTTTCACAAAGACTAAGATCGACTTTAAGTTGGACTTAACTATGGCAGGCCGTTCATGCCAGTTTTCTCTCACCATTTACTGGCATTGGTATCTCAAGGACCATACAAATCTTGGTCACAAATCTACATTTCTTGATAGTCAATTATTGAAGGAAAAAATATTATCTAAAGATTGTAATGGTGAGAGCAACCAGTGGCCTGAGTTAAGTCCAACTTAAAGTCGATCTTAATCTTTGTGAAACACTCCCCAGGTGTTCATACTTAGTATCACAGATAGCCCTCCACTCTCCTGCATTGTAGACTTCTACTCTCCCTTCTCCTTCTGATTTTCCATTCAATCTCACTGGAGCATTGGGGAAATATGCTGAAGCTATAACACAGAGAGAGGAAAGAGAGGGGGAGAGGCAGAGAGAGAGGGTGAGAGGCAGAGAGAGAGGGGGAGAGGCAGAGAGAGAAAGAATGAAAGATAGAGAGATAATAAGAGAGAGGAAGACATAGAGAGGGAGAGAATGAGAGAGAAAGAGAAACATAGAGAGGGAAAGAATGAGAAAAAGAGAGACAAAGAGAGAGGGAGAGGGAGAGAATGAGAGAGAGAGATTGAGAACCACACAGAGAGGGAGATAATGAGAGAGAGAGAGAGGGATAAACACAGAGAGGGATAAAATGGGAGAGAGAAAAACAAATCATAGAAAAGACCCTCCTTGATATATATTTTTTTACATGTAGACACTGATCGATGCAAGGAAAAAATCAAACAGATTTAAAGAATGATTGTTTATAATGTTAAACAAAACTTGTACAAGTCAGATATACATGCAAAATATATATGTTTAAACTACTGGAAAAGTTCATTTCATGAATTTCTCAAGGTGTTAAAATACTCCACTTTCAAAACATTTCTCTTACAACTAGAAATTTTACAAGTTGTAAGAGTATGTTGTAGCAAAATATTCTGGTTTACAGTATGAACAGTTAATATAAAATAAATCAAAGAAAACATTTACATGTGTTACAGATGAGGCCAACATTCTCTGATTGTACACAGTTATGTTCCCTGAGTCCTCTATGCGTACACATGGCTAGAGAAGTCTCGTCACCGGTACATGTCACATCGTCAAGCAAGATGGGAAGATACTCCAGACCCCCAAAGTGTTCACCCGATAAAATCTGTAAATGAGACCGAAAGGAAAGCAAAGCGTGACGATTGATGAATTAATTTGAATTTATATGGAAAAAGCCTGGAAACAGACAAGTTATAGGCAAGAAAGATTTTTTTTTTGCAGTGATTCTGATATATCTATTCTATCCATTGTCATCATGCATGTAAAATTAGTAGCTTTCTATTTCTGCACATTTTGGCAACATCAATTCTCGACTGCTTCCTGACTGGAGTAGAGGTACTCATTTTATCAAAGCTTTTCCTTTACTTCCAGCACAGTATATCTATTTATCCAGTGGGGTGTTTCATAAAGCTGTTCGTAAAGTTACGCATGACTTTACGAACGACTTGTATATGAAGTGCCAGATAGGATGCCCAAAGTTTGCCCAAATTGAATTATGGCAAAAAATATACTTTGCATTAAAAATGTTTGTTATCATAAGACTGTTAATCTACATCTGCACAGTTCAACTCTAGTTAATGTATTTAATAATTATTGAGCATCCCATTTGGTTTTTCATATACAAGTCGTTCGTAAAGTCATGCGTAACTTTACGAACATCTTTATGAAACAGCCCCCAGGACTGCTGCACAAAAAATGCTTTACAGATACAGAAAGATCAACAACTAAATTCAATCTACTACCTACCTTGAGAACCCCTGTATAGCCAAGCTGACGGCATACAATGTCTCCTTCAGTACGTGTGAAGCCATCATCACAAACCGTCCCCCACTGGCCATCAAGGTAGATCTCTACTCGCCCCTCACCGGGATAGATACCTCCCTCAAGACGCACTGGTGCTGACAGATCTGTAAAGAAGGAGTGTGGTAGTTGAGTGGTTTAAAGGCCCACTGCACTACTTGTAGCTACTTGCTCCTTCTATATAACAAACAATGTCTAATCGGTGACCATTGGTCCCCCATGATCCTCTTTTTCTTATGTTAACTGAGAGCTGAGTTGATGAGATAACCACCTGTCCAGTGACCTGGCATGGTGGTCTAAACCCTCCTTTACACTAGTACTGATAAGCTTTAAGCACTTGATTTGGAATTCAAAGGTCGTGGATCGATCCCCGCCATGGAACTATGTCCTTTGGCAAGGCATTACTCTACATTTGCCATTCAATACCCAAGAGAGAAATGGGAACCTGGTAGGATGACGAAAGTATCATTGTGTTAGTAATAATAATAATAATAATAATAATAGCCTAATAATAGTCCACTCCAAATTTTTATTAAACCGAAACGGAAATTCTTTTTGCCCAATTGATCGTGAGCCCGGCAGCCACTGAGCAGCGCCAGATCGACGTTGCTCTATCCCTTATTGTTGAACGCCAAACAAGGTAGCAACAACTCCCATCTTTTAACGTCTTTTTTGGTATGACGCGGCCGGGGTTCGAACCCACGACCTCCCGGTTGTGTGGCGGACGCTCTACTGACTGAGCCAACACTCCGGTAGTAATTGCCCTCACGGTAACCATATGGTACACGTAGGAATACTCCCCAGGGAATGATGGTGGACATTGTGCATGAATGAATCTGATAACCAGGTTATTAATATCTGTAAAGCGCTTAGAGATGGTATTCCGTATTAAGCGCTTTATAAATCGAGATCATTCTTGTTAAAAAAGGACAAAGGTTAAGGGTGCATGTAAATACATTTCTAACATGTCCAAGAGATAGAAATTTAAAATTAAAAAACACCATAAAAACAACCCCATCCCATTGCAGCGAGGCAGAGTTCACGTCACATTGCAAAGATTGGGTTTGATCCCCACCTAATCTTCCATTTTTGATAGGGAGATGTGAGTTAATTGGTCTAGCGGTAATGTCCTGGGTATGGTCTAGCGGTAATGTCCTAGGTATGGTCTAGCGGTAATGTCCTTGGTATGGTCTAGCGGTAATGTCCTTGGTATGGTCTAGCGGTAATGTCCTTGGTATGGTCTAGCGGTAACGTCCTTGGTATGGTCTAGCGGTAACATCCTTGGTATGGTCTAGCGGTAACGTCCTTGGTATGGTCTAACAGTAACGTTCTTGGTATGGTCTAGTGGTAACGTCCTTGGTATGGTTTAGCGGTAACGTCCTTGGTATGGTCTAGCGGTAATGTCCTTGGTATGGTCTAGCGGTAATGTCCTTGGTATGGTCTAGCGGTAGTGTCCTTGGTATGGTCTAGCGGTAACATCCTAGGTATGGTCTAGCGGTAACGTCCTAGGTATGGTCTAGCGGTAACGTCCTTGGTATGGTCTAGCGGTAACGTCCTCGGTATGGTCTCAAGGGTAACGTCCTCGGTATGGTCTAGCGGTAACGTCCTTGGTATGGTCAGCTCTCTGTCTTCACCTACAAACTGACTCAGCATGGTTTTAGATGGTGACGTTAAAGGTTGGTCCCCAGACCTTAACTATTATATCTGATTGGTACAAGTCTGTAAATACTCAAACTACACACACACACACACACACACACATTGCCCCAAAAAGTAAATTCCTTTCTGCTGAGTCCTGGTGGTGACAGACTTTCAGTAATAAAATATTGGTCCAGAGAATAATGGAATTACATGAAAATTAATGATTAAACCTGGGACCCATTTCTCAAAGCCTTTTTTCAATGACAAATCAGTGACAAATCTGCTGATAATCAATCAGAAGCAAGGATTTCACTAGCTTATAACAAAAACTGTCACTTTTCACTGATGACAAGTTTTTGTGAAATGGGGCCTAGACTATCAAAAGACAAACTGGACATGAGACTGAATGGTACATGACGTAGACAAAATATATAGTTGCAATGGACAAGGTAATTTGACACTGAGCCAAAAAGAAGGTTACAATAAACCTTTTTCTTTGACCATGCAGAACTTTAAACTTCATCTTGAATTCCTTACCTTCGAGGCATACAACTGAAGCATCTTCCTGGTGGGTGCAGTCATGTATCGTCCAGGGGTCATGATCACACTCCGCCAAGTTTGTCTCGTTACCACGGCAACCAAAGTCTTCCACGACTATGACTCCATCACCAGAACCAAACCTGGTGGTGGGTATCATAATGATATACATGTCAAAGATCACTAAATGCACTTTAATACTTCAAACACCAATGCAATAACAACTATATTACTGTGACACCAAACTTTTGTTTTCTCTTCATTAAACAATGCCTTTTATCAAAGCACAAATATTAAAAAGAACCTGTACACAAATGCCATCTGCCCATAGAGACCATTCTTCTTACCGGTATCTCCTCTAGGAAACTTTTACTTTCATAGAAATAACTGTAAACTTGTAGGTAAACATTTGAGGCTTGATTCTAATTAAATGAAAATTACCAAGTTTAATAGTAAATATCTGAAACAATCATGGAATCAAAGTTAATTACATGTACTAGTTTGAGTCCATTATTTAGTTCAGACGAATTTCATAATACAATCATTTACAAGGACATATTTTAAGCCACTTTGCACTAGTTTGGCCAGGGCGGATTACACCACCCAGCGTGGTCACTGACAGGTGGCTATCTCATCAACTCAGCTCTCAATGAAAATAAGAAAAAGAGGATCATCGGTGCCCGTTGGTCCCCGATTAGACATGCATTGTTTGCTATACAGAGGGTGCAAGTAGCTATAAGTAGTGCAGTGGAAGAAGACAAATAGCTATTTTCAGGACAAATTTGGGCAATTAGATGCTTAGTCGTTATTGCCCACTCCCGTTACACCCCTCTCGATCCCATACCTTGAACGTAACGGTGCTGCTGCTGCTCCTGGGTAGCCTAACTGCCGGCAAACCACGAGGGCGTCCTGTAAGTCCCAAGCATCATCACATACAGAGCTCCATGTGTTGTTATAGAAGACCTCTACTCGCCCTTCGCTTGCTCGGCTACCGTTGATCAGACGCACCTCTACAGCTAATGGGTTGGCTGTTAACAAAAAAAAATAACATCACGGATAAACCCATTGATAGCTGATTTATCTCTAATTCCCATAGGCTTTAATATTGGTAGGCAATTAGTTAAAGGTACTAATGTCCCATTTGCAGCCAACATCACAATCTGTAAAACTTTTTGGGAATTATGAATAGGTCACGTATGTCCTATCTGTGAAATTTAAACTTTAGCAGTGTCCTAGTATTCAAATTATGCAAGGAAAGCCGTTTACGCTAGATTTCACTGTCAGACAATATTGAGTGACTGACTGATTTCTTTTTTTCTTTGGTGATAACGTACATAAAATGAGCTGTAAAGGGTACATGAGAATTTGTCTCCATCAATAACTCACTTCCTGTAATGGCCAAAATTAATTATAGCTTACGTATAACTTCTCCAATACTGCATCGTACCCCTGCATCCATCCTTGTAAAATAACATGTATGCGTGCCGAACGGTGGAAAGCTACACTCCAACAAGTTAGTGTCATTTTCCTTGCAAGCCACATTGCTCAACACGATGGGACCGGAGCCCTCGCCAAACTCGGGAGACGTGACGGCTTGAAGAGCGCCATCTGTAAAGCCGAGCATACGACAGACAGTGTTTGCATCGTTGATGTCCCAGCCCTCGTTGCAGATCGTTCCCCATGCACCGTTGTGGAGGACTTCCACACGCCCCTCAGAGGGGACGCTTCCGCCCATCAGGCGAATCTTGTCGGCTGCTGTTGTGGGTCGCACACCACCTGTAAAATAACAATAGAATATCTTTCATACAAAGTAGAATACAAGTAATTAATGGTTGGAAGATCTGGGCCCCGTTGCATAAAACTTACCATTGATAGTAAATTTGCAATGGCAACTACCATCATGGTAACATGGCTCAACAGCCCATCAAAATCAAGGTTTCCATGGTAGTTACCATCAATGGTAAGTTTTGTGCAACTGGACCTGATATACAAACTTCAGAAAATTAGGAAGCAAAAGTTTTCTTTAGATTTCAAAGATCGGAGAATCTTTTGGGAGACATCAAAGTCAATAAATTTCACAGTTACATAGGTCTAATGGAGAGCCAGATTTGTGCAAACTTGCTATCCAAATAGATATTTTCACAATTTGGTAAAATGACTTCACAACAGATAAATCTTGGAGTGAATTAAAGAAGAAAATAGAATAGCTACAAATGTGCCAGATGTTTTTGTTTTTTAAGATTTGCATGTACAAATTTACATTAATGACAAATTTCTGGAGGGGGCAGATGCATTACGAATTGAAAGCTGTATTTCATCTTGTTTTCTGCAAAGTAAAATTAATCTTAATAGATTTGACTAAGAAATTTCCTTACCCCCATCACAGATGATAGAGACATCTTCGCTATGACCGCAGTTATGAATCCCTACACCATCATGCACGCAGTCCAGAATGTGATCCTCATCTCCGGAACATTCGACATTATCCAGGAAGATCTCTCCAGTTCCTGCCCCGAACACACCGCTACCGGGCAACGAGACGGCGCCTGGATACCCGAGAGTCCGGCAGGCTACGTGGGCGTCGTCCATGCTGAAGTAATCGTCACATACGGTTCCGGTTACGGTGTCGATAGTCACTTCCAATCGACCCTCCCAGGGAGCGCTACCGCCAATGAGGGCTACGGACACGCCGTCATATGCTGGGAGAGAGGAAAACAAATCAAATTGATGCTATTGAGTTGAGACCTTTTAATAGGATTATCCAAGTGAGAGAGAGAGAGAGAGTGAGAGACGGAGAGAGAAAGAGTGAGAGAGACAAAGAGAGAGAGAGAGAGAGCGAGAGTGAGAGAGACAAAGAGTAGAAGGAAAGAATGGGAGAGGGTGGAGTTTGGATTCAATGTATATAAATATAAAATATTAACTGCTTACTGAATTATAGGACAATTTCCTTATTTTAGAAAGATTAAATCAAATGTTTTAGATTACATAACTTACCTGGGAAACAATCCAGGCCTGCTGCCTCAAACGGCTGGCAGTACCAATCCACCGGATCATACTCCGCAGTCGAGCATTCCCGAAGCATCTTCTCATTGCCGACACATTCAAACCTAACTGCTGCATTGGCGTCACCTCGCTCTGCAGTCCTCTCGTACGTCCTCGCAGCACTACGGTAACCCAGCTCATGGCATACCACTGTGGCATCCACAAAGTTAAAGCCCTCGCTGCATACATAGAGGGCTGCCGTCTCATTGGTTCCACCGACGCCCAACGTCCCTGAAGCAAAAGTCGCGTTGGATTGCAGTTCGATGAGGGTAGGAGAGTAGGAGTTGGGTTCTAAACAAACAAAATATATATATATATATATGACAGCAGTATCAACTTCTGAAATTGTCTGAAAATACAAATTCTGTTCATAAATTTCTGCAAGAACCAAAAATAGTGGGGGGAGGGAAGGGAAAATCTAGTTTTTACCCTAGTATATACATGTACATGTGTGCATGTATTAAAGCTACACAGTGGTCTGTTTCCATGTGTAGCTATGGGTCTTACAACTACATTGAGGCCAACTTTGATTTGTATTATGGACTTTGTGTTGAAGGGGATGGGGGGGGGGGGGGAGGAAGAGTATGACCACCCCCCCAGTGCCACTTTGATCCACCACTGGCCTATATACACTACAAACATGCACTGTTTACAATTGGATAGCATAGTCCTGTCATAATTTACCAGTGTTACAGATGACTCCTGCATCCTCAGAATGCCCACAGTTATTGGAAGTACTCTTGGTGCAATTAGAGAAGCTCTCCTCCGTACCGCGACACCGGACATCATCCGCGACTATCGGTCCGCTGCTCTGCCCAAAGGCTGCAAGCATCACCGCCTCACGAGCCGAGACGAATCCCAACTCCCGGCAGACAACGGTGGCATCCTTTAAGTCCCAGTAGTCATCGCAGACCGACCCCCAGATGCCTTTGACGTTCCATTCCACACGCCCCTCGTTGGGTGTAGCCCCGCCCACCAGACGCACCCTTCCATTGTTGGTGGGGTCGACTGGGGCAGTGGTAGGGGGCATGGTGGTGGTGGTGGTGGTGGTGGTAGGCCTAGCCCTGGAAGTGGTAGCATTGTCACCAAGGTTGTAGCCGGTTGTGGTAGGAGGGGTGGTGGTATCTAAGGAGGAAGGAGGGAAAGTTGGATACAGCATTACTGCAGTTGCACTTTTTCACTTCGTTTCATTCAAAATTTTGAAAATACACTTTACATACAAAGTACATACTGCACTCAAGAATGTACATTTTTTTTTGTTTACATAGGGCTCATGTATACATACTCTTCCAGAGAAAAATTACGTGTGGAGTCCTAGATGTATGATTGAAAGCATTTAGATAATCTTTGCTATAAGACAAGGTCAGATATTGAAACTACATTTATTTTTTTTCTCTGTTTCAGGTTTTTAATCGGTGAACTTTTATCTTACCAGGTTCCTCTCTGCATCTCACTCCCGCCTCATTGTCATTGGTGCAGCCATTCCTATTGGTAAGGATTCCTTGATGCGGGCACAGCATCAACTGGCTCTCGTTCCCATGGCAACGTAGGCCATCCAGGACAACCCTGCCCTCTCCAGGGGCAAAGTGCGCCTGGTAGAACACCTCTGCTGCGCCCTCGTACCCGAGCTGCCTGCAGACGACATCACCGTCCTCCACACTCCATTCTGAGTCACAGACGGCTCCCCATCCTCCGAAGTAACGCACCTCCACCCTCCCCTCATGAGGGCCTGATCCTCCAACAAGTCGGACTGGGGTGAATAGAAGAGAGAGAGGGAGGAAGGGAGGGAATGAGAGAGAGACAGAGACATAGGGAGAGATATAGAGAGACAGACAGAGAGAGAGAGAGAGAGAGGGAGAGAGGGAAAGAGGGAGAGAGAGACAGACGGAGGAAAGAAGGATAATCTTTCCTTTCAGATCCTCGTAGCACCATGTAATTCGTTTGTTAAATTGATGAAAGATTGAAAATAATTTCTACTATTCCTACATACTTTATAAAACCACAAATTATGAATTCATACGGACCATTTAAAAAGCTATGGCCTCAGTTTCATCCCACCAGCGTAGACTTAGCGAGGGGTCCACGTAGAGATTTAGGGGTTGTATGTGACCCTCCGCATGTGGCCTGCGTGCAGTACGCAAGTAATTTCAAGCTGCCTGACACCGTGTGGCCTAATTATCCTACGTGGAGAAAATCTGAACATGCAAAATTATATTTTTACCTCTTCCCAGAACTCAACCTTCTCTTTAACCGAACGTTCAAAGGGAGGGGCTTGTTTCTAACCTGGTATCTGACAAGCCACCGACGCATCCTCAGCATGCGTACAATCACCCTGCCTCCCGAGACCCCGCGGACACTCCGCCAAGTTAGTCTCATAACCCCCACAATCCAGCTCGTCGTAAACGATACTATTGTTTCCAGGGCCAAAGAAAGCGTTGGGAGCAAAGGTCACGGCCTCCGCGGAGACGGCCTGACGACAGATCACGTGGGCGTCGTTGAGATCGAAGTTGTCGTCGCACACGGTTCCCCAGGACCCTTCATTGTAGATCTCGACACGCCCCATGAGGTAGTTTGGACCCCCTACGATGCGGACGTCTCCATCAGATGCTGTAAAGGGTTCGAATATGCAATACACGTGAGTAAATATTCAAAGGCATACCTGCCAACACACGCAATACATAAACTCTCAAATCGCAGCACATGATAAAGCAAGCTTAATTTGGCTTTAAAAAAACAACAACAAAAATAAACTAGACTTTAATTCGTCACTTAGACGAATTAGGTGATACGTATGATAATGGTCTACATAACGAATAATGCATTACACGATATATTATTTTGTAAAATGCTTCTCCCATTCATATGCTTCTCCCATTATGATCTATTCATATGTCAAGATTAAATTGTGTCTCCTTGATCATCATGGATCTAGGGAAGATAGATTGAAACAATATATGACCTTTGACCCCGTGCAGTAACCAGTTACACATTTGACTCTAATTTACATCATGAAGAACACCTTTTGACGATTTTTATTCGTCAAATAATTTTTTTTTATTTTTTTCATATGTCAAGATTAAATTGTGTCTCCTTGATCATCATGGATCTAGGGAAGATAGATTGAAACAATATATGACCTTTGACCCTGTGCAGTAACCAGTTACACATTTGACTCTAATTTACATCATGAAGAACACCTTTTGACGATTTTTATCTTATTCAAAGAAATGAAAATGTAATTGATAAATGATTATCATCATTAAGATAATGATGATCATGATCATCATGATCATGATCATGAGCGCGATCATGACATCTTATTGAAAACATGAGGGTTGATTTAGATAGCATATAGTCTCAGCTACAACATACTCAAAAATCAACAAAATTCAAGCCGAAATAACGGCGATATTGCTCGCAAAAGACAGGAATGTAGACTCCAGATTTTAGAAAAAGTCATCTCCCATAGGGATTACACGCAAAAAGTAATGGATTAAGTGAAAATAGGGTAATAATAAAGTAAAAAGGGTTATTTATGACATTATTTGCGAATCTACGTGTTTAAATATTCAAAGGAGATGGTACAGTGAAGGTCAAAAGGAAAAAAAAGTGAAAAAAAAAAGTGTTGGAGACACCCGGACTCAAACCAGGGATCTCGAGGTTGGAAGTCAAGTGCGTTACCGATATACCAAAACATCTCCCATAGCGATTACACGTAAACGGGAAATGGAATTCAGAAATCCTACTTTGCAAGTGAAATATGAGCATGATCCCGGCATCTAATCGAAAAATAATAGTCACACTTTTGATAGCTCATTGTCTTAGCTACAACATATCCAAAGCTCAGCGAAAACGAAGCTAAAACAACTGAGATTTTGCTCGCGAAAGACAGGAGCGTAGAATCCAGTTTTGAGAAAAAGTCATGTCCCATAGAGAATACACGCAAAATGCGAAAAATTGACATGCCTCCTTTAATCGCAAAAACACACCATGATACTTTTGTCAAAAATAAAAATTGTGAATACTACATTTGTAGAAAATTGTCTCAGCTAGAACATATCAAAATTAAAAAGAAAATTGATCCATATTTACAGAGATACAATCAATTTTCCAAAAATATGCTGACGTCATAATATGCAAATTAAAATTTTGAGTTTGGAGGCCATTATGATGACGTCATGAGTTAATTGAGGATAAAATGAGTCATGAAATCATATCTCCGACTCATAATCTATCCAAATATGAAAAAATATTAGGAGTTTCCATCTATTCTAAAGAGTTACAATGAATTTTATATAGGCATGTTTTTGCCCATGTATTGTGGATAAAGATAACGCAAATCCGCGCGTGCTGTCAACTTTGACGGACGCTCATTGCGTTAATAAAAGGTGAACAAATTATCAAAATGCTTGGAAAAATGTACCGAATATGATGACAGAAAAAAATCGGCGATTCTATGTTGCAAAATGCCAGTACGCGCGAAAACGCGCGCGCATGCGCGTGTGCGTAATTTTTTTATCAAATGCTCCATATGGCCTGAAACGTATGCAAAAAAAATTTGGGATGATTTGGAGCATTTTAAATTTTTGCGCGCGCGTAAACGCGCGGACAAACGCGCACGCGCGCATTTGCGCACTTTTATTGACCTCAACTTGACCGGACGGATATTTATCTTAATCGTGATAATTATGAATGAGAAATACTTTTCCGTTATGAAGATATGATCATTAGTTGATTTTCACAAAATGGCGCCTGGATGACGTCACGATAATTTTGACTCTCTAAAAAGTCACGCAGTTCTAAGTTAGACTAAGATCTATTATCATGGTAAGTTTCATGATAATGGCTTTATTCAGTCTTGAGATATCCTGCGAACAATTTGAGGAAGAATAATAATAAATAAATAAATAATAATAATAAAAATCTTGACGAAATCAAAAGGTGATACGTCTACGTACGTATCACCTAATAAATATAAATAAAAAATAAAAATCTCTGTGTCTCAACATGAATTACAAACTGGTTATGTGAATAAACAATACTATATGAAGTCAACCTACCTTCCTAATTTGAAGGGAAGAGAGTTTTTTTTTAAATAATTTAACAAAAATCTTTCCATGGAAATCTGATGTTGCTATGACTTGAAAAGCAATATTTAGCAACTCTGTGTGATATGAGTAAAATCACCCCAAAAGGCTATTTAAAAAAAAAAAAAATTCTTGGTCGTGTCTAAAAAATAAGAGTGCGTTTTAAACATAGGTGAGTGTAATACACAGAGATTGACAGCATATATTTTGTAGAGAACTAATTGAAGAGATGCCAAAAGAGCACAAACAAGCAAAACACTATGTAGAAAATGGACAGGCGTACCTGTGGCACATGAAACTCCTGCTGCATCCGTCCCATACCTACAGGTTTCAAGATCTTCAGCATTGCTAACATCATTCCTACAATCCCCAAGCTCGTTCTCTGCTCCGGTGCAGTGGACATCCAGGAGTCTGTAATGGTTGCTGTTCTGTCCGTAGCGGGAGTTACGCGAGACTCGTCGCACGCTGCTGAAACCCAATTGCCTGGTTAAACGAGCGAGAGGATTATTAAATTCCTTTTCAGGAATATATATATATATATCGGTCGGATGACTAGGTTCATATTATTAATTTTGCTGTTTTTTCTTCCATGGAAAGGCTTACAATTCTTATAATAATACTCTTCTTCTCTTCTTTCGACCCCACCACCCCAATATTAGCTCTCACTCTCTACCTCTCTCTCTCTCTATCTCCTATATTTCCCTACCCTCCCTCCCCTCTCTCCCTCCCTCCCTCTATCTCTCTCTTTCTCTCTTTGGGCCTCTATCTTCGTCACTCCACATCTCCTCCTCTCATCCTGATATCAACTTATGTAATTTCCTGAAACCTACCTACAAACCACAAATCCATCTGCTAAGTCCCACGTATTGTCACACACGTTGTCCCAGACTCCATTGTGGTAGACCTCAACATTACCTTCCGCTGGTGTCACCCCACCTGTTAATCTGATAGGAAGACTGGCTTTGTCTGAGAGGACTGCCGGGGTAATCATATTCAAGAGAAAGTGTATCGGCTTTCAAGATAAAGATATATGAAATGCAATCATACGATTAAAAAACGGATAATATGTCCATGAAATACAAAATGCTGACGGAGTATTTAATGTAAATTTAGCAAGTTTAAAGGGTACTACTTTCTGTTTTGTAACAATTATTTGTGGAATATATTTAAAGCAAAACTTTAAAGGAAATAAAGATCTGATTAAGTCCGAAATGGATTTTCAAAAATTATTTATGATAACTAAATGTACACATCTTGACACAGAAGGGAATATTATTTTGAAATAATGCCTCTGGTACAACCTTCGATGGTGGAGGCCTATAGAAAATAACAGTCCATCCTCCCCCCCCCCCCCCAACCAGAAAAAGAAAAATTTAAAATCAAATCAGTTAACAATGGTTCAAGTATCTGAATAAGAAAAAAAGTATAAATAGTTGAAAGCTGAGATACACTTTACCTGAGCTACACACTGCTCCAGCATCTTCAGAATGACCGCAGTTATGCTGGCTCAGTCCATTATTCTCACAATCCCTCAGGGTCGCTTCCGTTCCACGACAGTTCACGTCATCAAGGAGTATCTGCCCGCTGCCGCCCCCAAACCTTGCACCGAACGGGGCTGAGACTGCCCTGGCGTAGCCCAGCATATGGCATACAACGTTCGCATCGTTGATATCCCATCCGTCGTCGCACACGGTGCCCCATGCACCATTGTAGAATACCTCCACACGCCCGTTGCTTGGGATTAGACCTCCCACAAGGCGCACGGCAAAGTTTTCTATAGGCCCACCTACATGTATCACAACGGGGAACATTGTATTCTATGTGACTTTATTCAAATAGCGATATGTCATGTACAAAACAGTGTCTCCATAAGCTTTCAACCCTGTGTAACTGTAAAAACAGAAACCTAATGCAAGAAACTCTTTAAAATTTCTCAAGCGATTCATTTTTTTGTGCAGCAACATCAGCAAAAAACATCACCAACATTTTGTGAGACATAAAGGTTTCTGGGACAGAAAGTTTTGTCAATGATATAATATTGTCAAACCTTCATTTTGTGACAATATCTGGTTTTATGCGTTTTGAAATCCAAATTTTTAACCAAAAACAAATGATTTGGACGATATCTCAATGGTCAAAATGAAGATATCGCCCCCGTATATATATATATATATATGTATATAAACCATTGCAAATGAAAGTGGTAAGATATCAAAGTACCCCTCCGTGAAATGACAGAGACAGAGATAAACTCTGTGTGATAGTACGTATAGTCACAAGATGTCTGGTGAATGAAATATTAACAGTAAGCTTTGTGAAACATACCAGGGGAGTGTTTCACAAAAACTAAGGTCAACTTTAAGTTGGACCGAACTATGGCAGGCCATTCATGTCACTGTTTGCTCTCACCATTATTATCTTTAGATAATATTTCCTTTCAATAATGAATTATCCAAAAATGTAAAATTTGTAGATTTGTGGCCATGATTTGTACGTGACTTCAAAAACCGATGCCAGTAAATGGTGAGAGCAAATAGCGGCAAGAACAGCCTGCCAAAGTTAAGTCCAACTTAAAGTCGATCTTAGTCTTTGTGAAACACCCACCCAATTCAGTACAGAGTACTCCAGCGTCTTCGTGATGTCCACAGTTGCTGGTAGTGATGTCCCTGTGTCGGCAGAATGCGATGTTTGTCTCGTTGCCTCTGCACTCCACATCGTCCAGAAGAATCTTGCCATCTCCAGCCCCATAGTGAGCGTACTGGTAGGCCTCCTCCGCTCCTGGGTACCCCAGCTGACGGCAGATGACGTCTGCGTCAAGTATGTCCCAGGCATCGTCACAGACAGTTCCCCACTCGTCGTTGTAGAGGACTTCGACACGCCCCTCGTTGTTCCTCTCACCATCCACTAGTCTGATTTCCAGCTCATCTTTGGATGAGAATGATAATAGATCCAGATGATATGATTAAGGATGTTTTTATACCGCAGACAAAATTAACACCATTATCACTAATTATAGACATAATGATCTTCCCCCTCGTTATCAACATCATATTTATTTTCACAATTATCATTTGTCTTCATTTTCATCATCATAGTCATAATTTCAATGTCTTCATTATCATCACCACCACCACTATCATCATCAACACCATCACTATCATAATCTCCAATTTCTCCATTTTCCTTCTTATTATACATGCACATCCTTACCAGCATCATCACAATCATCATCATCATCATCACCATCATTACTATCACCTAATCATTCTGCAAACACAGAGTTCTATTGTACATGTATGTAGCATATGAAACAATATTGGCGTGTGCAAGGTTTAAAATCTAAGCTGACTCACTTGAGCAGATAACACCCGCATCTTCACTGTGACCACAGTTATGCACACCAAGCCCTCGATGAGAGCACTCCGTCAGACCCCTCTCTGCTCCGGTACAATCAACCTCATCAAACAGAATCTCTCCCTGACCAGGACCAAAGGCAGCCTGTATGGGTGCGGATGCTGCCTTCGGGAACCCCAGCATGCGACACACCACCGTCGCGTCGTCTATGTCCCAGGAATCGTCACAGATCGTTCCCCAGGTACCGTTGCTGTAGACCTCCACCCTTCCTTCTCCAGGGGTTGCTCCATCAGCCAGATGGACTGTAATTTAAAAAAAAAGGAATCAATCTATTAACCTGAAATTAAATTATACATTCTGTTTTATCCAGAGCTTCTCTAGTGCATGGAACTCATTATCTTCTGATATCATTATTATATGAGCTTCATGATCTAATACCCAATTATCAATTTAAGAGAATAAGAATAAACATAAACATAAACAAGCAGTTTAAAAGAACAAGAATTAACATAAACATTCTGAGACAGGTAAGACTGATCCCAACCCCCTTCCATGATACCAGTTCTTTCTAGACTGGCTGGACTCTCATTACACTAATGTCCAAAGACATTGTAACCCATGTACCTCTCTCAGAACAGACGGCACCAGCATCCTCTGAATGTCCACAGTTGTTATTGAACAGTCCTGCATGCTGACAATCCAAGATGTCTCTCTCTGTCCCTGTGCACTCCACATCATCCAGAATGATATCCCCTGTCCCTTGGCCAAAGAACGACCCTGTCCTGACAGCCTCTGCGTTGGCGTGGCCGAGCATGCGGCAGACGACATTGGCATCGTTAAGGTCCCAGGAATCATCGCAAATTGAGCTCCAGGTGCCGTCGGAGTAGATCTCTACGCGTCCCTGGCGGTAGTTGCCTCCTCCAGCCAGTCGAACTGTTAAAAAGTATACAGAGAAGATAATGACAGGCTGAGCAAAAGGTCTCAATAAGAACTTGTCTAAGACATCTTCCAGCTTTATTACTGAGAGTCCTTTTCAGGACTCCCCAACCCTCCCCTCTCTGACATGGTGCAACCGCAAGCCTACTGTATATCTACATCACCATGCAAGCCGATACTTATAAGCAGCGTCGATCTTCCAGCTTTTCACGTAATTAAATGTGTGATTATATGGAAGGAACATCTAGGGTAATGAACAATGGGTAGTAGCTTCCTGTAGAATCAAAAATCAAAGATCAGAATCACAAACTCATCTGCATCACAGAGGCTGCACTACCAGTCATCCATCAGACCGTGTGATGCAGCCTTTAGTTGGATGTGTCTTTTTGGCCGCCGTTCAACGTTGGCTCGATAGCGGCTAATTGATGGCAGGCCAACGTATATGCCAACCCCTTTCCCACTATGTGCCATGTCCCAACGTTAAGCCAACGTAAGCCCAACATCATATAGCCAAAAAATATCAACCGTTTATCAGTGAAAAAGTGGCAACGTTGGCCAAACGTCTTATTGTTATCTGGGATGTACAGGGGTGATAGTGAGCACTAAAATAAAAAATAGGTTTAATTTTTCTCAACCACCCTCCCTTGAGTAAAAAAAAATAAGGCATCTAACATCATTACCCCCTTTTCAGTAGGAAAATTGGGGGGAAAAAGGGAAAAATCGGGAAAGAAAAATAAAAATAAAAACGAATTCGGGAGAAAAAAAACATCAAAACAAAATCAGGAAGAAAAAAAAGAGAAGCAGGAAACTGATTTAAATTGGGTAATTATCAGGCCTGGATGTAGTATTGAACAGATTGAGAATGAATTACCTCTGGGTCTGCAGACCACCGCAGCATCTTCATAATGTTGACAATTATGCTCATAGAACCCAGGGTGCTGGCAATCCTCAAGACTCGTTTCATTTCCGATACATTCCACATCGTCCAGAAGAATACCTGCTTCACCCGGGCCAAAGAAACCACTGGCGAGTGCACTCTCCGCCCCAGGATAGCCCAGCATATGACACGTGACATGAGCATCGGGCAAATCCCAGGAATCGTCACAGATGGTGCTCCAAGTTCCATTATGCAGGACCTCAACACGACCTTCACTGGGCGTGGTGCCATCCACCAAGCGCACCTGCAGTGTTCTAGAGGGGGCCTGAGTAGTGGCTGTTAATAAAAATAATAATTGTGAAGCTCTTTTGCATATTAAGACCCTTAAAGTATTTTTTTTAAAGCAAATTGGTACGAACATGAGTCACCAAAATCCTCATGATTAAGGACACAATGGGTATTAGAGATGAATGTCAACAGCTCATTGTTTGCCCAACAGAAGCATACAGAGCCACCAAGGGTCACGCATTGTGCGTGACAGTCACGCATCGAGGGTCTGAAAACGCTGTCACGCATGGCAACTACTTTTGTCACGCATCAGGGCCAGACTGGGGAATAAAAGGGTAGTAATTGCTACGTACTGGCCGACCGCCTCGCAGGCCTCAGCTAGCTCCTCGCAGGGTTCGTATATTGCATGCATGTAGCATGCATGCAGACCGGTTATTATGTTGCGTCACATGCAATTTCCAAACGTACACTATACACTTTACACTATACGCTATACCCTCACTCGGGCGTCGAGTCATGAAAATGTCACACATAGCTGATCTTTGAACTTGGCATCTCTGAGCATACAAACACAAGTTGTCAAATTTCAAACTTGGACAATGCTCAAACTGATATATACCATGTTCATGAGATTAAAGTTTTAGAATGTATTTTTCTGTTATCTTTTTAACTGTTGTCAGCATAGGCAGTCACTTTTTTTACTGACCTGAACATTTGACTCCAGCATCCTCCGCATGCCCGCAGTTATTCTCAAACAATCCTGGATGCTGGCATCCCCCAAGGTTGTCTTCTGTCCCCTGGCATTCTACGTTGTCAAGGATAATAGGTCCCTCTCCAGCTCCATACCCTCGTGTCAACTGCGCCTCACCCAGACCCAGCATCCTACAAACCACGTTTCCGTCGCTGATGTCCCAGAGGTCATCGCAGACAGTTCCCCAGGAGCCGTTGTAGTAGACCTCCACCCGACCCTCTCGATCTGTTGCGCCCCCAACGAGACGCACCTGGAGGTCAACTACAGGCCTTATCTGGGGAGGGATTGTCGTGGGGGTAGCATCTGTAGCGCTGGAATCTATAAAGACATTATGGGTGGGTAATTTGAGTTAGTTAGAAAATGGGGGTGATATTTTTTAAAGATGAATGTATAGTAGATCCTGAAAATCATGAATAAGCATCAGCTTGTTTCTCATCTTTAAGTTCTAATCCAGTGTATAACTACTATAAGCAAACCTCCTTTGTCTATATAGTTCTTTGAGCCTGGATTAGTATGTGCACGCTTGTAAACAGGTGGCTAGCTGGAATTGATATCGAGACGAGTAGAGAATATGTAATCATACAGTGACCAGACTAATTATACTCAAGAGTTTTGGCTGGTTGTATTTAATACAACAGGAGGTAAAGAATACATGCAGCTTTTTTCATTATTGTTGAAACAAACAAAAATGAAAATGTCTACCAGTAGACAACAAGTGCGAACCTACATCTAACAAGCTTTGCTTTCAAGTACGTTCGTTTTTTTCATTTCTTGTAATTAAATCATTTTGCATTACAATGACTAAAAAACAATGTCAAAGATATTTCAATGCTTATTTCTGTTATATCATTGCGTTTATTATTGTTTGATATTGTTTATATTATGTGAAAAGAAATGGAAAATAAATTCGCTCTGTATAGAGCTACTACTAAGCGCAACAACTCACTTGTGCAGACCACCCCTGCATCCTCAGAATGGCCACAGTTCTGGTCCAAGAAACCTGTTCGGTGGCAATCTAGAAGACTTGTTTCATCCCCATGACACTCTATGTTATCCAGAACGATCGGTCCATCCCCAAGGCCGAAAGCAGCTCCACCAGGTGCACGAATGGCTCTAGCAAAACCAAGCATTCTGCAGACGACGCTCCCATCATTGATGTCCCACAGATCATCACAGATGGTCCCCCATGAGTTGTTATAGAGGACTTCAACTCTTCCTTCCATCTCATTCGCTCCACCCACCAGACGTACCTCAAGTGGTTCAGTTGGTTCAGGAGCTGTCAAGTGTTTGAAAAAGTGTACAAGAAATGAGATTAAATGTGATGCAAAATGATGCGTCTTGGTTACAGCTATGGATTGTACAATTTCCTTCTTTTTTTCTTTGGGGGGTGGGGGGAATCTATGTGCGCTTGACCCAAAATTGAATCAAAATGTTCCTTCAATTAACAATTAGAAAGCTACATGTACATGCATTAAAAAACAGAATGGATCATTATCATTAAGAGAACCATATCATATTTAAGGGTGGCAATGTAGATTAATGTCTTGCAAAAAATTCAAACCCACAAAACCATTTCATCCACGGTCCTCTGAATTATCCACAAAACAACAGCACCTGAAGGAGGCGTAATGGCTCTGTGGTAGAGCAGTGGTCTTGTGACTGGGAGGTCTCAGGTTCAAAACCAAGTCGATACACTAGGGCCCATTGGTTAGGCATTAATCCTCTTTACCAAGGAACTCAGAACCCTGGTAGATTCATTACAAGCATCCCCATGTTGTCTAAGCAGTCAGGTAAAACAACCAACTAACCTACAAAACCTCTATAGTACAGGTCCCACAAGTTGTAATGCAAGTGAGGTTCAAGGTTTGACAAAGCCTTACATGTCTGGGACCCTTTTCACAAAACTTGTCCTCAGTGACAAATGACAGTCTTTGCTATAATTAAGCTACTGAAATCCTTGCTTCTGATTGGTTACCAGCAGATTTGTCACTGATTTTTGTCATTTGTCATTGAAAAAAGGCTTTGTGAAACAGGTTCCAGGTGTTCTAAGGAAGCCTGGTAGCATATGACAAGATGTAGACAGAACCCACTAACTAACCAACTTTGGGTGTCATGGATCGAAACCCCTGTACTGCCACTTTGTTTGGAGTATTATTCAGATACACTGTGTTTGTAATTGGGTTTTTACAGACGTGTTTCAATCAGATATGATTATTTACGTCTGTGGACCGACCTTTAAAGTCACAATCCGAAAGACGTGACTCAGTTTCGAACCTGCGTCCTCAGCTGAATCAGTTTGTAACTTTCATTGTTAGCTGGATTACAGGCGCACGCCACAAGGCCCCTGTTCCAATGGTCGAATAAAGTCAGTAAAGAGTTAGATATTCACACTAACCAGCACAACGCACTCCTGCATCTTCAGAATGTTGGCAGTTGTTGACTCCCAGCCCATCATGCTGGCACTCTCCAAGATTCTCCTCCCTCCCGAGGCACTCCACGTTGTCCAGGACGATCGGTCCTTCACCAGGTCCAAACCGTGCAGAGCTGTACGGCCGTATGGCTCGACCCAGCCCGACCATTCTGCAGATGACGAGAGCATCGTTGATATCCCAGAGATCATCGCAGATGGTTCCCCAAGAGCCATTGTAGAAGACTTCGACACGTCCTTCCTGCTCTGTGGCGCCACCAACAAGCCTTGCCTCCAGTCTAGGCACAGTAGGTGGAGCTACTGTGGTGTTTGAATCTAAATGATCAAAGGATTGTATCAAATCAAAGCCGATAAACTAGCTTGGAATACAGCAATGCTGAAATGAACTATTTGCATGGGATCATGAATGCCACAAACCTTAACTGAATGCCCAACCAAATGAAGCAGAGTAAGAACCATTTGGTTTATATTATACTGCTTATTTCTTTACCAATTAGACATGACCTGGTTCCTTAAAACCAAATAATTTCTGTTTTCTTAGATTTACAGGGTGATTAAGAGAATAGATATCCACAGTATAATGAAAACAAGTCAACACAAAGCGTATCATCCCCTCGCAGGGTACAAATGGCCTATATACGTCAGAACAAGTACCTCCATTTTCACATATATAATTAGGTGTTTTTGCATATTTAATGAGCTATGACCTTTCACCTTTGACCTACATACTCAGAAATCGAACTTAGGCTGTACATGTATTTTTATACCATGGACCTTCATATTAAATTTCATTAAAATTTGTCAAACATTACTGAAATTATCAAATGGAAACCAGATTCGCATATTTAATGAGCTTTGACCTTTGAACTACATACTCCAAAATCGAAATTAAGCTTTGTTTTGATACCATGAACCTTTATATCAAATTTTATTAAAATCCGCCAAACAATACTAAAGTTATGGATCAGAAACGAGATTTGCATGTTCAAAGAGCTAGGACCTTTGACCTACATACTCAAAAATTGAACTTAGGCTATGTTTTGATATCATGAACCTTCATATCAAATTTCATTAAAATCTGTCAAACATTACTGAAGTTATCAATTGGAAACCAAATTTGTTACGAACGGACAGACGCAGGAAGGAAGGATGGACGGCAGCGTTACTATATCCCCTTCGACTTCCTCAGCGAGGGGTTAAATATCTTCAACACAAAAGATGAAGGAGTTCGTAAATGAGAGCAGAAAGGATGCACATTCTATAACTTTTCAGATTTTGTGAACAAGCATTTGAACAGGATGAAGAAGAAAGGTGACCAACATGTGAAAGAAACAACACGCAGGACTCACTTGAACACACTACACCAGCATCCTCAGAATGCCTACAGTTCTGGTCCAAGAAATCCCTTCGCTGGCAATCCAATAGACTTGTCTCGTGTCCATGACAGGTCACATCATCTAGAACGATTGATCCGTTCCCTTGGCCAAACTCAGCTCCACCTGGTGCTCTGATGGCTTTAGCAAACCCAAGCATTCTGCAGACAACGTTCCCGCCATTAATGTCCCATTGGTCGTCACAGATTGTGCCCCAAGAATTGTTGTAGAGGACTTCCACCCTTCCTTCCATCTCGTTGGCTCCGTCAACCAGTCGCACCTGGAGAGGTCCAGTTGGTTCAGGAGCTGATATGATTTTCAAACAAGTACAGAAGAGACAAGGATGAAGAACACATATGGTGAAATAAAAAGTTATGTCTTGTTCAGGCGTGAAGCGGTAAACAACAGCAATTATGTTTATGATGGCATGAAGTGTAATAGTCTTTAAATTTCAGTATCTTTAATAAAATAGCTTAGTGAATACATGTAGAGCCATTGATACTCGAGTCGATAGGTTCCCTATAAAGTAGTCAACACCTTCTCTCATTACTATGTGAAAAAGCCTCATGCAAAGATCATTCCTTGTTTCCTAATAGATGTCATTGCAAAGACAGCACTGAAGTTACAACTAAAAATGTGACCGTTGACACACTCACCATTACATTGTACTCCAGCAACTTCAGAATGCTGGCAGTTGTTGACTTCCAACGCATCATGCCGGCACTCTCCAAGATTCTCCTCCGTTCCGAGGCACTGCACATTATCCAGGACGACCGGTCCCTCACCGGGTCCAAACTCTGCAGAGCTGTACGTCCTCATGGCCCTTCCTAACCCCAGCATCCTGCAAACCACAGTTCCTTCATTGATATCCCAGAGATCACCACAAACGGTTCCCCATGATCCGTTGTGAAAGACTTCCAAACGCCCCTCTTGGTTATTGCTACCACCCACAAGACGTACCTGCAGGTTGACAACGGGTCTCGGCATGGGGCTGATCGTGATGGGAGGTTCCGTAGCAGTCACATCTAGGAATTTCAGAGGAAGTTTTTAACAAAGCTGATAAACCAGTTGGTGAAAAGAGCAATCTTGAATTTGACAAACAGGTATTTGCTGCAAATCATCTACATCTATCTACATATAATCGGGTTGCACAGATGAAGACCTGGGCCGGTATTCAATTCAATACTTAGCATAAGTAAGAAATTTACTAAGTAAATGGCTAAGTTAATTAATTTACTTATCTCGTATTAAACTCGCATTTTAGACTTATACTTATGTAAGATAAAATTTAAGTAAAATACTTACTGATAAGCATTGTGACGTCACACGGTCAATTAAAAGTAATGCACAATTGATGCATTGCAATAAATGCGCGCTGATATAATTGTGCGCAGGTTATAATACTGCGTAACAAAACCATATACCTGTCAATCAAGGCCTCCAAATAATTGGCTTAAGTCTGGTATGGAGTTGGCTTAGATTTAGGGTAAAATATTTAGCCAAAAGGGGGAATTGAATACCAAAATTGGCTAAGTATTTTATCTAAGCCAAATACTAAGTAAAAAGCTTAAATTTTGTACTTAAGTATTGAATTAAATACAGGCCCTGGCCCTTGTTAACCCTTACTGTACTGGGCTATTTTGAGCAGCCTCTGACTGGGGGGGGGGGGGGGGGGGGCCTGGGAGGCCCCCCCCCCCCTATGATCTCGGCCGTCGATTGTCCGATGAACACGAAAATTTGCATATTTGTAGATATTTACATAAGGAACAAGATGGTATAATTAGTTTTTTCCGAATATGCAAATTTTTGTCGTTAGCCTAATTAATTATGCAAAATGCGCTAATTTTATGCATTTTACAGAAAACGTGTCAAACTCCACTTTTTGAATGTTGAAACTCATTATTCATATGAAACTTCTTTTCTAACACAAAAAAGTTATTTTAATGTAATTAATAATGATAATTTATGCAAATTTTGATGCGATTTTTAATTTTTAATTTTTTTTTTGATGACATGCGCATACTAATTGTTATGTAACGCCTTACAGGTATATCCGATTTCAACGAAAATGGTATCAAAATGTGCGTAAGACTTGAGGGAAAAAAGTCATGAAACGACAATTCAAAATTCCAAGCGGTTGCGGCGCAATCTCCGAAAATGTTGAGGGGGGGGGCCTCCCAGGCCCCCCCCCCCCCCAGTACAGTAAGGGTTAATAAAATGGCCATTGCAGCAATCGGGCGACGGAAGACCTTAATTTAATTTAATTTAATTTTAATTACAGAACTTTACATAACTATCTTGATCTAAGGAGACACGAACAAATGATTTACATATATTCAAAGTACAACTTGATGGAGGGGCCCCAAGCATTCCTAGGTTTTACCAGTAACTATATGTTGTATTTAAAAGTGTAATTTAAAACATCTGAATAACAGTTTCAGTAACTTATCTTATAATCAAAGTAAGAGTTTACCTGTTGACTACTGAATAAATGCATTCCCATTGTCTTTATGCAGGAACCACCAAGTTCCGGTAGGCAATGGTTAAATTTGCGAGGTGAAGGCAACAAAATCAAAATTTCTGAAAATATAATAGTGCCCTTCACCATCAAAGCTACCAGCAATGTAGGATTTATATCTGGTCTTCACTGGGTCATGTCGGCATGGAAGTGCAAAGTAGCTTTCCATTGTCAGGTTCAGGTTAAGTCCATGTTTATTTTATAGAACAAGCCTTTATGCCTTTCAATGAAAATACATGGACAAGTCAGATTCAGACCATATGAAGAAGTCTTATGGCCTACCCACATATATAAGCACACATAGGAAATTTTCAAACTTACTTGCACACACAACCCCGGCATCTTCAGAATGGCCACAGTTCTGCTCCAGGAAGCCTGTCCGCTGGCAGTCCAGGAGACTCTCCTCATATCCCTGGCACTCTATGTTATCCAGAACGATCTGTCCGTCCCCTTGGCCGAACGCAGCTCCACCTGGTGCACTGATGGCTCTAGCGAAACCAAGCATTCTGCAGACGACGCTGCCATCATTGATATCCCACTGGTCATCGCAGACGGTTCCCCAGGAGTTGTTGTAGAGGACTTCAACTCTTCCTTCCATCTCGTTGGCACCGCCTACCAATCGTATCTCGAGAGGTCCAGATGGCTCAGGGGCTAAGAGAACATAAGATAAATGGAGAATTGCAAGAATTCAAGATGACTAAGTTCGCCAGGGTCCCATTTCACAAAACATGTCATCAGTGACAAATGACAGTCTTTGTTATAAGCTACTGAAATCCTTGCTTCTGATTGGTTACAAGCAGATTTGTCATTGATTGTTCTCATTTGTCATTGAAAAAAAGACTTTGTGAAACGGGTCCCAGGACTGTAGAGTCAACATCAATGTACCTGATACACATCTAACAATCTTTCTCAATAACACAAACAAACTACATGCTACACCTTGCACGGGGTGTCATAGACTCATAAATTCATAAATTAGAGTACCTCTCTCAATCAAATTCTTTTCCAGATTACACACTTCTGTGTCCTCCTAGCCCTAAAATCTGCAATTTGGATATTACAACACAGAGAGAAAATATTTACCGATAGATGTGTTGCTGCATGTGATCAAATACAACACACAATTATTGTAAGAGCAACATCTTCAAGATGATATTTATCGTTCCGCTAAGTGTACATTTCATGGATACGGATGTGATAAACTTTTTGTTCTCTTTAATATTGGCAGACAGCATCATATATATCACTCATACAGCATTGGCATCTTTCATTTCAGTAACAGGACCCTGTTGCATAAAACCTACCATGGAAACTACCATGGTAACAGGGCTCACCAGCCAATCAAAATCAAGGTTTCCATGGTAGTTACCATTGATGGCAAAGTTACCATCCATGTTAAGTTTTGTGCAACAGGGCCCAGATATGGCTTACCGGCACATGCAACGCCAGCATCTTCTGAATGACCACAGTTATTAGCCAGGAGTCCGCCATGCCTGCACTCTACCAGGTTGCTCTCGGACCCTGAGCATTCCACATCATCCAGAACGATCGGCCCCTCTCCAGCTCCAAACTCAGAAGTACCATAGGCCCTGTAGTATTATATAACAATAAACCGTGTTTCTAAGTGTATAGTGCATACCACCGCAGATTCAGTCACTCTTAGAGCGAGGTTAGGAACAGAGGAAAAGGAAGAGTGGCAGTTTTTGAAGCTAACGCAGGGGTGGTAATATCCAAAGTTCTTTGAAAGTGCAGAAACATGTTATATCATAACGTGATATGCCTTATGTTATTATTAGTGCACACCACTGCACATATTGTTTGTAAGGTATATAGAGCAAAAAAGTGAGTGATTGAGAGTGAAAGAGAACGTGAGTGAAACAGAGCAAGAGAAAGAGAGAGAGAGAGAGAGGGAGAGATTGTCTTTTTAGAGCCAGAAGGGCACTAATTAAGCCATATACTTCAAAACAAAGTGAATGCTCTTCTAGCTCCATATCAGCTAGAGAGAGAAAGGGAGAGAGAGAGAGAGAAAGACAGAGAGAGAGAAAGAGAGACAGAGAGAGAGAAAGAGAGACAGAGAGAGAGAGATAGAGAGAGAAAGAGAGAGAGAGAGCTAGAGAGAGAGAGGGGGGGGGGAGAGAGAGAGGGGGAGAGAGAGAGAAGCAGTAGACTAAATGAACCCAAAAGTCATATGATTCAAATCACCTCTGGGCTAGACCTAACCCAAGCATCCGGCAAACAACCTCTGCATCACTGATATCCCAGTAGTCATCGCAGATGGTACCCCAGCTGCCGTTGTAGAAGACTTCAACGCGACCTCTACGGTCATTCTCACCACCTGCAAGACGCACCTCCAGAGGAACAACGGGCTGTCTGGTTGTGGAGGGAACTATTTCTATGTAGTGATAAGACAGAAAAAAGACGGAGAACAAAGATAAATAATCTGTTCTTGTTCAAATTATATGCATCTTTTCTGCTGAATTTCCAAATTGTGGTTAAAGTACTTCAGCATCGCTGCTTTCAGAAATAGTCCCCCAGCTGCCATTGTAGAAGACTTCAACAGGACCTCTGAAGTTGTTCTCACCTCCTGCGAGACTACTACTATCGATAGTTATACTGTTACTACTACTACTTCTACCACTACTACCTCTACTACTCCTCATATGGTCTAAAAAAAGGTAAGCCACATCATTATCAATACCTCCCTTTATGAGCCCTGCAATTGGAATCCAAAAGTCAATGTAGGACATAAGGCCCATTTTTGGGCTAAAGCCATGAAGTTGAGACGAGAAAAGGTTAAACTGATGCTATACCTGTACAGATTACTCCTACATCTTCAGCGTGTCCACAATTACTCGTCAAGATCTCCCGATGTCCGCAATCAGCCAGATTGGTCTCGTTTCCACTACAACGCAGATCATCAAGCACAATAGTGCCCTCGCCTTCCCCAAAGAAAGCGTTCGTCTGAAACGCATCAGCCCCAGAGTATCCCAGCATTCGACAGACGACGTGTGCAGCGTCGATAGTCCAGTCGTCATCGCAGACGGTCCCCCAAGAGCCCTGGAAGTTCACCTCGAGGCGCCCTTCGCTGTCGCTGCTTCCGCCAACAAGCCGGACTTCAACGTCATCTGTTGAGGAAGATTTATTTGTCATTGTTCATTGAATCTAATGATTTAGGGGATAAATTATACTTCACAATGAAAACAATTGATCAGTTGTTCTGTGCATGGGGTACAGTACATAAGTTCAGTTCATTTCATTTATTCCATAATTCCATTAAACTTCAGTTACACATTGTTCCTCATGTACTTGTTTTCTGTAGAAGTAACAGAAAGTATTAAATGGCCAACAAAATACTTATAATTCAGTGATAAACCTAAATGATTATTTTATTGTCTTCTAAAACAATTTACTGACTATTGAAGCAAATGGGTTGACTACTGAATTCTCTCATTCACACAGGCTTAACACAGGGACAACCCAGTTCCAGAAGTCAAAGGATAACTGTGACTACGTTTTGTTATAATTATCATGTTGCCCCCAAGTACTGAAAGTACAGTACTCATGCAATAGTCTATTAAAATTTGTGTGATACATGGAAATCAATAAAACTGAATGCTATACATTACAATACCAAACGATATGATACAACATAGTTTATGTAGCATACAATGCGATGCAATGAAACACAACACAGCACAATAGAATACAATATATATTCTATCACCTGACGAAGTGTTGCAGCGGCACACGAAACGTGATCTTTTAATCCCTTGTTGACCATACATTGCGAGACAAACGATTGCCACTAGCTATATCATTTCCAAAAGTACTGTAACTAAAAGTAATTACTAATATGATTGCTCCTTCACTAAAGCAAAATGTTCACCAAAAACAAACGGCAACAGATTTAAAACCTACCTGTACAGACTACTGCTACATCGTCAGTGTGTGTACAATCATGCTGATAGAACCGGCCCTGATGACATTCCGAAAGGTCCTTCTCTTGACCCGTACAACCCACATCGCTCAAGAGAATAGGTCCATCTCTTGGTCCAAGCTCGTCATGGCTAATGGAGGCTACAGCTCTGCTGTGACCCAGCATCCGGCAGACGACGTTGGCGTCCAGCATATCCCAGTTACTGTTACAGATGGTTCCCCAGGTCCCGTTATAGTAGTACTCCACCCAGCCCTGCAGGCTGCGACTCCCGTTGCTGAGACGTACTGCAAAGAGCAAAGTAAGGACAGACTATTGACAAATTAATGCAAGAGGAACCGGGAGTTTTCTCTCTTGAGCCTATGGGAGCAAGAGGATTCAATGGATGAATAGAGTGAGTATTTAAGAAGTTTTGAGAGATGAGGGGGTATTTATTGATTGGCCTAGGGGTTTGCTGTGTGCAGGCTCCCATTAATGGTATTTCCATCAAGTCTGGTGTCTGGCGAATTATGACCTTCTGCACACGGAAACTGAGGACCCACCCTCTTTAACACTTTTATGACAGGGCATACAAAATGTTAACAAAATTGGTACACTGTATCCTCATGTCGGCAATGGTCCAATCTCTGCGGAATACTGACCGTTCGGTGAACAGACCACCCCGGCGTCTTCAGAATGATCGCAGTTGGGTACGGTGAGTCCGCTGTGATCGCATTCAAAGATACTTGACTCCATCCCGTTACAACCCACACCGCTCAGAATAATATCACCTGTCCCAGCCCCGTAGGACGCCCTCAGGGGTGCCGCCTCGGCCGAGGGGTAACCCAACATCTGGCAGACCACGTCAGCGTTGTTGACATCCCAACCGTCGTCACAGACGGTCTTCCAGACGTCATCGACGTAGAGCTCCACCCTGCCCTCACGGGACCGTGCTCCATCCTGCAATCTCACTGCATCAACAAAGAGATAGAAGGAATCAAATTACTTGTGGAAAAGTTATAATACAACCTGCAAGAATACTTTGGCCCTCCCACATATAGACATATGTATCCCAGTTCAAGAATTTACTCACAGGTGTGCTAGGGTTCCTTGATATATATATATATAATAGGTCCATTTATAAAGTGCAGCTAATATATGAATATACTCTTGCTTGCTAAGTGCCTTGTCTGTCCCAGACATTGGAGATCAAGACTTTACATATACTCTACTGCGCTTATCCTGACTGAAGCTGAGCTGCCTTAATAAGGCACTAAAGTATTCAAGGAATTTCTTCCTACTGGGTTCCCATTTACATTGCCTGGGTGGAGAGTGGCAAATGTAGATTAATGTCTTGCCATAGCCCATTAGTGCCACGGTGGGACTCGAAATGCGAACCATGTGATACACAGTCCAGTGCACTATCCACTAGACCACAACACCTATCAAAGAATATATTTAAAAGTTAGACTTTTGATATAAATACAAGATCTTACCTCCGGAACTTTCAGCGGCTTAGCTACTGCCCTTGTCAGTGATGTGACCTGACTTGACCTTTCTGACATAATGTGCAATAATCGGGTCATTGACATTTGTAAGTTCATAGCTTCTCCGTCTTTGTAGAGAGAAAGTTTTAGGACCCTGATGTAGACGAGTTCCTTCACTCACCTTTCTATGTATTGTGGTTCTCTGTCCAAAACATGAACTTTGCTTATGTCCACGACAAGGAAATAATTGTGGTGGGTGTAAAATGATTTTGAATCAATTGCATATTGGAAATGAGTAGTCCCGAGCCCTAGGCCTACTGGAATCAGAAGATTTAATAGTTAACTAGATGGAACTTTGACTGCGCACAGTAGAAAATGATGCCTCCGCCATAGAGCGATTTCATAAACCAAAACAGAAGCAATTTTTCAAATTCAAGTGTAATTGTAATCCATTAGCAGGTTCTCAGAATATCATGATTACAAGCTATTTTTCATATACATGTATGACCCTTTTATCTTTGACCTCATGACCCTAACATCTAATCAGTTCATTGGCTTTGCAAGATACTTGCAAGATACATGTCTTGAGTTTGATGGTAATTCGTCCATCGGTTCTAATAATAATGCGATCACAAGCTATTTTTGCATATATGAGCCCATGACCTTTGACCTCATGACCCCCAAATCTAATAAGTTCATTGGCTCAGCAAGATATATACATGTCCTGCAGCAATCTGTCCATCGGTTCTAATGTGATCACCAGCTATTTATACATACATAATGAGCCCTGTGCCCTTTGACCTCGTGACCCCAAAATCTAATCAATTCATTGGCTCTTCAAGATATATACATGACCTAAATTTGGCAGGAATTCATTGATCGGTTCTTGGGATAACGCGATCACAACATATTTTTGCATTCATAATGAGCACTGTGACCTTTGATCTTGTGACCCCAAAATCAAATCAATCCATCGGCTCTGCAAGCTACATACATGACCTACTAAGTTTGGCAGGAATCCATCAATCATTTTTTTAGATAACGCAATCACAGGAACGGGACATCCATACGTACGGACGGACAACCAGAAAACATAATGCCTCCGGCTACTTCGTAACGGAGGCATAAAAACAAGAATGCTTTACTCTACCTGTATTTTGGCAGATGACTCCTGCATGTTCGTTTGATCCACAGTTGTTTTGGTACAGCCCTCCATGTATGCAGGACAGAAGATCAGTCTCGTTACCTAAGCACGCTAGGTCGTCCAGAAGAATACTCCCGTTCCCAGCACCAAAGTGAGAGTACTGTTTGGCAAGGAGCGCCCCAGGAAAGTGGAGCATCCTGCAGACGATGTCAGCCTCGAGCTCGTCCCAGGTATCGTCACAAATCGGATGCCAGGAGCCGTTGTGGAGTACCTCGACGCGACCCTCGCGGTCGGAGGCTCCATCCTGGAGGCGGACTGTCCCGGTCGTGATTTCAATGGGGAGCAAGGGGTCACCAGGAAGGAGAGTTGGTCCTTCTGTTAATGGCTGTGGTGATGGAGCAGTGACTGCAAAAAAGGACAACATTCTCAACATCTTGGTTAATTCCTTCTGAGCCATGTACTACAAAAGAATTTGAGTGTTGAACAATGCATTTCAGCTATTTATGGTTACTTTTTTTTCTATAAAACAGAAACAAGTAACCACATTGAGTTCTTGTCAAGTACCAATGCACTGAATTTCATTCCTATCTTAATAATAGAATAGTCATTCAAAGCCAAACTTTCACTCTTAAAAGTTACTTTAAGACAGTTGTTCAAACATTTGGTTGTAAAGGAAGGAGTTTAAAAGCTGCTAGTTTAAGGGTGTTGTGGCGTGCGCCTTTAATCCAGCTATCAATGGAAGTTACAAACTGATTCAACCAAGGACGCAGGTTCAAAACCGAGTCACATCTTTCGAATGGGGTGGTCAAAGGTCGGTCCACAGACATATAAAATCACATCTGATTGATACACGTCTGTAAAAACCCAATTACACACACACGCTACTTCATTTTGCTAAACCTGTTTAAATTCAGATTATAATACCTTGATCAATGCAGATGACACCAGCATCTTCATGATGCCCGCAGTTCTGGTCATAGAATCCGTTGTGTTCGCAATCAGCCAACGTCGCCTCAGTCCCATTACACTCCATGTTATCCAGAACTATAAGGCCCTCGCCCTGTCCGAAAGACGCTCCCCCGGTTATCCCAGCAGCTCCGGAGTAGCCGAGCATGCGACAGACGACATTCGCTTCGTTCATGTCCCATAAGTCATCACAGATAGTCCCCCAGGCGTTGCGGTAGAAGACCTCGACTCGACCTTCGCTAGGCTTGTTGCCACCCACCAGACGAACTGCATTGTGATGAAATTGTATCATTTTCAGAACGTGAAGATGTTTGTGAAGATGTACATTTGCTATTATTGTATTATGTATTTTCTTTTGTAATATGCACATGTACAATGACTGTAAAACCAGTGAAAAAAGAATTTCCTGAAAGGGACAATACATTTCAATTCAATTCAATTCAATTCAATTCAATTTTCTTATGTTTAATTATTTAAATTCATCATACAATTCAACATCCGCTCATCTTAACAATGCTCTTTACTGTCATTGCCATCAAATGTACACAACCCGAACTATATGATAAAATATTATTTTGTTATTTCATAGGCTCTTATTAATTAAAAACTCTCACATTTGCTCATCCGAAAAAAAAGCATCCTTCAGTTGCCTCCATGATACTCACCAGATGAACTGCTGCATGATACAATATTTTAATTTTATCATTTAATTTGATGTGATTTATCATAAAATGAAACAACTGCTCATCTGTACAAAACTTTCAACATTGGGTTGCTGCTACCCATCAGATGAAGAATATCATGATAAAATGGTTACCCTAACCCTATCATCAGATAGAATTTTACATTATTACCCCATTCCTTACTGGAACAGGATGGCACCTGTATTAAGCCTATGTCAATGAATGAATTGAATAGTCAGCGGGTTAACTGTATATGGTTAGCTCATCATATTCCAGAATCTAACTTGGCTCCGATTTCAGTGTTCAAAGTATTCAAGGAAATACTTTATACAAGTACTCAATCACTACCAGAGTAGAGGTTGACAAATGCAGATCACTATCTTGACAAAGGACAATAGTGCCATGTTGAAGCTCGTACTCTTATTACTTATTTGCTTTCCCCATCAAGTGTTTAAATCATTGGCATACACTTATATGAGATGAACACTGTGAATAAAGCAAGGAACCTACCTCCGAGTGAGCAAACCACACCAACATCTTCCGAATGGGCGCACAGGTGATCCAAGAACTGGTTCCGCGAGCAGTCTGCGACATTCGTCTCGTTACCGCTGCAGTGGACATTCGCAAGGACAATGTCACTATCGCCCTCTCCGTAGAACGCGCTCCCTCGGGCGCTCTCAGCACCCACGAATCCCAGCATTCGACACACCACGTTGGCGTTTGCCATGCTCCAGGACCCATACTCGTCATCGCAGATAGAGCCCCATTGGTTGTTGTAGTAGTATTCTACGCGACCTTGGTGCTCTCTGAAGCCATTAGCTAGACGAACTGCAATTAAAAGAAAGATAAGGTTGAGTTTTTGTCATGCAATTGCATTGTGAAGGAAACAGTGTGGAATCGATCAGAAAAGGTTGATCATCTGGCATATAAGTATGTGTGTGTGTATGGCAAAGTTCTAGAATCATCAAAATGATAAGAAGTTTGGCCAAGTCTTGGTAAAGTTACAAGCACTGTACGCAGAAGGATGTATATGGGACTACACGAGCACGTGGCGTAAAAATATCAAGGTATTTGAAGAGCCATACTTTTCAGCGAACTTTTTTTATCTGATGTTCTTCCACCCTTGCATATAAATGATAACGCTAAAAAATTAATTTTCACCTCCTCCCAGAACTTAACCTTCTCTTTAACCTGCTCCTGTGACAGTGATAGCAGGAACATGTAAAGCCCCACTGCACTAGTTTGGCCAGGAAGGATTAGACCTCCCTGCATGGTCACTGACAGGTGGTTATCTCATCAAATAAGCTCTCAATTATCATAAGAGAAAGGGGATCATGGGGGACCAATGGTAACTGATAAGGCATTGTTTGCTATATAGAGGGCACAAGTAGCTATAAGTAGTGCAGTGGGGCTTTTAATCATCAATATCATTATGTGCAACAGGCTGCACTTCAAAGTTGGCTTTTGTTTTAACAAAGTTGGCTTGAAATATTTACAGCAAGGGGCAGATTTGATTTCCAAACTTGGATTATTGTTGGGTAGAGTATGTAGCAATGTTTATTGGTCTGTGAATGCATGGTAAAGGATTGGATGGATAGAAGGTGTGACCAAATAAACAGACAGATCATTAGGAGAGATGTGCATGCTTGTACAGGACCAGAGATGCCAACCTCTTGACACAAAAAAACAGACCGAGTATCCTAAAAAATCAGATTTTCACGAAAACTTGACACAACCACTGGCCCGTTGGCCCCGGGCCTGTGAAATTTCAGAAAAATGTTTGCTCTTTCATTAAAATTTAATGAAAAAATTGTAAAGCAAAGTTTTTGTTGGGGTTGCGGGGGTTTACTTGTACCTGTTTCTTTGCGATTCCACTGTTTTTATGTGTTTAAAAAAAAAAATGAAAAATCATATTTTAAGATTTTAAGATAAATACAATTTAATCGTACTGGTTGGCATCTCTGTAAGACAGAGTAACCAAGGTTTATCCACAGGGTCACCAGGAGTTGGGGATGACTTGATGACACCCGACAACTACAACAACATCAACATGCATGGTATTTCAGTTTAGGGGTTAATCTATCATTTTAGTTGGACTGCTGGTGACTTATATCAGACTGTGAGAAAGAAATTGGGTTTCTTTATAGATTACAAATAAGCTGGGCAAGTGTACTGCATCTTCAGAGGGCTTCCCATTTCAGATTGATATGAGTATTTATACAACTCACTCCCAGATCCTAATCAAATAATTGGTCATGCGCGGTCACGTGTGATTCATTTACTGAGACTATGCCACGTTTTTTTCATGAAAAAGCGCGTCATAGTTTCCAGGACTATCACACAATTTTGTTTATTAGTGCGTGCACATGATGCCCAGTTGTGCGCCTAGAAGTTAAAGCGCTTATACTGCGTGTGGGCCTATTCTTGCACAGCACTATACCTAAATGCCTAAAGAGGTAAGTGCGCTTATCTATGGGTGTGCATTAAACTAGCCTATTCAACTTGAGATTTATTTGTCAGCCATACTGTCAGGAAACAATCTTGAATGAAATCTTTTAATATCAAATAACAAACATATAGGAGTTTCATAGTATAAAACAAATGATACATGTTTTCATTTGTTCATTATACGATCTATCCGCCCTTGTTGATGCTGTCTCTATCTATCGCACTCAGCCGGCTTCGTGCAATAAATACACACAGCCTCAACTCAAGTGCGGATAGATAGTAAAATGAACTCATGCGCATGCATCATTTGTATATTATGACACTGCTGGTCTGACCTGAAGGAGAGCAGATGACCCCGGCCGCTTCAAGACGACTGCAATCCTGAACAAACAATCCTCGGCTCCTGCACTGGAAGAGACTTGGTTCATTCCCAAGGCAGTCAACATTGTCCAAGATGATTTCCCCCTCCCCAGGGCCGAACGAGAGATCAGTCTGAGGGCCGTCCGCACCTGGGAGACTTAGCATGCCGTCACAAACCACTGCACTGTCATACTCGTCCCATTCGTCATCACACACCATATGCCACGCATTCTGGTAGAACAGCTCAACACGCCCTTCTCGATAGCTTGATCCATCGGCGAGACGAGCTGAGAGGAATTGGAAAACATGACTGATATCAATTTCTTTATTCCTGAGACGTGTGCAGTCAAGAGGGTTCATGTACCTCTTGCCCCTCTGCCTCCATGACTTGCTTATTATTAAAGTATATAGCTAGAGTACCAAAAGCGACAAAAGATAGGACCTGCAATGGAAGCTCGACTGCTGCCTCAGCATTGTTCCAGTATTTGCTGTAACAGTAGGAAGAGTGTAGCTTCTGGTCCTCTGAAAATGATCAAATCTTGAGGGTCACAAGCGCAGGCCCTCTAACCATACATGTAGGGTATATCTAAACCCAGGTGAGGTAAATGGGTACCTGGTAGGATTATTCCTTGAAATGCACTGTGTGCTGATAACGGCTGCCGGAGCTAAAGCTAGAGTACTAATTTCCAGAGCTCTTTGGAAGCACAGAGAGATGTTATTTCATACCGTATTATGCGCTATACAAGAACTGAAATATCATCATTATTATTATCTACATGCATCTCTACAGATCTACACATATCTGTTCGAAATTCTCTTACCTTGTGGAAGACAGATGACTCCTGCATCTTCACCATGGCCACAGTTATTTTGCAGGAAGTCACTGTGTAAGCACGACTCAACGTTCACCTCCGAACCACTGCAATTCACATTATCCAGAACTATATCGCCCTCTCCAGGTCCGAAACGGCCACGAAGTATAGCTTGGTCTGCGCCAGGGTAGCCGAGGGACCGACATATAACTCCGGCATCGTTGATGTCCCAATCGTCGTCACAGATCGTTCCCCAGGCGCCATTGTATTTGATCTCAACTCGGCCGGATCGCGTGTTGGGTCCATCCGCAAGACGCACAGGCAGACTGGACTCTTGGTCTGTACTTCCTCCTACAATAGAATAATAGATGCTTTTTGGACTCCCAACATGAGAGATGAACATGCTATTTGACTGATTAAAAATAAATTTCAGAAAACTGTTTATGAATTTAGTGACATGGTACGGATGGAGACTGATGATAAAATATAAATACAGAATTGAAGGAAAATCAGATGTTATAAGTAAATATGGAGGAGAGAGAGAGAAAGAGAGAGAAAGATAAAACGACGAAGAGAGACAGAGAGAGACAGAGAGATGCAGAAAACAGTCTAAAAAATAAACAGGAAATTGCACATGAATGGAATGTGAGGATATTTTGAGATGGAAATTAAAGCAATTATTTTTTCATGCAAGCTCACTCGAATGAACATGTACACCATGCTGACAGGGATAGGACCATAGTAGACTGTACAAATGAAGCGTTATCTTTCACTACTACGGGTAGACAAAGAGACAAGGTACCTTTTCTCAATCAGGCCTAAAATAAAAACTTGTTGTATTGCCCTTTGCGACCGACCCAAAAATCTTAAAATCTACGGTCGGCATTTAAAAAAAGTTTTTTTTTGTTAACCATTTTTTAGAATTTTTTGTATTGATGAATAAAAAAAATATGTATTTTGTTTGACTTAGGATATAAATGCATAAAATCAAATTATTCCAAACAAAATTCATATTGATAGCAAGTTTTACAAGTAGTTGAAAACCAACTTTGTCAGCAGGAAAGCACATAGTGTTGTCTCAACACAACATTGCAAAACCATGGATTATTATGAGGTGAAAAAGATATGAATGGGATGATGACTCTGACACACATGTATTAAAGCATTTAAAACTGAGAAATATCAGCCAAAAGAGGGCGAAAAAAAAAAAAAAACATTCAAAACTGAAAAACATCGGCCCAAAGAGGATGACAAAAAAAAAGTTTAAAAAAAAATCTTTTCCGACCGACCGACCCATGTTTTGGCACCTAAAGGGCAATACACCAAGTTTTTATTTTAGGCCTCATCATCAACATCACCATCCTCACCTTCAGCATCGTAAGCATCATCATTATCATCATAATCATTACCATCACCACTATTATTATCATCATCATCACCATAGTCATCATCACATGTCCAAGAGATAAATGATTTTGTTCTTTCATCATCCTCATCATCACTACCATCATCTCTTTAGAAGCCTTATTGTTTCATCTTGTGCTCTCAACCATCACTGTCATCATTTAATCATATCACAATCAAGGTGTAAAATGTATGCAAAGTGTTTCAAGAATCTACGTACCTATGCATACAACGCCAACGTCTTCCGAATGTTCACAGTTGTGTCTGAAGTGCTTCTCCGCAGGACAATCCAAGATGCTCAACTCATTCCCAGAGCAGGCTACGTTATCCAAAACTATCGGCCCCCTACCTACGCAATGACACAAGGAAAAAAAAACATAAAATGATTAAAGTTTGTTGAACCTCTCAATGACTCCATTTCTGTACAAATCTTTTAATTCTAGAAGCCTCTCAGTAGTTACATATTGTTCCTAAATTTCCATACTTATACAACACATCTACAAAGGATAACAGCTGCATTCAGTGATTGTAGATAATACAACTCCTCTCTCTCTTAAAATTCAGACCTTCTTTTACAAAAGTTGGGGAGTGGGCAAAACCATTCTCAGTCTATTTTTGTCCTGAATATCTCATTCAAGTTTTATAATGATAATAGTAATAATATTAATAATAATAATAATAATAATAGTGTAAACTTATAGAGCGCACACACCTTCTTTATGTAGTGCTCGTCGGTGATGTCTCTTAGCGCTTCACAGAGATACTATTTTCCCCGCTCATCGGATTCAGACGTGCCTGCACACATTGTACGCACATTCTTCACTCCCTGGGGAGTATTCCAGCCAGGCGCCATTTAACGGATGCCCACAATACTAAGCAAACTACATTAGCGTTCTACCAGAATAGCACCTGGGTGGAGAGTGACTAATGTAGATTAATGTCTTCCTTAAGGACGTTGGTGCCGGACAGGGATTTGAACCCTGTACCTTATGATCTACAGTAAGGTGATTAAGCCACTTTAATATAAACAGTACCCCCTTGGCAGTACCCCCTCGGCACACAAAAAAAAAGGAAAAAAAAACTGCTTACCTTCTCCAAAATAGGCCATCTGCTGAGATATCTCTGCTCCTGAGTAGCCCAGCATCTTGCAGACAATGTTAGCATCATTCATATCCCAATCATCGTTACACACGGTGCCCCATACCCCGGCGTAGTAGACCTCAACCCTGCCCTCGTGTGCTTTGCTTCCGTTCACAAGGCGAACTGTCAAAATACAATTGCAGATGATGACAAAATTTTTGATTAAAAAAATAATTCATTTCTTTGGTAGGTGGAATCAATAACAACAAACAATTTTTTCAAAGGAATTTTTTAGTTTTTTGTTACATGTACTGAAGCATTCAAGATTTCCAGTCTAAGTATTAGGATGCATATGATGATCTGTTAAGTAGTTTTTGCTTTGTTATCATAATAATTATATGGTTTATTGACCTGGGCGTATAACCTCGTCAGTATTTATACTGCTCTTCTTAGGGCATTGCAAGGTAATCATTTTGTACACTTGACAAATATTAATTTCAATTTAATTCAATGTTGTTTATCAAAAATACAAAGTAGTAGTCCGGGGACTAATTGCACAATGTTTACAGCGTAAAAATGGTCCTAAAATAGAATCATCCATGAAAAAGAAGACAAAGTAAATAATCATTACTAATCAAAATCACACTTTCATGCAAGTATAAAGCTTTGGGAAACAACACTTTTTCTTTCTCTGCAGGGCAATCCAAGAGTAAGAAAATTGGGAAAAAATAGGGGGAAAAAGGAAAAGTAGGGACAAATCGGGAAGAAAAAAAAATTGGGGAAAAAATAAATAAATCAGGAAACCAAATTAGATCGGGTAATTATCAGACCTGATACTAAAAATGAAAATTAAAATCTTACCACCATGTGAGCAAGTGACTCCTGCGTCTTCATTGTGCTTGCAGTTATGATCAAATGGTGTGCTGCCCTCACAGTCAAACAGACTGTCCTCCGACCCGACGCAGTTGAGATTATCAAGGACAATGTCGCCCTCACCCTCTCCGAAGTTGGCCAGGCCGTGAAATGCTTCGGCGCCGGGAAAGCCAAGCATATGACAGAAGACTCTTGCCTCCTCCATCTCCCACGAGTCATCACAAACAGAGAAATACTCGCCCTCGTAGTACGCCTCTACTCTTCCTTCACGATAGTTGTTACCATTTACCAAACGACCTTTATAATAATAATAATAATAATAATAAAAACGTTACTTATTAAGCGCTTACCAATGAAGACTCTGGGCGCTATTACGATCAAAATAGACTGATAAACAATTAAATATTAAACAAAAAAAGTGCAAATAAACCTATAAATTACAATACATATGGAATACACATCAAAGTGAACAGAGTTAGTTAATCATCGACAGCAATTTTGAATAAATGTGTCTTAAAACTAGTTTTGAATTGGTTAACGGTTCAACAGTTTTTGACATTTAAAGGTAGTCTGTTCCAAAGTTCAGCAGTAGCTTTGCAAAAAGAGCGATTACCATAACATATATATACAGAGACAGAAGATAAAAAGCAGTCTTAAAATGAAAAGCTTTTGAAGGAGTGATGTGGTTTTACAGTTGATGCTACTACTATGACTACTGCTACTACGATACATCGTGTCCAATGGCTCAGCAAAATATAACTGAAGCACCTCTACTTTGCTTATTTTAGCAAACAGTGTAGGTATAGACCCAAGGATAACATCTAAACATCCTTTCTGAGTTCATTACAATAAAAAGCAATCTTACCAAGTGGGAAACAGATAACTGAAGCACCTTTACTATGCTTATTTTAGCACACGGTGGAGGTATATAGACCAAGGATAAAATCTAAACATCCTTTCTGAGTTTAGTCAAATAAAAAGCAATCTTACCAAGTGGGGAACAGATAACTGAAGCACCTGTATACTATGCTTATTTTAGCACACGGTGGATCGAGGTATAGACCAAAGGATAATTTATTAGAATAAAAGGCAATCTTACCAAGCGGAGAACAGATGACTGAAGCATCCTCGCTATGTCCACAATTCTCCATCAGGAACCCGTTATGTCGACACAACGCCAGGTCCTCCTCATTCCCCTCACAGTTCACATCATCCAGGACCGTAGCCCCGGTACCCTGACCATAGAACGCCCCTGTGAGGGCGTCTTCCGCCCCGGGAAAACCGAGCATGCGGCAAACAACGCCTGCATCCCTCAGATCCCAGCTGTCGTCGCAAACCGTACCCCAGTCAGCATTGTATTCTACCTCCACGCGGCCCTGGCGTGCGCTGCCTCCGTCAACGAGGCGGATATTCACGGTCATCATCGCCGCCTCGGTCGGGGCTGTAGAATAGATGTGAGCACCGTTTATTAGACAGGAAACGGGTTGCTAACAACATATACATCAAATCTGGGCGAAATTTGTGCTCTTGGTCTTGCTTTTGATGAAATAATTGATTTCTGTTATACATATTAACCATACAAGTATGTCAAAATGCAGTAGGAAACTGAGCAAAAAATGGGGAAAATTATGGAAAATAAGGGCAGATGTATCTGTACCTTTTGCATTAATCAAGAAAATGTTGCCCTTTATTTTAACATTTTTTAAAGCCCCCCCCCCCCTCAAAAAGTGAAAAATGTGCAATATGAGATTTGCGCTGAGGCCCTCTATATCATTGCAGTTCGCTTACCAGAACCAAATACCTTTTTGGTTTTGTTCTTAATTCATTTTTAATATAAAAACAACACTTTACATTCAAATAAATAAAGTACCATTCTGGGTATACATTGAGGGGGTGATTGACATCCACAACAAGTCTAAAACGTTTAATACAAAATCAAAGGTTGGAACTACATGTAGATATACCTAAGCAAATCACAGTTGCATCCTCTTCATGGTCACAGTTATGTTTGAGTGGACCGTCATGTTCACAATCCAGGATATTATCCTCCGTTCCATTACACATGAGCGTATCCAGGATGATCTGGCCCCGCCCAAGTCCGTATCTCCCCGCCAATGGGATGCTCTCCGCCCGGTAGAAACCCATCATCCTGCAGACCACGTCCGCGTCCGGTATTCCCCACTCGTCATCGCAGATGGTCCCCCAGGCGTTGTTGTAATAGAGCTCAACCCGGCCCTCGTTGCCGTTTATTCCACCGACGAGACGGACTAGATTGTTATCAAAGAATTTTGGATTGAGTCAATCTTTACACAGAACATGTCAATAATACACATGTACACTTATGATACATATGATACAGTTCAATTCAATTCTATTCAATTCGCATTTATTTCATTCTTGATTGAAAATTACATTGATACAAAAGATACAAATTAATTTATAAAAAAATTTAGAAAATGAAATGGGGAACTCATTTTCCTTCTTTCTTTTGATTTCCAGGATAGCTGTGTAACCTAATTTGTTGTTTTTGTTTTGGGCTTATATGCGCATATGATTCAGGTATGAGATACATCACTAATCTATCAGGAGGATGTTTCACAAAGATCCTAATTCATACTTCTGGAGCATTCTGGAGCATTTTTATGCCTTTTAAAATAACTTGTACAAAATATTTTCAAAGATGCTACCGGCTTTCCATAATTGTTAAGTCAGACTTAGAATCTTTGTAAAACACCCCCAGAGAACATAGTTTCTCATTTTAACATGTACTAACAAAACTTGTACATAAAAACTACCTGCCTATAAGACCTCTTTTCTTGTCTTTCTTGACAGGGGTGATAGTGAGCACTAAAAAAAAAATAGGTTTTTTGTTTTCCCCTCAACCCCGCCCCCCTTGAGTAAAAAAAAAAAAAGACGATTCGCGGGGAAAAAATGGCATCTAACAACATTCCCCCCTTTCGAGTAAGAAAATTGAGACAAACTTGGGAAAATTGGGGGAAAAATAGGGAAGAATAGAGATAATAAGAGGGAAATCGGGAAAATCAGGATAAAATAGGGAAGGAAAAAAAAATTAGTAAAAAAAAAAATAAAAAAAAAAAAAGATTTTTTTTTTTTTTTTTTTTTTTTTTTTTTTTAAATCGGGAAGAAAAAAAAAATCGGGAAAAAATCGGGAAAAATAAAAAAAATCGGGAAACCGATTTAAATCGGGTTTTTATCAGGCCTGCTTGAGCGGTCCGTAATCTCAATATTGTTGCTTTATATAGCGCTTAATACATCAGTGATGTCTCTAAGCGCTTTACACATATGTTATTACCCCGGTCATCTGATTTAGGCTTGCCTGCACACAATGTATGCACGTTCCTCTACTCCCTGGGGAGCATTCAAGCCAGGCGTCATTTAAGCGCACACTTGCTCATCTAATCCCATTAATTTTCGCATCCTACTGGGTACCCATTTAACACCTGGGTTGAGAGTGGCAAATGTAGATTAAATTTTTGCCAAAGGACATTAGTGCTACGGCTGGACTCGAAGCCTGTACCTTGTGATCTGCAGTCGGGTGACTTATCCACTAGACCACAACACCTCTACATGCAGGTTTCACTGTACTAACCTCTAGAGGAGCATACGGCACCTGCATCTTCTGAATGTCTGCAGTTGTGAACAAACAGACCGTTGTGGCCGCACTCAAAGATATTCGCCTCACTCCCATTACAGTGAACATTGTCCAGTATTATCTTTCCCGTGCCTGCGCCGTATTCTCCGGAGACGCGGTAACCTTCAACCCCCGGGAAACCGAGCATCTGGCATACGATCTCTGCGTCGTGGATCCCCCACTCATCGCTGCAGACTGTGCTCCATTCTCTGTTGTAGTAGACTTCAACCCGGCCCTCACGGTAGTGACTGCCGTTCACCAAACGCACTGTCCAACGGCAGATCAGATTAAAGTAGAAAGTAATCTTATCACAATTATAAGTTTTCCTTAGGCTAATAAACATTTTTTACTATTAAGATTATGCATAACATATGTCATATACCCTTCCTCAGTCAAATTTTACAAAAAGGCAAACTCTTTTCAGTCCCAACAGATTCATTGCAACATCAGTATTAATAATAATAATAATAATTATAGGCATTTCTATAGCGCCATCTATCTAGATAATTCTATTCCGAGGTGCATTTATTATTACACCGACTTTAGCCTAGCTGCCGTTTATACAGCGCTCAAGCATTTCAAGGAATTAAATCCTGCCAGGTACCCATTTACATCACCTGGGTTGAATGTGGCAAAAGTAGATCAATGTTTTGCCAAAGGATAATAGTGCCGCGGCGGGACTCGAACCGCGGACCTTGTGATCGACAGTCCGGCGACGTATCCACTCTACCACGACACCTCTATTAGAACACTCAAGCGTATTTATTATTAAATTGTTCCTTACCCCACGGAGAGCACACCACGCCTGCATCTTCATGGTGGCCACAATTCTCCACCATCATTCCATTATGAATGCACTGCGCAATGTTATCTTCCTCTCCTGTACATCCAACATTATCCAGGACTGTGCTGCCTGGCCCTTCTCCGAAGAATGCTGACAGAAGCGCCGACTCGGCCCCTGGAAAGCCAAGCATCCGGCAGATAACGTCCGCATCCTTGATATCCCACGAGTCGTCGCAGACCGTCCCCCATGCGTCGTTGTAGAAGACCTCGACGCGACCCTGACGATCTCCTCGACCTCCGACTAGCCGTACCTCAAGCTCCGAGACAGGTTCGTGAGTGGAAGGCACTGAAAGAATGACCAGAATCAGACTAAGAAAATAGTGGATTCTTGTACAGTGCTCATACCTAACACATATTGAAAGGTGCTCAGCAAGGCTGTTCTCCCTGAGGGCCCTGCAATCATATTATTATACCTGCTTTTTTTTTTTTGTCCCTCTTTTTCATGTTATGACTACTGGGTAGATTAATTACGGGTAAATGTATTCATTTTGTTAATAAACTACAGCAATTTGTACAGAACCTAGAAGATGATACTTGGTGTGACATAAACTATTAGGCCGATTATTATCTATCTTGGTCTATGTACCAATTTCAAGCACCTCACCTCCTGTCTTGCATCGCAGCCCTACATCCTCGCTGGACCCACAGTTATGGACCATCAGTCCTTCGCTCTCGCAGTCCCAGATATTCGTCTCGTTGCCATGGCAATTCACCTCATCCAGGAAGATGTTCCCACTGCCCAGCTGGAAGACGGTCAGGAGAGGGTCCGCTGCAGCAGCGTAACCAAGCATGCGACACACGACGTTGGCATCGTTCATATCCCACCCATCGTCGCAGACCGTCCCCCATTGTCCATCATGGTACACCTCAAGCCTGCCCTCTTCAGGTGCTCTACCGCCAACCAGACGAACCACTACGGAGAGCATCATATGATAGAGTTATACTTAAAACTTAAAGCATCATCTAACATCTAAATATCAATGATTCTTGTACCAATAATTATATAATATATTATTACCTGTTTTCAAACTTATGATTTTGCAATGATTATTTCCAATTGTATTACCAGCCATGAACGATATCCCTGTCATGTTTTGTGATGTATGCTTCTATTTCAGTTTTGTTTGTATATATGTAAATCTGTTACATACTGTTTGAGGAACTGTGCCGCCACAGGGCCATTTGGACTTTTCTTCATTTCCATATTTTCATTTTCTTATATATTGCAAATGCTCATTATTGTATATATCTTTGTATTGTTTTATTGAAAATGAAGATGAATAAAAACGAATTGAATTGAATTGAATATAGTTATACAGTTCAAACTCTTTATAACAAGGAAATTGGGACCTTACATTGTTGTGTTATATATCAGGGTACAAAACCGAAGAATACATGAAAAGGCCGGGAAGTGACAAATTTATAATATCAGGTAAGAAATAAAACAATGGCAAGTTATGTGAAAAAGGATGTTGTCTTTCTTGAAAAAAAGTACAGAGTAGAGTTAGAAATACTACAATGATACCCTATTGGAAAGCATGGTCCAAGAAGAAAAGGTAAAGTAAACATCCTCACAACAATATCAACTTCATCATCATCATCGTCATCATCATCATCATCACCATTATCATCACCATCGTCATCATCACCATCATAATCATAACTACCATCATCCCTATCATCATCACCACCATCATCATTTTTAATTATTGTTATCATCATTATACAAATAACATTATCTTACCTGGAAGGCAGGTCACACTAATATCCTCACTGTGCCCGCAGTTAGTCTCAAAATACCGCTCGTGCTGGCACTCAAAGAGATCCGTCTCGTTGCCCAAACACGTCACATCATCAAGGATAATATTCCCCATGCCGTGTCCGAAGCTGGTTTGGAGCGGTAGGTTATCCTCGCTGGCTACAGGGTATCCCAGAGCCTGGCAGACTACGTTGATGTTCTCCAGACTCCACCGGTCGTCGCAGACTGTCCCCCACTCGCCGGCGTGGTATACCTCCACGCGTCCCTGCCCTGGTGAGGTGCCATTCACAAGACGCAGGTCTAAAGAAATATAAGATTCATGAATTGATGGCTCATTATATATTGATGCTGTTAAAATTAAATAACAATAACAATTTTGTTTAAGACACAGTAAGGTTTGTGTATCACCGGCTAGCATACATCTACATGTACATGAAGGTACTCTCGTGAAGTACTTTTAAAAAGATGTATGAATTCAAGACAGGAATTATCTTATAAAAATGGTATGTTCAAAACTATGGAACATGTGCCCTTCTCATCTTAAATCATTCAGTGGAACAGATCAAACGCAAAGCGCATTCTGGTGGAATCATTTTGACCTTCCCCGACTCCTCCCGGCCTGCAAAGGCACTATATTTCTCAAGTGATGATGTCAGAGGTAGCAAAAGGTAATTACAGGCAACCACCTACATCCTGTACTCGATGATGATGATGATGATAGGGATGATGATGATGATGATGGTGATGATGATGATGATGATAGGGATGATGATGATGATGATGGTGATGATGATGATGATGATGGTGATGATGGTGATGATGATGATGATGGTGATGATGATGGTGATGATGGTGATGATGATGATGATGGTGATGATGATGATGATGATGGTGATGGTGATGATGATAATGGTGATAATGATGATGATGATGGTGATGATGATGATGATGGTGATGATGATAATGATGATGATAGTGATGATGATGATGATGATGAGAGCTTCACTGAACTTACACTCCCAGTGCTTGCTAACTTGTACATGATTGAACTCTGACCCTGAACCACAAGGAACATTGCAACATGCTTTTATCCAGTGGCAAAACAAACTTTCCTACTTAATAAGAACTATAATTATCACCATTACAATTAATTCTAAATTTCATCTTACTGAGGTCGCATATCACACTGGCATCTTCCCCATGGTCACAATTTTGCTCCAAAAATCCTTTATGAGGACAACTCTGAACTGTTCTTTCAGATCCTTCGCACCGAACCTCATCCAAGATGATCTCTCCTTCGCCGGGACCGAACCGTGCTGCCATGGGCGCCGCCGTGGCGTTAGGATACCCGATCATGCGGCAGACGACACCGGCGTCGGAGATGTCCCATGAGTCGTCGCATATCGTACCCCAGTCCCCGTTATAGTTGATCTCGACTCGACCCTCACGGATGTTCTTACTGCCTCGTAGACGAATGTCTGCAAAAAGGAGAGCAATGGATTTAGTTAAAAACTTCTCGCAGAGCGATGAAAAGGATGCAATTTTTGCATACTTTCACAACTAAGAATGCTCTTGGCATGCTTCCATCGAAGCAGCTTGTGATAAACCCCACATTTCTCCTAATATCAAACATTTATTGTGCGTTGATACAAAATTTTGAAAAAAGTCGGCATCAACTTTAATTTGTGATTTTGACAAAAGTGTCCTTTTGCTTTTGAAGTAAAGGAATACTCCTCAAGCAAGCACAAATGAATAAATGGTGTAAATAATTAGATGTGTAGATTAAAAAACTTGTAAAGCATTTATAGACATTGGTCTTTAAGTGCTACACTGTATATAGTTTGATGAAGATAAAACGGCTTGCTCAAGTACATTGTTTAATATGAGATGCATGACCCTACGTGTTATCAGTGTCTGTTATATGGTGTAATATTGAAGCCCTAAAAAAATTGCGGTTCAACATGGCCATGAAGTTGCCTCAAAAAAGTAAAAATCTTTGAGTGACCGGTTTCACATTTCCCCAATGGACTAGCTGTAGAAGCGTAGTGTTATAAAATCCATAAGAAAGAAAAAAAAAGGAAATTCCCATTTCCAATCATAAATATCTTGATAATCAGACAGGCGATCGGCTTGTAAAAGTTATGGGATTCCTGCATGACTGACCTAAAGGATTATAATTATGATTGCAACATGAGCTAAATCCCGGATTTTGTTCCAGAATCTGAGGCAATGTTACCAATCGAGTCACTTTAAAATGCTGTGATGGAGCTAAAACCCACGACCTAAAATGCATTCACAGTCCTCTTCAAGGAGTTTTGGGGAACCCGGCTTGAAGTCAAAGTCTCCATATAGACTATCTCCATTTTCTCATTCAGAAAGATTCTGCATTTTAGTTTAAAGTCATATTTTGGGGCAAACACATGCATGTCATGCATTAACTGATGTTTTCATCCTATCACGTACCCACTTAACACCCGAATGGAGGGGGGCAATGTGCATGAAATGCCTTGCTTGAGGACAGACTGACCTGGTATGCATCTTACGCCAGCGATCTCCCCTTTCTCACAGTTGTGTAGACCAAAAGGCAGGTGGGAACACTGGAAGAAATCCTGCTCACGACCCTTGCACCGGACTTCATCCAGATTATAGTCCTCTGATGTATCCCCAAAGTAACTCAGCGTGGTGGAACCCATCGACCCTTGAAAGCCGAGGGTCCGACATGCCTGACAACGGCAGTGAAGAGAGGGAACATTGATATAACAGGGGAGTGATTCACAAAGACTAAGATCGACTTAAGTTGAACTTGAACTATGGCAGGCCGTTCATGCCTCTAACCTCTAACCATACATATTATGGTTACAAATGTACAGAATTAACAATTTTTTATTATTGAAGAAAAATGTATTTATAGATGAATGAATGAATGAATGGTGGTGGTTATTTTACCTGAGTGCTTAGAAAGCATAAATGCTTGTAAGTAAGCAACCAGACGGCCGGTGGCTTTAGGTCCTCTCTGAGGGATCTGGTAATGAGGATTAATACCTTACCAAAGGGCACTAGCGCATCGCTTTGGTTTCGAACCCGGGTCACTGGATTACAAGACCACTACTCTACCGACTGAGCTACCACGCGTCCTCGATCATAATTGCTAAGGTTTTTTCCATCCAACTTTACATCTGGTTCAAGACTTTTTAAGGGCATAAATCGCATACGGTAGTATGAGTCCAAGTCCTAAATAGAATTTAAGTTTACAACGTAAGTAACTTCTTTTCTTCAACAAAAACTCTCAAAAATGTAAATACTGTAGATTTGTGACGTCCTTGAGAGACCAATGGTGAGAGCAACCAGTGGCATGAATGGCTTGCCATATAGTCCAAGTCCAACTTAAGTCGATTTTAGCCTTTGTGAAACACCCCCAGGGTTAGTTACTGTCATGACTCATGCATAGGATTAAGGGCCGTTCCCCTTCTCTTGAAAAATATTGCAATGTATAAAATTCAAAATTCAAACCCCCTCATTTCAAACCATATCACTCAGATTCTCTTCTGCGCATCTTTCAATAACAGGTGTTTTTAATCAGGCATAAACTTTAAAAGTAATGATTAATTACTTGTTTCATTTTAGAAAAAAATAACTTATGCCTAATATCTCGGTGATATTAATTAAATTTTCTTCCGAAAGCATTAAGCAACATATCAACATGTGTCAAAATATGGATTCTTCATCCGAATGTCAACGAGAGGCAAATAAGTTTTTAACTTTAAATGCCTACTTCCAAGGTATATTTCCAAGGTAGGTATATTTAATTGTTTGGAGAAAGGTTGAAATAGACTCATGGAGTCATGACCATTTTCTTTATAGGTATCTGCACACGATTGGTGGGGGGGGGGGGGGGGGTAGTTGGAGAGAGAAATGTTGTCTCAAATTTGTGCACATTTAAGTACATGGGGCCTATTTCCTGATGTTATTCAGAAATAAAATCAATAGGTTTCTAATAGAAATAAAATAGTGGAACATATTTAAAGTCATGCAAAATACAAGGGACATTTACACCACCCCCTCCTCTTTTTTTAAAAAGATACATATACATGTACAATGCAAAATCTGCCTAGTGGCCACATAATTGAACAGGTACATCTGCACAAGAGAGAGAGAGAGAGAGAGAGTGAGACAGAAAGAGGTAGGGAGAGAAAGGCTGTCAAAGACAGAGAGACAGATGTTCAGAGAGAGAGAGAGAGACAGATAGAGAGTGTGTTTGCCAAACAGATAGACAAAGACAGACAGAAAGAGCGAAAGAGAGAGTGAGAGAGGGGGGAATAGGGAGGGGAGAGAGACAGAGGGAGAGAGCGAGAGAGGGAGGAAGAATCAGAGGGAGACAGAGAGAGAGAGAGAGAGAGATGGGGAGAGGGAGGAAGAAACAGAGGGAGACTCAGAGAGAGAGGAGGGGGAAAGAGAGAGAGAGAGAGATGGGAGAGAGGGAGGGAAAAAGAGAGCGAGAGAGTGAGAGAGACAAAGACAGCTAGAGAAATATGTAAGCAGAAAAGTTGTTTACCATTTCTGCATCCTGTTCGTCCCAGGAGTCATCACAGATGGCGCCCCAGGCACTCCCATTCCGAAGACGAACCTCAAGGTTACCCTCGTATGAAGTATGTCCTCCGACTAGTCTGATGTTAGAAGCCGGGTTGCTGGTGAATTTATTCACTGCTCAGATCCAGGAAGAGGGGAAAAACAAAGTGAGGATTTTACTGAACGAATGAAACCATTATTGAATTGAACTGAATTGAAAGGAATGGAATTGAAATGCATTGAATTGAATTGAAATCAATTGTTGAATTGAATGGAATATGGAATGGAATTAAATTGAATTGAATTGAATTAAATTGAATAGAATTGAATTGAACTGAGTTGAATTGACTTCTATTTAATTTAATTGAAATTAATTGAATTGAATTGAAATTAATTGAATTCAATTGAGTAGAATGGAATTGAATTGAATTGAAATGAATTGAATTAAACCGAACTGAATTGAAATGAACTGAATTTAGGGGCATATTTCGAGGCATATGATAGAAAGGTAAATGTATAGTCTTGTAGCCACAGACCCTGTTTTTAATTAAAGAATTAAAAAAATGAATCTCATAAAGCTTTGAGCCTTGCCTAACTGTGACAGTCTTTTGTTGTGTCAATCTATACCCAGATACCTTCCAAAGAAGAAATATGAATCTCTCTTGGCAAATTTAGGTTATGTTATGAAAATACAAAAAAAATTCAGACAAAGAGAGGAATCCATGGCTCCTATCAGTCTGAAGGCCAAAATATAGGTAACATTCCTTTCCTACATATAAGTGTGGTCGCTCCTACATGACTAGGGAATCTAACTGTCTGTAAAAAAAAATTGAATATTAAAATGTGCAACAATATTATCTTGAAAAAAATCTGCTTTTCATGAGGATACCAATTAATTGTATACATGTGTGATATATATATATATATATGTGTGTGTGTATTTATTTCTCTATTTTTGGTTGTTGCTGTTATCTGTTTTTATTGATTGTTATAGCATTCTTCTTCTTCTTCCAAGAAAAGTGCTGCTTCAAGGTCTTGTGCATGTGCCTGTGAGGAGCCTACATGTGAGCCTGCTGACCAGGATCATTGTGCATATATGTACAGGGTGCGAGTAAAAAACTTTAATCCTGTGAGGGCAGTTAGGGGTGCTTCTTTCCCAGTGAGGACTTAAATGCCTCAAGGGAGAGTGTTTACAAACAGGGTCTTATTTAAGCGACACCATCATAATTTGTGAAGTGTCCCAACCTGTATAAACATCAGAAATAAATAAATAGAAAATAAATAAATATATAAAAAAGAGATGCAAACTTACAAATGGCATCAATGGCCGATAAACGCCTCCTCCTATCAGGATCAACCTCCTTTGCTTCACCTGCAGAAAACAAGATGGAAAAAGATAAAAGGAATTGACTTTCATTTTACTACCTTCAAATCCATTACAGTATGTCGATAGCTGCCACGATAGTAAAATAAAAGCTTCAGTCTCTCTATATCGTTGGTTGTTCCATTGAGACTACGTCTGGCTCCACTAGACCTCCGATTATGACGACAAATGTCAGTTTTTATTAAAGAATGACCCATATCAGACAGCTATTTCTGTCTACCTCGATAGCCACTTCGTATCAGGGCGTTTTGTGCAGTACCTACAAATACAAGGGGGTCTATTCGCTATTCATAAGGACCGCTATTCATAAGGTCCGCTATTCATAAGGACCGCTATTCATAACGTGCAAATTCCCGTACTTCCGGGTCCGCCATTCATAATGGCAAAAGAGGGTCACTATTCATAATAAAATAAGGTTCGCTAATCATAAGGACCGCTATTCATAACGTGAGATGAGGGTCGCTATTCATAATTCATATTAAGGGTCATTAATCATAAGGACCGCTATTCATAATATGAAATCAGGGTCGCTATTCATAATACGACGAGAGAGTCGCTATTCATAATACGAAATAAGGTTCATTACTTATAAGGGTCGCTATTCATAACACGGGAAGAGGGTCGCTATTCATAATAGGAAATGAGGGTCGCTATTCATAATAGGAGAAGAGGGTCGCTAATCATAATAGGAGAAGAGGGTCGCTATTCATAATAGGAGAAGAGGGTCGCTATTCATAATAGGAAATGAGGGTCGCTATTCATAATAGGAGAAGAGGGTAGCTATTCATAATAGGAAATGAGGGTCGCTATTCATAATAGAAGAGGGTCGCTATTCATAATAGGAGAAGAGGGTCGCTATTCATAATAGGAGAAGAGGGTCGCTATTCATAATAGGAAATGAGGGTCGCTATTCATAATAGGAGAAGAGGGTTGCTATTCATAATAGGAGAAGAGGGTCGCTATTCATAAAAGGAGAAGAGGGTCGCTATTCATAATAGGAGAAGAGGGTCGCTATTCATAATACGAAATGAGGTTCGCTATTCATAGTAGGAGAAGAGGGTCGCTATTCATAATAGGAGAAGAGGGTCGCTATTCATAATAGGAGAAGAGGGTCGCTATTCATAATAGGAAATGAGGGTCGCTATTCATAATAGGAGAAGAGGGTCGCTATTCATAATAGGAGAAGAGGGTCGCTATTCATAATAGGAGAAGAGGGTCGCTATTCATAATACGAAATGAGGTTCGCTATTCATAATAGGAGAAGAGGGTCGCTATTCATAATAGGAGTAGAGGGTCGCTATTCATAATAGGAAATGAGGGTCGCTAATCATAATAGAAGAAGAGGGTCGTTATTCATAATAGGAGTAGAGGGTCGCTATTCATAATAGGAGAAGAGGGTCGCTATTCATAATAGGAGAAGAGGGTCGCTATTCATAATAGGAAACGAGGGTTGCTAATCATAATAGAAGAAGAGGGTCGCTATTCATAATAGGAGTAGAGGGTCGCTATTCATAATAGGAGTAGAGGGTCGCTATTCATAATAGGAGAAGAGGGTCGCTATTCATAATAGGAGAAGAGGGTCGCTATTCATAATAGGAGAAGAGGGTCGCTATTCATAATAGGAGAAGAGGGTCGCTATTCATAAAAGGAGAAGAGGGTTGCTATTCATAATAGGAAATGAGGGTCGCTAATCATAATAGAAGAAGAGGGTCACTATTCATAATAGGAGAAGAGGGTCGCTATTCATAATAGGAGAAGAGGGTCGCTATTCATAATAGGAAAAGAGGGTCGCTATTCATAAAAGGAGAAGAGGGTTGCTATTCATAATAGGAAATGAGGGTCGCTAATCATAATAGAAGAAGAGGGTCACTATTCATAATAGGAGAAGAGGGTCGCTATTCATAATAGGAGAAGAGGGTCGCTATTCATAATAGGAAATGAGGGTCGCTATTCATAATAGGAGAAGAGGGTCGCTATTCATAATAGAAGAAGAAGGTCGCTATTCATAATAGGAAAAGAGGGTCGCTATTCATAATAGGAGTAGATGGTCGCTATACATAATAGGAGAAGAGGGTCGCTATTCATAATAGGAGAAGAGGGTCGCTATTCATAATATGAAATGAGGGTCGCTATTCATAATAGGAGTAAGGGGTCGCTATTCATATATTCATTTCTCTTCAAATCCTCTTCTTTCTCTAATAATTTAATGAAACATCAAAGCTTCCACGTTTTGCGCGGGAGGGGGGAAACTGAATTCAGACAAGGATTAAGAGTCAAGAATGGAACAACGAATCATCTTCTTTCTCTAATAATTGCATTAAACAATGAAAGGTCAAAGCTTACGCGCTTTGCGCAAGAGGGGGGAATAGAATTCAGACAATTATTAAGAGTCGAGAACGGTACAACAAATCGTAATTTTTCTCTAATAATTAATGAAAGGTAAAAGCGAGGGGGAAAACTGAATTCAGACAAGGACTAAGAGTCGAGAATGGTACAATAAATCGTCTTCTTTTTCTAATAATTAATGAAAGTTCAAAGCTTTCGCGCGTAATGGGTGGGGGAGGGGAGGGGGGGGGACAGCAAGCTGCCCGAATATGAATTTTTGATATCTTTTCTCGTTTATCTTGGTGATAAATAACACTTTCACAAAAAACATATAATGCTCAAATTTTTGCTCGCTCGTTTTGCTCACAAGCAGAATTGTGAACTAGAAAATAATCGCGCAAGAGGCTTTAGCCCCCCCCCCCCCAGATGAAAATGTCAAAAAAATGTATATCTTAAAAACGGGGAATGTTGATATCGGACAAGAGACGTGAAGTGAGCTTGCACCCCTTTCCAAAATTGTTCCTGCTTCTAGGTACCCGTATCGTGCTTCTAATATGACCTTGTCAGTATTGGTATGTTGAGTTGAAAAAACGGTCTGCGCATTTTTCAAATTTCCGTCCCCCCCCCCCCCAATTGGAAAATTCTGGATCCGCGCCGGGGCGTACTGATGGGGGGGGGGGGGGCTCGGGGGATCGGTAAATACTGGGCTTAGGTCCAATTGTCAGGTCCAATTCCGCTCAGTAATTTGTAGGTCCATAAGTCCTAATAAAAATTACTTTCTACAAAAACATTATTGTCGTATAAACAATTACTAGTTTCTTAAATAGCAAGCTAAAATGGATAATGGGCCTGCTTGGCGTACTTAATATCTCAGTGGCGTAGCCTGGATAAGATCAGTCGGGGGCAGGGTGATGGGGCAAGGTTTCCAACAAGGAGGAAAATTTACGATAGGATTACATGTGTGTTATGTTTTACTTTTTTTTCGTCACCACATGAGCGGGCGTTGGCTCTATATAATTATCAAAGATAACAGATAAAATATAGTTACTTTAAAAAGAGACAACTATTCAGGGCTATATATCGCCCCCCTACAGGACTAGGAACGTAGCCGAGGGGGGGGGGCGTATTATGAATAGCGAACCTCATTTCGTATCATGAATAGCGACCGTCTACTCCTATTATGAATAGCGACCCTCTTCTTCTATTATGAATAGCGACCCTCTTCTCCTTTTATGAATAGCGACCCTCTTCTCCTATTATGAATAGCGACCCTCATTTCTTATTATGAATAGCGACCCCCTACTCCTATTATGAATAGCGACCCTCTTCTTCTATTACGAATAGCGACCCTCTTCTCCTTTTTATGAATAGCGACCCTCTTCTCATATTATGAATAGCGACCCTCATTTCTTATTATGAATAGCGACCCTCTACTCCTATTATGAATAGCGACCCTCTTCTTCTATTATGAATAGCGATCCTCTTCTCCTATTATGAATAGCGACCCTCATTTCTTTTTATGAATAGCGACCCTCTACTCCTATTATGAATAGCGTCCCTCTTCTTCTATTATGAATAGCGATCCTCTTCTCCTATTATGAATAGCGACCCTCATTTCTTATTATGAATAGCGACCCTCTACTCCTATTATGAATAGCGACCCTCTTCTTCTATTATGAATAGCGATCCTCTTCTCCTATTATGAATAGCGTCCCTCATTTCTTTTTATGAATAGCGACCCTCTACTCCTATTATGAATAGCGACCCTCTTCTTCTATTATGAATAGCGACCCTCTTCTTCTATTATGAATAGCGACCCTCATTTCTTATTATGAATAGCGACCCTCATTTCTTATTATGAATAGCGACCCTCATTTCTTTTTATGAATAGCGACCCTCTACTCCTATTATGAATAGCGACCCTCTTCTTCTATTATGAATAGCGATCCTCTTCTCCTATTATGAATAGCGACCCTCATTTCTTATTATGAATAGCGACCCTCAACTCCTATTATGAATAGCGACCCTCTTCTTCTATTATGAATAGCGATCCTCTTCTCCTATTATGAATAGCGACCCTCATTTCTTTTTATAAATAGCGACCCTCTACTCCTATTATGAATAGCGACCCTCTTCTTCTATTATGAATAGCGACCCTCTTCTTCTATTATGAATAGCGACCCTCATTTCTTATTATGAATAGCGACCCTCTTCTCCTATTATGAATAGCGACCCTCTTCTCCTATTATGAATAGCGACCCTCTTCTCCTATTATGAATAGCGACCCTCATTTCTTATTATGAAAAGCGACCCTCATTTCCTATTATGAATAGCGGCCCTCTTCTCATATTATGAATAGCGACCCTCATTTCTTTTTATAAATAGCGACCCTCTACTCCTATTATGAATAGCTACCCTCTTCTTCTATTATGAATAGCGACCCTCTTCTTCTATTATGAATAGCGACCCTCATTTCTTATTATGAATAGCGACCCTCTTCTCCTATTATGAATAGCGACCCTCTTCTCCTATTATGAATAGCGACCCTCTTCTCCTATTATGAATAGCGACCCTCATTTCTTATTATGAAAAGCGACCCTCATTTCCTATTATGAATAGCGACCCTCTTCTCATATTATGAATAGCGACCCTCATTTCTTATTATGAATAGCGACCCTCTTCTCCTATTATGAATAGCGACCCTCTTCTTCTATTATGAATAGCGACCCTCTTCTCCTTTTATGAATAGCGACCCTCATTTCTTATTATGAATAATGACCCTTATGAATAATAACCCTTATGAATAACGACCCTCATTTTGCATTATGAATAGCGACCCTCATTTTGTATTATGAATAGCGACCCTCATTTCGTATTATGAATAGCGACCCTCTTTCTGTGTTATGAATACCGACCCTTTTGTAATATTATGAATAGGGACCCTTATGAATAACGACCCCGTTTTCCTATTATGAATAGCGACCCTCTTCTAATATTATGAATACCGACCCTCTTCTTTGATTATGAATAGCGGTCCTTATGAATAATGACCCTTATGAATAATGACCCTTTTCTCCAATTATGAAAAGCGGACCTTATGAATAGCGGTCCTTATGAATAATGGACCTTATGAATAGCGGACCTTATGAATAGCGGTCCTTATGAATAGCGACATTGACCCAATACAAGTCATCTAGTGTTACCATCATGATGTTTACTCAGCTATTCTCTCAATTTTCTGATTTTAATTCTTTTTCTTATTGGGGCCGGGGCTTTGTTTCATTCATTTCAGTCGAAAGTAAACTTCTTTTACGTGGGATAGGAACCAAGAGTGTATACAAAAGGGGAGAGAGCGGGCCAGGGTAAGATGCAATTCTGAATAAATATTTATATTATTAATTATTGGTGTCACCTCTGACTGGGAGGCGAAAAGCGAACAAAATCATGCACTGTAACCCTTGGGTCTCGATCTATAGCCCCTCCCTGTATAATTGATTGGGGTTGTGCAGGCAGACCACTACACCGGGGTTTCCCCCTACTCTTATATGAATAAAAGTACAGCTGGTTCTTAATGACCCTCCTCTACACAGGGTCTCCATTTATAAATAATTGTTATAATGTCCAATCAGACGAAGACCTACCAAGCAAACCCAAATTACCATATAGAAAAGAAATGAGCCAATTACAGATCAATAGAGGGGTTACAATACGTTAAGTATATAGGGGCATCCCCCACCACACACACTCTACAAAATAACTTCCATTTTTTTTTCTTTCAAAGTTTAATAAATAGTTACAAGTGTAAAGAAAAGTGAGCTAGACTCCTAGCTAGAGACACACATATTAGGAGCATCACTATCCAATATCCTGGCTGTGTATAGTAAAAGCTGTGCTTTTGATTCTCAACATTAGTGACAATTGATGACACCTAAATAGCAGTAAAATACACTTTTTTTAACTTACTGATGTTAAAAAGAATAATTTAAAAATTTAAATTGTAAGTCTAGTGTCAAACATTGCTACTACAGCTGCATTGACATGATTGTGTACAGTCTATGCAATATTGTGTGGTGGGTATATTTGTGTATGTGTCTAATAATACCTGCCTCACAGCAAGCATGTAGGGCTAGAGGTCAATACGCATTAGCCTTGACTTTTTATGCTTTGCTGGAGTGAGCTAGAGATCTAGAGTAGCCTAGACTGAGTCGCTCACGCGATCACGCTTAACACAGCAGAACTCAGCGGAACCTTGGCATTCAATTCGGCCGAAGCTCTGCATGGCCAATATGTGCGCAGGTGACCCAGGCCAGCCGTCACCGCACCCGATTCCGAAATTGTGCTGCAGAAACCTCCTTCTTAAACCATTTTCAGCTTCGTCAGGAGCTTATAACTAGCAAACGAAATGGAAATTAAATATAATTAGTTGGTACCACCCCGGTCTATTCTACAGATAAAAAGAGACGAATAAACGAAGAAGAAAAGTAGAAAACATTTCTTATTCTCACCGAGCGAGCGTGCGCTAGCAGAAGTCCACTTGAGAAATTGTATGAAACGCCATTTATCAAGCCGCATAATATATGGCCAGCATGGGGGAAACACTGTGCTTTTTAATTTTCTCGCTTTAAGTTTAAAATCACTTTAGGAAACCTCGCGAAATCAAAACGTGATTAATATTTTACAACAGAAAAAAAAAATACCAGATAGAAACTTTTACAGAAAAGATTTTCATCCCCAAAAGAGTAAGATTTTGTTATATATCTCACATCCGATCCCTCCATTGGGCCATTAAAAAATATACATGTTTAGACGCGGGCGGGCGGGCGGGGAATAAATTAGCGTCCCCGTCCGCCCGCGTCTAAGTAGGGACTTTTAGATTTGCGTGGACTTATACAGCTGTGCATTAAAAGGACGTCGATCGTAGCAATCCACATTGTCGTTGTGCAAATCTAAAAGTCCCTACTTTTCGTACCACGGCGAGCCCAGATTCCTGTTATTTCATGACATTGGTATACTCCTATAAGTACTTTGCATGATTACATTAATATCAGGGATGATTTCATTATTTGTTTCTTTGTATACATCGTATAAAATATTGCTAAGCACCTTATTGCATGATGGTCGAAAAAAAAACTATTTGCGAGCGGGCAAAGCGAGCGAGGATAAACAAAGATTTGTGAGGTCGCAGTGCGAAAACTACATCTCATCAGGGATATGTGAGTTTAACTCACATACCCCTGATCTCATACGAGGAAAACCCAATCCTCATCGGGTTATAAATAAGCACATTCTCAAAACAGCAGACTGAAAAGACCTTTGATAAGTAACATAATTATATTAAACATTTATAAATGTGGGCGAGTGTAGCGAGCGAGCTTTGGGAGATATTGCTCTTAGTCGCTTGAAATAAGAGGCACGTTTAATGATGAGAGGAAAAGGGGACACTTATCAAAGGGATTGGAACATAAAAGGAGCACCTGTCAAAGTACAAAGGGTAATTACCCGAGGTGAAAGTGGGGCACTCACCAGGGATGAAAAACAGGCGCGTAGCCAGGGGGGGGGGGCGGTGGGGGGTGGGGGCGGTCGCCCCCCCCCCCCCCCAAAAAAAAAAAAAAAAAAAAAAACGCCGGCCAAAAAAAAAAGAGAGAGAAAGAGGAGAAGAAAAAAAAGAGGACGTAGGAAGAAAAAGGGAAAAGGAGTCGAGAACGGTACAACGAATCATCAAAGCTTCCGCGCTTCGCGCGGAAAGGGGGAACTTAGTTCAAATTTAGAATTAAGGGTCGGAAAAGGTACAACGAATCGTCTTCTTTCTTTAATAATTTAATGAAACGTCAAAACTTCGCACGAGAGGGGGGGGGGGGGGGAACAGAATTCAGACAATGATTAAGAGTCGAGAAAGGTACAACGAATCGTCTTCTTTCTCTAATAATTTAATAAAACGTCAAAGCTTCGCGTGAGAGGGGGAAGGGACTAAATTCAGACAAGGATTATGAGTCGAGAAAAGGACAACGAATCGTCTTCTTCAAAGCTTCCGCGCTTCGCGCTGGAGGGGGACTGAATACAGATAAGGATAATGGGTCGGGAAAATAGGTACAACGAATCGTCTCTTTTCTCTAATATTTTAATGAAACGTCAAAGCTTCGCGTGGGAGGGGGGAGGGACTGAATTCAGACAAGGATTATGAGTCGAAAAAGGTACAACGAATCGTCTTCTTTCAAAGCTTACGCGCTTCGCGCGGGAGGGGGGGGGGAACTCCCCCTCCCTGCACCCACCCCCCTAGGGAGCGCGCTTTGCGCGCTCTTTAAGTGATTCGCGTGCTCACTACCGCCCCCCCCCCCCCTAAAATGAAATCCTGGCTACGCGCTTGATGAAAAAGGCACTTATGAGAATGGAAAATGGTCATTTGTCGACGGAAAAAAGGCAACCATCAGATTTTGATAGGGGCATTTATGAGAAAGGGATAAGTTCCTTATAAGAAAGGAAAAGGGACACGTATCATTGTTAAAAAGGATAATTAATATGTAGCCCCTGTTTGGTGCTACATTAATATTATATATATATATAAAGTTATATGCATATTGTCATGTTTGGAATATTACATGTGAGTCCATGAATTGTATAACTTTATCCTATTCACCTGCATGCTCTTTACAGTGCAGTGATACATGGTACGTATATAATTATATGCCTATGTTCTATGCATACCAGTACAAACGTGTGCCTTGTATGGGGCATACCAGGAGAAAATTACTGTCCCTGTATTAGTCAGGTCTGGTCAAGCTTAGGACAAAGGGGAAATGACCATGGTTGGGTCACTCCATTCTTTTAGCCTATAGGTGTTATGGCCTATGAGTTAATGTACATAAGTCATAACTACATATTGTATTAATTATGATTGTTTAGTTTATCTTTCTCCATTTGGGAAAGTTATTTATATGATTATATAATGTTTCATCTGTATCAATGATGTGTGATGTAATTGTTAAATGCTTATCCTAAACATGTATTAATGAAAGCACTTAAGCTTTTTACCTCTTAGTTTGGAGATGGCATAACCCATGTCTAAATCAGCTATCTCCTCCTCATCATCAGCCTCTTGTGTCTCCAACCTCCTTTTAGACAACATCAAATTAATTGTCGCTGTCAATATTTAATATTTATTCTGTTCAGGTAAGCACATTATTACACTTTTTGAATACCTTACTCAATTATAATCAACTGTTGGCACTACGTATTTCTCAAGAGTGGATGGTTATGCAGCTGTGAGATTTAAACGGATTTTGTGTGAAGTTGTTGTAGAGATGGGAGATTGTGATAACCCATGCTGTTGAATCATGTGATGCTATTGAATCATTCTTTGAACTTGTAAACTTATTACTTTTTTCTGTTCAGGAAAGCACATTATTACACTTTTTGAATGTATATGGCTGTGCACCTAGCTAGCACTGATTTCATGAAAATGTTCTGAGTTGAATTTCCTGCTATATATGAAATATGCCAATTAAACCACGAACAGGTGTTACCCCAGTAATACTGTGCGGAGTTGTGCGATACGTTTTACATTCACCAGGGACGTGATAGAGAAGGACTTGAATCAAGCCGTTCTCCTTTGACCCCATGCTCCAAGCCGCCGGAAAGTTATGCGCTAATCTGCAGCTGTTGACCAGGTGGTGAGATAAAAGAGCGCATGAAATTTTAGGATTTAGAATTCCTACATCAGAAAATGGTATCACAGCAACTGTTCGCTGTCCCTTCCAATGATTTCTCATCCATTGTTGAATGTGTAAAGAGTAGAAAAAGCGAACACAAACTTGTGTAATTTCATTCTTTTTTAAACTTGAAAAATACAAAAAAAAACACGCGAAAACACGCATTAGCAAACTTAATGTTATTGAAGATTGTAAATCATGGATCAAATAACGGGACTTTAAAGCATGCACAAATTAGCGCATCATCCTAAAATATTGAGTTTTTGACAGGATGTAATTTTTCTTTTACCAACTCTGGCACACAATTAAAAGGCAGGACGGAGTTCTAAATTTGAAAATTTGTTTGATGCACTATTCCCAATAAAATTCCCATATAAAGTTTTTAATTTACACTGTAATTTTGCCGGTAATTTGATATTTTGTAATAAATGTAAAACTGGTGCCTGGCTTACGAAATTCTCCGCAGTGGAAGCGCGGTTCGGAGCATGGAACTTCAAAGCCAAGTGGAATGTTACACATCCCATTGTTACGCTTTAGAACTCAAGAATGCGTTTGAATAAATTACAAGAGTTTCGCCTCCTGTTCTTTCACCTCCCTGCATTCACCTACATACAAAAAAAAGTATAGAAACGCACTTCATTTTCCCAATCTTTGTCTTCAGCATAAATTATGCAATGCCGCTCTACTTCCCCATTTGCTGCGGGATGCAGGGGCGTTGTCCGACTAGTCTGCAGGCACAGACCCTAATTTGACACTTAATCAAAAAATCATTGTGCCTTGAGAGAAGTGTAGCCCAGCTACCTACTGGTTGTGCAGGCACAGACCCTAATTTGACACTTAATCAAAAAATCATTGTGCCTTGAGAGAAGTCTAGCCCAGCTACCTACTGGTTGTGTCAGGAGCAGCTACAGTCATTACGTCTATGCTACAGTACATGGCCTATAGTAGTCTTATAGTGCAGACTCACTTTTACGACTGACCAGGGTTTGTGCTTGCAGCTACAGTACATGGCCTACAGTAGTCTTATAGTGCAGACTCACTTTTACGACTGACCAGGGTTTGTGCTTGCAGACTATTGTCCGACGGTGATGTATACCGTTTTCATTCATATACTTCTTGATCTTGAACACCTCAGATCTAAATTGGGGGCCATTGTCCGATGTGGCTGACACTGGTATTCCAAATCTACAGAGCATATTTTCCAAAGCATCTATAATACGTTCACTAGTTGTGTCTTTCAATATTTCAACTTCATTAGTATCTACTATAATAGTCTATGCAGAACTACATAATATTTTGATGGAAGAGGCCTAACAAGTCAATTGTCAAGTCTTTCCATGGTTCAGTTGGCATTTGTGTAGATGTGATATGTTCTGGGTTAGGCATGGAGCTCGTTATTTAGCAACTATGACATGATCGACCCCCCTCCCACTCAGTGTTATTTAGGGTACGCATATATGCGTGTTCCCAGCACCCCCCCCCCCTTTCAGATAAGTCCGGTGTGTAAGGCCAAATTTAAAAAAAGAACATGTTTAGCGTCCTGCCTTTTTTTTTTAGGTTTAGGGTTAGGGTAAGGGTTAGGGTTAGGGTCACATGAAGACAAAAATGACCTTATGCAGCGGGGCCGAGTTATCCCCGGGTCCGCCTTAGCGACCCGGGGACAAGTGATGTATTTCGACTCGAAGAAATCGAACTTATTCAGTTTCTGCAGTAACCGTATATTCCTATATTGTTGTCCAGGATCCGAATAAATCACCGTGACATTTCTTGAAATTTAAGGGTAAGAATATTATTTGTCTTCGGTGCGATTGTATAGCAGGCAAATGTTGTTTGTATCGTTATTGAATGCATATTTATGTTGGGTCCGGCCGTCCGGGACCGTGCCCCGATGGAATGTAATTTGCATAGGCAGCTCGTACAGGTGTGCGAGCGTTTTTTTTTTTTTTTTTTAAATCTTTTTTATTTATTTTTTATTTATGTTTTTATTAAACAAATCAACAAGAATCACAATATTTACAAAAGATTTACATGATAAGAATATAAAATCTTAAAACGCCAACAACAACAACAAAAACAAAAACAAAAAAAAAGGGGCAGAATATTAAGTAACAAATTTAATATTGTTCAAGAACGAGCTCCGAGCTCAGTGGCGTCACATTGCCTTAAAAGGGCAGTCCACGTTCTCCGTTGTGCAAATCAACCTGGTGCAAATCTAAAAGTCCCTACTAGTTAAAACTCGAGAACGTGCTCCCGCCTGAATCCGCACCTGGGCCGACATAAATAAGCCAGTTCACGGTTGCAGTCTGAGCATGAGCAGGCAAAGGTCATTACAGAACAAATTTTGAAATACACGGAGACGAAATACTGGATGCGTGCTCATGAAAGTTATGTAATCATTATTCATTTATGCACAAGCAGTGCACTCCTTGATGAACAGGTGGAAGTATTCTTTGAATAGGGGAAACAAAGGCTATTTATATAGCACCTCCATTGCTATAGGAGTGATTATTTCAAAATGTACAAAGTGGGACCTCTTCTTGTTTTGAAGATCTATATTCGGGGTCATTGCAGTAATGTGCTAACCGTGAACTGGTCTATTGTTATACGGATGATAGGAAGACTCATCATGCGATTTATAAAACATGCAACAAATGTTCTCTTTCGAATAGTCAATAGAGACTTTCCAAATAAAGCCTAATGCAGTCAAGCCTGCTTTCATGACCACCTGGAGAGAAAGACCGGTGTTTGTTGTCTTAGTGTAGAAGGGGTCGGCATGCATCTGAACATAAACCTGCTAATAAAGATCAGAGGGGTGTTTCACAAAGACTAATATCGACTTAAAGTTGGACTTTAACTATGGCAGGCCATTCACGTCTCTGGTTGCTCTCACTATTGGTCTCTCAATTATGATCTTTAGATAATACTTTTTCCTTCAATAATGAACTATCAAAAAATTTAAATTCTGTAGATTTGTGTCCAAGATTTATACGTCTCTTGATAACCAATGCCGGGAATGTGTTAAAAGAACCAGTGGCAGGAACGGCCTGTTATAGTTTAGTCCAACTTAAAGTTGATCTTAGTCTTTGTTCTTATTCCTGTCTGCCATTGATCGATCTTCATAGAAGTTTCACTGTATTGTGATTGTTCATGTTATACTCATTTTCTGACTATATTTTTGGATCATTCATAAGTTTTAATGCTTATTATCAATATCATCATCTGTGTTTTTTAAAACTCAGATTGTGTCCTTTGTAGTTGTCTTATCGTTTCCTTTCATTATTTGTATTTAGACGTTCTGAGGACCCCTAGCCAGTGCTCCAAGCTAATTAAAATTATAGAGTATTTCTCGTGACTCTGCTCTGTTGGACCCATCACATTCATCCTACAATGGCAAAAGGTAAGTCCAATAAGGGAGTTTACAGATTGCACATGGTACAAATGACCCCAAATATCCAAAAATCTTTTACACATGGAGAAGTTCCACTTTGAGCACCTTAGAATAATTACTGCCAAAGTCCTAAATGTGCTTCATGAATACTTTTTGTTTGACCTTTTGAAAAGAATACTTCCACCTGCGTATCATAGAATGTACCGTTGGTGCATAAATGGATAATGTTACATAACTTTCATGAGCGCATATCCAGTATTCATCTCTGTGGGTTTTACAATTTTGGTACAAATGACCTCATATATTGTTTTTTAATAGTGATGAAAATGCATACAAATATATAATTGTATCTCAATTGGTTTTTTTTCTTCTTCTTGTTACCGGGTTGGATATATATTATATCTTGTACTCTCTAACGACGTTGTATATGCAATTAGCATTCTGACTATTGGAATACAATAATTCGTAACAGCTAAATAAACATTATTTCCAGGAAATGAAGCCTGGAGTAATTGTCACCAGACAAAATGTCAGCTGATCCAAAAGTCAATGTTTATTTCTAAATTTGTGTGTGTTTTCTTTTCCTCTCTATGCTATGGTATAGCCAATGAGGTTGTGGAAGAGTCAATCGATGTCATCATCAAAGTAAGAATCACTTGACCTTTAACCTTTCTAGACAATACTTTTGTTCACTGGCCACTGCATTCAATATTAACTACCATGGCAACATCACTCAACAGCCAATCGAATCAAAGTATCCATAGAAGTTAATCTTGAATATTAATGCACTTTACACAATAATGTGGCATCTATGTTGTATAAAATCCATTCTAATCCAATCAAAAATGATATTTGGTCACTTTTAGCTCATATAGTCTCCACCTACTTATAAATTACTTTAAAGCCCCTCTAAAGTGCTGAGAACCCCAAGTTCGCTAAAAAAATTGGATTGCAACATTTCACTTAAATTGTGCTACGATGTAAAAGAGGATGTCGATTAACATTCAACTCTGTAAGGATTTAAAAAAAATGTGTTTGAAGACGAATAGTGATGAAAAATTACAGTACCTGTGTTTTATTTTGTACGCAGAAAACCTAACAGTAAATTGTGTATTCTTTCATCCAAATTCGTCTTCAAACACATTTATTCTGAAAATCCATCCTGTGTTAAACAACATTCTCTTTCACTTATATACAATTAAAGTGAATTTTTGACATCAACAGTTTTGGACTCCCAACACTTTAAAGAGGCTTTAAGCTACTTGTAAATAAAATTAACAACCATTATACATACCCCTTTAAAGTTGGGGTTTTTGTGTGTGTTTTTCGAAACTCAAGAATGAAATGTGGACCGGTTAAAGCCCAAGTCCACTCCAAAAATAACTTTCTTTCAATAGAAGCAGACAAATCAGAGTTACCAATCAAAATAAGTTTGAGCAAAATCGGATAACTAATAAGAAAGTTATGAATTTTTAATGACATGAAAAACTTTGAAAATCACTAGACAAATTGGCAACTCACTCATGAGTCTATGACGTAATGTCCTCACTATCCACTAATTATTGTCTTTATATTGATGATATCTTATTTCTTCACACCAGCATCCAAGTAAGATTAAAAGTAATATGTTTTTGTGGGATGCAATAATATAGAGTAATTTTTTACCAGTTAAATCACTTTGAAAAATGTGAATTTTGATAAACTATTAGATAAAAATCAAAATTCTGAATATACAATATTCAGAAAATAGTATAAATTCTTCAAAGTTCAAAAAAGATTTTGTGAAATGTCATGCACACAATATGATACAAATCAAAGGGAAATTAATGGGATTAACCTAAATAAAGCAATATAGTGAGGACGTGACGTCACAAACTGATAACCATCTTGGCAATTTGTGTTGTGGTTCTAATTTGTTTCATAGTTTTACATACTTTTTCAAAAAATCATAACTTTCTTATTAGTTATCCGATTTTGGTCAAACCTTTTTGGATAGGTTTGTCTGATTTTTCTGCTTTTATTGAAAGTAAGTTTTCTTTTTTTCAAGATTTTATTCATTCCATTCAATAAAAAAACATATATGTATATAAAAAAATAACACAAGTATATATAAACAAAAAAAAGAAATACAAGTTATACAAACATCAGAAGGTCACTGATCAGTACATTTAAAGGTAAAGAAATCAAATGGAATTTGGGTCACTGCAAAAGTTCAAATAAGTTTGAACTTGTCGAGGCTGTGCCAAAGGTTTGAATTATGTACATAAATAATTTACTGGACAATAACAAAACAATACAATACGAAACAAATATATATATATATATATATATATATAAGTGAAGAAGGAACAAAAAAACAAAAAAAAAATGAAATTCTTGTTATCACATAAGATAGTATACAGGGGTTATGTACTCGCTAATAAATAAGATTTGAGTTTCCTTTTAAATCCATTAAAATTTCTAGTTTGACATATTTCCTGAGGGAGTGCATTCCAGACAAGAGGTGCAGTATGTTTAAAAGAAAAGGACACAAAGTTTGTTGTACATTTGAATATATGAAATTTCTCTCTATGACGAGTGTTATAGCTATGGATTTCATTGTTAAAAGTTAATAGCACTTGCAGATTTTTAGGCAGTGATGTGTAAACATATCTAAAGAGCATTAATCCTAATAAATACTCATTAAGCTGATATATATCAAGTACTTTCAGTTTGAGAAATAAAGGTTTAGAATGTGCATGGAAATAAGATAAGGTACAGCATCTAACTACTCTCTTTTGTAATTTTAAAAGTTTATCTAACTGTGATGGATATGTAATTCCCCAAACAATATTTCCATAACTAAGATGAGGCAAAACTAATGTATTATATAGCAGAATAAGAATTTCTTTAGGTAAAATATAACGTAGTTTGCTAATGATACCAACACCTTTTGAAGTCTTATTAGTTACGGCAAGAATTTGGCTATTCCAAGATAAGTCTTCATCAATTACAATACCTAATTTTTTTTGTAGAAATGACTCGTTTTATATCAAGTTTGTTGATTTTAACTACCAGATCATGTGCATTGTTTCTGTTCCTTTTTAAATTATAGAAGTATATATATACAGTTTTTTCTACATTAATAGATAGCTTATTTAAATTGAACCATGTAGATACATTTTGTAGTTCAGTATTAAGCATAATTTGTAACTGTGTAATATCATTATGACTAATCAAAATGTTGGTATCATCAGCAAAAAGTACAAGTTTAAGAACAGATGAGCGATTGGAAAGATCATTAATATAGAGTAAAAAAAAGCAACGGACCCAGGATTGAACCCTGTGGTACACCACACACAATTTGTAAATTATTTGAAGTAACATTGTTGAAATATACCACTTGATTTCTATTTGTTAAATAATTCTCAAACCAAGTTAAAACAAGCCCGCGAAATCCATAATTTCTCAACTTATAAAGCATTATATTATGATCAATTGTGTCGAAAGCTTTGCTTAAATCTAAAAATATTCCGATAGTGTGACATTTTTTTGCAATACATGAAATCAAATAATTATGCAAATCCATCAATGCCATTTCAGTCGATCTATTTTTCCTAAAACCATATTGGCATGAATTCAATATTACATTATCACTAAGAAAACTATGAACACGTGTAAATACAATTTTTTCTAATACCTTTGAGAAAAAGGGTCATATAGAAATTGGTCTGTAATTCAATATATTGCGGTTATCCCCCTTTTTGTACACTGGGATTACCTTTGCAATTTTGAGATTTTTAGGAACTATTCCAGTTGATAGTGAAAGATTGAAGATATAAAGTAACGGTTTGGTTATGTAAAATATAACTTTCTTTACAACAATGGAACTTATGTTAGCAATACTTGTGCTTTTACTCTTCTTTATTCCGCTCACAATATTGATTAATTCGTTTTCAGTAACAGGTTTAAAATATAATGACTTTTTGCAGGGAGGTGGTAAAAAAGATTGATAAGATATGTCACTATCAACTGGAAGAGTACTTGACATAGATGGACCAATGTTGATAAAAAAATTTATTAAATATATCAGAAATATCTTTACTATCATATATGTCACGACCATCTACATTGAAGCTAGCAGGTATTTTATTTAAAGATTTACCTAGAATATCTCGAATAACATACCAAGTTTTTTTCATATTACCTTTATGTTTTTTAAATTCATTGAAATAATGTAATCTTTTAACTTCTTTTAGACATTTATTTACACTATTTCGACATTTTTTGTATCTCATCTTGTTATTGTTTGATGGACGTTTACAATATAATTTATACATTATGTTCTTTTTATTTACCATCTTTTTTTTGTCATCCAAGGTTTTTTACAAATTGTATGTTTTTTTAGAGAAATATTTTTTACTAAGAAGTTTTTCTCATATTTGGACAGAAATTGTTTCAGAAAGTGTTGATAAGCTATATCGGCATTTGAACAATTATACACATCTTCCCAGACTGTGTTATCTAGATCTTGCATGAAAAAATTTATGTTTTTTTTATTAATAATATATCTGTGAATATTATTATTATTTGTATTATGATGAAGGTTTTGGTTAGCCGTTATCTGAAATACTGGCAAATGGTCGGTCACATCAGTGTAAAATATACCCGATGAAATATTAGAAGATAAATTATTTGTAAAAATATTATCTATAAGAGTAGCGCTAGTTTCTGTTATACGTGTGGGTTTATCGATTAATGGTAAGAACGATGATGCATATAATACATTAAAAAATTCATTAACATACTGTTGACTATACATTAATAAATTCATATTGTAATCACCCATTATATACACCAGTTTATTTTCATTGCTTAAAATTTCAAAACAATTATCAAATGTTTCTATAAAATTCTTAATACTTGATTGGGGCTTTCTATATACAATACCTACAATAATATGTTTACCTTTTGGTACATGTATTTCTATAAAAAGTGACTCATAGTCATCAGAATCAGTTAGTATATGTTTTCTTATATCAAAATTTACTGTATTAGAAATTAAAAGTCCAACACCGCCTCCTCTCCCTACTCTCCTATCTGTATGAACAAATGAGTAACCATCAATACAAAAGGTACTCAGATTATCACTATTAATCCAAGTCTCGGAAAAACCATAGACTGTAAAGTTTCGAGATAGAGAATGTATAAACTCTGATAAAGAACTGAAGTTCCTGTTGAGACTGCGAGAATTGAAGTGCAATAGACTAAAACTATTTTCAAATGTTTGAAACACAGATTTAAATTCACATTCAGTATAATACTTGCATTCTATTAGGTTATTAAACATATCGTATGAAATATTGTATTAATTCTTGTCATATTTTTCATCAGAGTCATCATTTATTGCGCAAAAGACATTATTAAAATTGTTTACTTCATGTATTATATGATCTTTGTTCTCTTTATTTGTATTGAGTTCAATAAATTCATCATCTGGTAATTGTTGAAAAGGGAATGTATAGTATTTGCATAGGAAACACATCTGGCAGAGTGATCAATCAGTTGATGTACATATACCTATTGAATCATTGCAAGTAACGCAATGTCCAACTTGACATTGTTTACATATATTTAATTGGGTCTTCACTGAATTTGGACAGACACTACAAAACATTGGACAACAAAACAGGTTTAAAACGACTAAAACATATATCAATATCAAAGTACAAGGACGTTGAAGTTCTAGCAATGCACCACGCTGAATAGAAGCACTGGGTTACTCAGGCACTATAAAGTAGATGCTTAAGTCATTTCAAGTCACTTTCGTTGGTGATTAAAGTGCGGGTTCATAGAAAATCACAAATACGGCAAATAGCGTATTACTAGAAACTGGTAAGCTATAAGATGACTATTATGCAAGTTTTAGGTCAACTACATATCGGGTGGTTTATAAAAATACAAATAAAACAACCTCCATAGCATCTGGGATATGCGAGAGATTCGCCGGAAAAAAAAAGTTTTCATGCCGTCACAATATGAACCAACCCTGCCCAAGCAGACGACATCCCATAAAGAATGAACATAATTGCAATGCTTATATTTCTCAAATTATAATGAGTTTAGTGTATATAAATGTGATGGAATTTTACACCATTCAAAAAGGGATATGACCCCCATTCTGATAACTAAATTCTTTTGTTTGTAAATACACAGGATATGGGTTAATGAACGATCAAAGAAACCACACTTTCAAATTAAAAAACCTCCGGAATGATAGCTGGACGTCATTATTGTTCCCTCTTGAAACGCCGAACCTGCCGCGGTGTATGCAGCTGAAAATACAATGGCGTCTTATTTTGTTTACAAGCGACGGATTCCTTTTTTTTTTAATCCTTGCATTTTTTCATTTTCATTTTGCCTGAAGGTATTGAAGTAAGAGAAATAACTGAAGAAAAGATAACAAAACAGGCACTGAAATTGTGTGAGATGTCATGGGACATCGTCTGCTTGTGCACATCATGTTCAACATGTGACGTCATATCTCAGCAGCGACCGGGGAGCTTTTCAGGTGCTATGTCGGGGCTGTATCCAGGAAGCTGTAATGAATGGAGATCCCGTCCAAGAGGCCCCTTTGAAGTCATCCGTGGCACCGCGCGTATTTTGTTTCCCCTACCGTAATCTCCTTAATCCCCCTCCGAAACCCTACAGCTCCCTAGTGGCACTAAGTCCTCCCTTTCCACACACAGCCTAGCCCAGCGAACACGGCGGCTTTTGCTTTGCCGGCCCGTATCTGGGGTGAATAGTGATGATAACTTGACAACTTCTAGCCCTTAATCAATAAATGCGCAAACATATAACACAATTTCACTTAGTTCTTTAGGAAAATAAACCTTTTGACTACCTTCCTAGCAACGTACAAATTTCGGAAATTTTCGGGAAATGTCAATAATTAGATGAGAAAATCATGATGATGAAAACCTTTCATTCGCTCTAACTCATGATTTCCTTGGTCGATTTCGCTAGTTGAAATGGTCATGTCCTCAGTAGAGCTATCCTAGAACGGCAAAAGCATTTGATGACTAATAGAAAGTTGCATTGGTCATATGTTGTGAATTCTGTATTTTATATGTTATAGCTAAATACATCTTCACTGAACATGACTTAATTTGTCGGTGCCACGCATGGCTTCAAAGCTCGATGCTTGCATATTTTTGCAAAAGAGTGAATAGAGAACTTAGGGAAGCAGATGGCGTTGCGTAACATTTCGTACTATTTGGAATGCCAGAGAGGAACTGTGCATTGATATGGACAGCTATTGATGGCAATGATGGCTGGAGAGGGTTACATTTCTTTTGTTAAGCCAGGTTAATCTTGAGTATTTTTCCCTCGGAAAATTCTTTCGAGACGGTATCTCCATTCATTACAGCTTCCTGATAGGACCATGCATGGGCGTAAATCTGCAATTGATACCTATTGTTCAGGGGGGATGATCTATTCATTTAACCCCCCTGAACAATAGGTATTACGTAAGGATTTACGCCCATGTATAGGACAGACAAATGTTTTCCAATCCAACTTCATGCACAACAATATAGGATTATACGGTTACTGCCGAAACTGAATAAGTTCGATTTCTTCGAGTCGAAATACATCACTACCATATTTAAAAGCTTTAGGGCGCGGCAAAAGTACAGTGGTCCTCATCCGGAAAGAAACTACCAGTCACTGTCGGTATATAGGCGCATCCATGCATTATTGGGTATTCAAAGAATTATTGCGCACAATCTTTTAAAAGGATATACAAGTAGGGCGTTGAACAAACAGCAACCACTTTGAGACTAACATCCACAGTTGATTTAGAGGCCTTCAGAGTGACAAGAGATTGGGTAAGATTCAGACTCTCCTAGAACAATTACTTGTGATAAATTTGATAAAGGAATAGGTGAGTCGAGTTTGCACAGTACAATAATACTCCAGACGGTGGCGCTCATAGCAAATAGTCGAATTAGAAGAAGAAGAAGAAGAAGAAGAGAGCCCTCGATCGAGTTTTCATGAGCCATTCTGTCAAGTTAATTTTTATTTTCTTGTGTTCTATATCTTTTGTACCTCTATATGTGATCCTATGTATGTGAGCTTGACAAATCAAATCAAGAAGAAGAAGGAGAAGAATCCCCTTTTTTAGGGCGCCATTTCTACGCAAAAGTTCCGCCTATTATCTATCCCCCTATAATTATCATGGGATTTTATCAAACTTGTACTTATGACGGTTTCATAAAACGATGCAATGGATAGTAATAATTCATTCAATATTGATTAGCTAACATGTATTAATAATAATAATAATAATAATAATGATAATAATAATAGTGTATCTTTAGAGCTTTTATGTCTGTCAGAATTGGCACTCTTGGCGCTGCATAGCCTGTGGGCCGACACAGGCGCGGATCGAGGAATTTTGGAAGGGGGGGGGGGGAAATGAAAGACGGACAGAAGCGAGTTGCGCAAACAGGGGTGTCTGAGGGGGATGTGCCCCCTTAACTAAAGAAAATGTCAATTTAGAAACTCAATTCACGCAATTTGGTGAATAGTCTTGTTGTCAACATTTTCATTATAATTATTGGCTTTATTTTTTCTCTACAGTTGAAAAGAAAATGTCAATTTTGAAACTCAATTCTTGCGATTTGGTGTATAATTTTTTGGCAACATTGTCATTATAATGGCTGTCATGAACACCAGGGGCCCCTGTCCAAGGCGGACCCCTGGACCCCATTAGTACAGATATAAGTGGTCCCCCAGAAAAGCCCGAAGTTGTGTAAAAGTGTCCCTGGAAGAGAGTGTGAGCTTCCATTGCTCGAGACGGGCATCTGGAAGGTTCTAATTAGGGACTTTTAGATTCTGCACAACAAAAACGTGGACTGCCCTTTTAAGGCAATGTGACGTCCTTTTAAGGCACTGGCAGTGGCGTCACATTGCCTTAAAAGGGCAGTCCACGTTCTCCGTTGTGCAAATCTAAAAGTCCCTACGCTAAAACTCGAGAACGTGCTCCCGCCTGAATCCGCACCTGGGCCGACATAAATAAGCCAGTTCACGGTTGCAGTCTGAGCATGAGCAGACAAAGGTCATTGCAGAACAAATTTTGAAATACACGGAGACGAAATACTGAATGCGTGCTCATGAAAGTTATGTAATCATTATTAATTTATGCACAAGCAGTGCACTCCTTGATGAACAGGTGGAAGTATTCTTTGAATAGGGGAAACAAAGGCTATTTATATAGCACCTCCATTGCTGTAGGAGTGATTATTTCAAAATGTACAAAGTGGGACCTCTTCATGTTTTGAAGATCTATATTCGGGGTCATTGCAGTAATGTGCTAACCGTGAACTGGTCTATTATTATACGGATGAAAGGAAGACTCATCATGCGATTTATAAAACATGTAACAAATCTTCTCTTTCAAATAGTCAATAGAGACCTTCCAAATAAAGCCTAATGCAGTCAAGCCTGCTTTCATGACCACCTGGAGAGAAAGACCGGTGTATGTGATTGTTCATGTTATACTCATTTTCTGACTATATTTTCGGATCATTCATAAGTTTTAATGCTTATTATCAATATCATCATCTGTGTTTTTTAAAACTCAGATTATCGTATCGTTTCCTTTCATTATTTTTATTCAGACGTTCTGAGGACCCCTAGCCAGTGCTCCAAGCTATTTAAAACTATAGAGTATTTCTCGTGACTCTGCTCCGTTGGACCCATCACATTCATCCTACAATGGCAAAAGGTAAGTCCAATAAGGGAGTTTACAGATAGCACATGGTACAAATGACCCCAAATATCCACAAATCTTTTACACATGGAGAAGTTCCACTTTGAGCATCTTAGAATAATAGCTGCCAAAGTCCTAGATGTGCTTTATGAATACCTTTTGTTTGACCTTTTGAAAAGAATACTTCCACCTGCGTATCATTGAATGTACCGTTGGTGCATAAATGAATAATGTTACATAACTTTCATGAGCGCATATCCAGTATTCATATCTGTGGGTTTTACCATTTTGGTACAAATGACCTTTATCTGCCCATGCGCAGATTGTATCTGTTAACTCCCTTATTTGGCTGTGTCGTCTCCATGTTTTCATTTTAAGATTCCTAAATCATCATTCGTAAACGTCATCACGCAGATTACAATGAGTTATTTGTCAAATCTTTCGAGAAACACCCCCAATAATAATAATAATAATAATAACAATAATAATAACCGTAATAATGTTTATTTTGATGATAATAATAATAATTATTAAAAAAGATTAAAAATAATAATGCTAATAATATATTGTTTTTTAATAGTGATGAAAATGTATCCAAATATATAATTGTATCTCAATTGGTTGTTTTTTCTTGTTACCGGGTTGGATATACATTATATCTTGTACTCTCTAACGACGTTATATATGCAAGTAGCATTCTGACTATTGGAATACAATTATTCGTAACAGCTAAATAAACATTATTTCCACGAAATGAAGCCTGGAGTAATTGTCACCAGAGACAATGTCAGCTGATCCAAAAGTCTATGTTTATTTCTAAATTTGTGTGTGTTTTCCTTTTCTCTCTATGCTATGGTATAGCCAAGACGGTTTTGGAAAAGGAAATCTATGTCGTCATCAAAGTAAGAATCACTTGAACTTTAACCTTTCTAGACAATACTTTTGTTCTCCCCCCAAGAAAATATATATAAACATAAAAAACAAAAAATAAAATAGAAAAAACAATTATTAAAAAAAAAGTCTATCGCGCTCTCCCGAGGATCATGTATTTATTGTGTACCGAAATTGTTTCATTCAATGTAATTCATGAAAAAAGAATATATATTTCACTTTTAGCTCATATAGTCTACACCCACTTATACCCCGCTCACAAGCTATAGCTTCTAAAGGGGTTCTAAAACCATTCAGTTTATGATGTAATCAAGTTAGAATATGTTGATTGATGTACTATTACCAGTCTCTTTTTTATGTAACAGATTATATCATGCTTTGTGTGGTTTTGAATAAAATAAAATACATTACTTTAAAGCCCCTCTAAAGTGCTGAGATCCCCAAATTCGCTAAAAAATTGGATGGCAAAATTTCACTTAAATTGTGCAACGATGTAAAAGAGGATGTCGATTAACATTCAACTCTGTAAGGATTTTTAAAAAATGTGTTTGAAGGCGATGAAAGAATACAACACCTGTGTTTTGTGTTGTACGCAGAAAACCTAACAGTAAATTGTGCATTCTTTCATCTAAATTCGTCTTCAAACACATTTATTCTGAAAATCCTTCCAGTGTTAAACAACATTCTCTTTCACTTATATACAATTAAAGTGAATTTTTGACATCAACATTTTGGGCTCCCAACACTTTAAAGCGGCTTTAAGCTACTTGTAAATACAATTAACAACCATTATACATACCCCTTTAAAGTTGGGGTTTTTGTGTGTGTTTTTCGAAACTCAAGAATGAAATGTGGACTGGTTAAAGCCCAAGTCCACTCCAAAAATAACTTTCTTTCAATAGAAGCAGACAAATCAGAGTTACCAATCAAAAAAAGTTTGAGCAAAATCGGATAACTAATAAGAAAGTTATGAATTTTTAATGACATGAAAAACTTTGAAAATCACTAGACAAATTGGCAACTCACTCATGAGTATATGACGTAATGTCCTAACTATCCACTAATTATTGTCTTTATATTGATGATATCTTATTTCTTCACACCAGCATCCAAGTAAGATTAAAAGTAATATGTTTTTGTGGGATGCAATAATATAGAGTAATTTTTTACCAGTTAAATCACTTTGAAAATGTGAATTTAGATAAACTATTATATAAAAATCAAAATTTTGAATATACAATATTCAGAAAATAGTATAAATTCTTCAAAGTTCAAAAAAGATTTTGTGAAATGTCATGCACGCAATATGATACAAATCAAATGGAAATTAATGGGATTAACCTATATAAAGCAATATAGTGAGAACGTGACGTCACAAACTGATAACCATCTTGGCAATTTGCGTTGTGGTTCTCATTTGTTTCATAGTTTTACATACTTTTTCAAAAAATCATAACTTTCTTATTAGTTATCCGATTTTGCTTAAACCTTTTTGGATAGGTTTGTCTGCTTTTTCTGCTTTTATTGAAATTTTTTCGAGTGGACTTGTCCTTTAAATCAGGGCCTTTAGAGAATCCGTGCCCTCTAATAAAATATGATCCAAAGAAATTTAGTCGAATTTTGATATATCTCCTCATGCAGGCATATAAAGATGACGAAGATTACGCAGATATCGACGATTTGGACGAGAAACTGAACTCATACAAAGGTATGTTTTATTCTCCTCATATTGTGTGATTTCATATTAAAAAACAAAAAATTGTTTTTTCAATTAAGCAACATTACTTCTGTAAACCATAATATGTTTCAATAAAAAGAAAAATTACTTCTTGTTTTATATTGTTACTATTGATTTCCTATAGTGTAATTGAGCACGGGTTATCAGGGAACGGTAGCACTGTCACTTTGTCAGATATCATGGTCTTTAAAAGAGAGATACGAAAAGAATGAAAACAGATATCAAAAGTTAATAGATCTTCTGATACGAGTTATAAATGATATAATGATAAAGATGGTGATGATGATGACGGTGGTAATAAAAATGGTGATCGTAATTATGGTATAGTGATGGTTAATTTGATGATGATGATAATGATGATAATGCATGATGATGATGATGCATGATGATGATAATAATAGTGATGATATACCAGGAAGATCTGGTCTTTAATTTATCTTTCAGAACAGTTCATGGAATTCGATGAAGATTGCAGTGGAGATATCGGTGAGTAATGCAAGTATACTCGGCGGCGTATATTTTTTCCCCATATTCTCTGCCTCGACGCTAATATTCTTTTGCATGGATGTTTTTGCCACGGTCGACCCAGGTGTAGGAAATATTACGTGGTAGGATTTATTCCTGAATGCCCTGGGCGTACGTTACAGTTATCGGAACTAAAGCCGCGGACCCCCCCCCCCCCCCCATGTCCAACGTTATTTGGAAGCGCATCAAAACTTTGTAACATAAATTTTATACAAATAAAACACAGGTGTGAGTGCGTTATGGTCGATGTAGCCTATAATCTAGGTGGAGTGCCGAGCTTTTTTCTTTGCTGCTAGACTAACCCTAAGCAGAACGTCTGATACGGCGAGACTAAGAACCCTGAGTCGCGAAGCGGCTCACCGCCTATAATCACTGGTCTAGCTAATCAATATTCATATATATTCAAAATGGCGGATCTATGAATCATTCAACAGCCCTACCAAATAAGGTACACCTATGTTACGTTCGACCAATCAGATATAAGAAACCGCAACGAAAAAAGATTGCGCATAGACTCTTCTCCGTACGTGTTTCTGATTGGTTGAGTTCATTTCGTATTCATGAGGTTTTTTCGTACGAAAAACTGCCACGGATTCATGGTCGATAATAAAAAAAAAAACGACTAAAGCTAGACCAGTGATTATAGGCGGTGAGCCGCTTCGCGGCTCACGATTCGTAGTCTCGCCGTATCAGACGTTCTGCTTAAGGTTAGTCTAGCAGCAAAGAAAAAAGCTCGGCACTCCGCCTAGATTATAGGCTATGGTCGATGCAGCGCTAGAGGGTATTCACTACGGTGCAATAAAATTGACGAAGCGTAGCCGAGTGTATTTTGTGAATACCCGAATAGCGCTGCATCGCCATAACGTCACGAACGAAAACCTGTGTATTTTTTGTTTCATAAAATGGGTCGACAATCTTACTTAGTAAGGCGGTATTAAACACTGTAAACCTGCAACCTTCATAAGAAATAACGTGTGCACACAGTACAGACGATCGCGGCAGCAATATAAATGGCCTAGCTCGTAAACAAACGGTGCAATGCATGGTAAACATCCATTGATTTACACGCAGCGTGCATTATGCTTCTTTGTTGCGCACTTTGACAATGACAATTTGACAATGACAATGACAATTTATTTTCATGTCACCCACATTGGGGTATTGGAGAAGTTTACAATCAGTTTGAATTTGTTAATTTAACATCGTGAAATATACAATACAAATAGAATTAAAGGTAAAGACCGGTTATGGTCATGCGATTGCATGGTGAAAGAAACGTTGTGGAATCGATCAGAAAAGGTTGATCATCTAGCATCTAGCATCTGCAAGGTTCTGGAATCATCAAAATGATAAGAAATTTGGCCCATTCTTTGTAAAGTTACAAGCACTATAAACAGAAAGATGTATATGGGACTACCCTATATCTCTCACAGACCATGAGAGAAATAAATTTACCAAATATATGAATTAGTAGGCGGTTTCCCGGCAAATTTGTTATCATCATGTATTAGTCAAAACATATTCTTTCACATGATTGCATGGTAAAGAGAGCTTCCATTTCATTTTTTGAAATTGGGGCGTTTCCAATACTGGTCTTTACCTTTAATGTTAATCCATACAAAATAACACTTTCGACAATAGTGAGACAAATTATGAAGATAATGATAATAACAATATTGATGATGATAATAATAATAATCAAAAACAAAACGATAATATTAATTAAAACGATAATTAATGACGAAATTAATGGAAGCAATAATTTGAAAAGGAAATTACTGGCACCAGTAAATTGATATCTGAATTAATGAATTACTGAAAATATTCTTGATATCAATTTAATAAATTGATATAAGACAAAAAAGAGAAAAAATTAAGTTAATATTGAACTCATAACATGTTTTTTGCACATACTTAAAGATGAAGTTGAGTTCTGGTCATGCGATTGCATTGTGAAAGGAACGGTGTGAAATCGACCAGTAAAGGTTGATCATCTAGCATATAAGAATATGTGTGTATTGCAAGGTTCTGGAATCATCAAAATGATAAGAAATTTGGCCAAGTCTTAGTAAAGTTACAAACACTATACACAGAAAGATGTATATGGGACTACACGAACACGTGGCGTAAAAAACCTACCCCCGAGTTTTACGAGTTACATGACATATTTAGAATATAAAGGCATTTGAAGAGCCATGCTTTTCAGGGAACATGTCTTATCTGATGTTCTTCCACACTTGCATAATAAGAATGATAACGCTCACAAATTATTTTTCACCTCTTCCCAGAACTCAACCTTCTCTTTAAAGTGCGCGTATGTACACGTATGTGCGCGTATGGCTAAAATATTAATGCACGCATACGTGATCCATTTTGACGCTTCTCATTGGCTACATTCTAAAACCCATTTTATAATACGCGCAATTCAAGAATGGAGTACTATTATTGCACAAAACTATCATGTCTGATTTCTGTTCGCCACAGACCTGATGGAATTAAAAAGGATGATGGAAAAATTGGATCAAGCTAAAACACACCTTGAGCTGAAGAAAATGATTGCTGAGGTTGACCGTCGAAATAGTGGATCTATAAGCTTCAACGATTTCGTATTCATGATGCTGGGCAAAAAGTCAAGTATTCTGAAAATGTAAGTAGTCATGAAGACGCGCAGGAAACTGTCTGGCCCGAATTTACAAAGGAGGTTTAAATTTAACCTATGGTTTAAACCCTCATTTACATAACCCATGGTTTAAAATAAGCGCAAATTAAGCATACTTTGCCTTGCGCGCGTCTTATATTGGACCTCCGACTTGTGTCGCGCTTATTTTGCGCTTATTTTAAACCATGAGTTATGTAAATGAAGGTTTTAACCATGGGTTAAATTTAAACCTCCTTTGTAAATTCGGGCCTCTTTATTTAAATATAAGTAATATTGATGATGATGATGGTGATAATGATCATGATCATAATCATAAACATGATGAATCTTAATCCAAGTCTTTAAAAATTCAACAACCAATCAGATGATACTCCGGATAAATGTTAATCCCAGTCTTTAAAAATTAAACAACCAATCAAGATTAAAAAAATAATTAAAAAAATGATGAAAAAATTAATGATGATAATGAACAAAAGATATAAAGATAGGAAGAAAGGAGAGAGAAATTGGAAATTCAGAGAATAAGAAAAAGATGCCTCATCCCGGATTCCCCGCCCCCTCCATAATTGATTTTGTTAAATGGCATTTCATTCAGAGAGTAACATCAACGCTACGCTGCCCCTCAGCACAACTGTACAATGTACACGTTTATTTTTTATTTTTTTATTTAATTTGATTTTTTATATTAATTTTTCCTTCCCCTATTGATTTTGTTCGCTTTGCAGGATACTTATGTTTGAGGAGAAGAAGAAGGAGCGCGAGAAACCCACTGGTGAACCCCCGAAAAGGGACCTGTCATCACTGCCTTAAAGGGAAACCCGACCTTAAAGGAAACCGAAACCCAAAACAACAATCGTGTCTTTTCTGAAAGATACTTATATGTTTAATAAGATGACCTGAACAAATCTTAACCAAAACGTAACAGAAAGCAGTAAATCACAAAATTCTTATTATAAAATAAGCTAGTCTGAAAGAAAGCAGACTAGGTAAGAAAAGCAGACTAAATGGCTTTCACACTTCTTCCAACACACAAAATGAATAACATCTGAATTATTTCATAATATATAACTCAGGATGGTCTTGTTTAATAGAGAACTGTTCATAATATGCTACCTTCAATATACTGTGCTTAGTGCCCCAAAGGAGAAAGCGCTTAGGACATCGTAGGAAAATCCCTCAAAATTTATAATAAGGGAGATAACATATACAATCTGCGCATGGGCAGATAAAGGTCATTTGTACCAAAAAGGTAAAACCCACCAGAGATACATACTGGATATGCGCTCATGAAAGTGATGTAACATTATTCATTTATGCACCAACGGTACATTCTAAGGTACGCAGGTGGAAGTATTTTTTTCAAGAGGGCAAACAAAAGGTTTTCATGAAGCACATCTAGGACATTGGCAGTTATTATTCTAAGATGCTCAAAGTGGAACTTCTCCATGTGTAAAAGATCTGTGGATATTTGGGGTCATAACCATGTGCTATCTGTAAACTCCCTTATAGAGAGCTTTCCTTTGCCCTTTCAGTTGCCATTTTTTAACAGCGTAATCCAACAGAGTGACGAAAGTTTTGAACAAATCGATATATAAATCGGGAAGTACATGAATTAAATGTAGTTACTACTGTGATCGAATAAAATTTGATACTTACATATTAAATCAATTAAGTAATATAGAACTGAATTGAAACGTGATAAACTAATAGTGAATAAAAGGCGGTAAAACAATTGTGATGTGACGAAAATAAAAAGTGCAAATAACAGACTAAGAATAATTATGTTAGCTATCTGTACCTGAACGTCTGAAAGGGAGGTGCCCCTTTACACACTATCTCATTCATCTGCTATGAATAATAATAACATTTCAATAGTAAAAAATACACTTTGCACATATTATGTACGGCTAGGTCGAATAATCCATAATGCTTGTCCTACCTAGCAACAGCTAATTTATAAAGAGGGGAAACCCTAAACGAGGAACAGAGGAAAGGATAAGGATGCAATTACACTTTAATTGTTTTTCTTCTTCAATAATTAAATCAAGATATTGTTACTCATACATTGGCACTTTATATATGTATATATATATACATATCGTGTATAACTTTTCTGTATCTAAGATCATACCTGATAGAGTCATTTGTAAATTGTTTGCGGCATTGACGGCATAATCATCTATACTTGGAAAAGAAAATGTAACATTTTAGATGATTTTGAATAATGTTGTACTTGTACTGAAGTTCAGACTGTCAAGGCTATCGTAAGAATGATCACTGAACAAACGGGTATACAAGGTTCTGCTGTAGCAGGCCCGTAACTAGGATTCTACTGTGTGTGAGGGTGGGGGGTGCAGACATTACATTACATGGGTTGGGGAGGGTCTGGGAGGGATGGGAATTTATTTTGCATTTTTCTATCTGAAAATAAAGTTTTGGGTACATTATAAAACACCAAAACGGTTCCACTAATAACTGTTGTTAGTGTGCTAGCTATATAGCTGTGGCGTGCATGCCGCACTGATATTGTTGTGATGATGATGATGATGATGATGATGATGATGATGACGATAGCGATGATGATGAGGATGGTGATGAGAATAGTGATGATAATGATGATGATGATGATGATGTTGATGCTGATGATGATGATGATGTGGACGGCGATGATACGGTGAAGGCGAAGACAAAAGAGAAGAAGAGGTACGAGAAGAAGAAGCATCAAAAGACGAAGACAGATTAAGAAGAAGAAGAAGATGATGATGGTGATGATAAAGATGATGATGGTGATGATGATGATGATGATGGTGATGATGACGATAGTGATGATGATGAGGATGCTGATGAGAATAGTGATGATGATGGTAATGATGATGATGATGTTGATGCTGATGGTGATGATGATGTTGATGATGATCGATGTTGACGGCGATGATATGGTGAAGGCGAAGACAAAAGAGAAGAAGAAGTACCAGAAGAAGAAGCATCAAACGACGAAGACAGATTAAGAAGAAGACGATGATGATGGTGATGATGATGTTGGTGATGATCGATGTTGACGGCGATGATATGGTGAAGGCGAAGACAAAAGAGAAGAAGAGGTACAAGAAGAAGAAGCATCAAACGACGAGGACAGATTAAGAAGAAGAAGATGATGATTGTGGTGATGAAGGTGATGATGATGGCGACGGTGATGAAGATGATGATTATGATATTGTTATGATGATGAGTGTTTTATCTCCAGGGATCACAATATGTAATATTTCCTCTTCATTTTCTGCAAAATATGGGGACGGACAACAAATTGGAACCCGCAGTACACGCAGTCCTAATGTACTCCGCCTATAGACACAGTGACCGTCCCAGTGGTCGAGTGGATATGTCACCGGACTTTGGATCACAAGGTCCGCGGTTCGAGTCCCTTTGGCAAGACATTGATCTATATTTGCGACTCTCCACCCAGGTCAGGTGTTAAATGGGTACCCGGTAGGATGCGAAAGTTAATGTAATTGGATTAGCAAGTGGCGCTTGTAAAATGGCGACTGGCTGGAATGCTCCACAGGGAGTGGAAAAAGTGCATACGCCGTGTTGCGGGTAAGCATGAATCCGATGACTGGTGTAATAATATGTGCTGAACTTAGAAACAAAGTATTAGACGCATTATAAATGTGAGCTATTATTATTATTTTTATAGGCCTTTCAGTGGCAGACCCGGGGAAGGGGGGGGGGGGCACAGGGGATGTTTTTGTGTGCATGTAACTGAAATTGATACAGGTAATTGATATGGCGCCTTTTACTTGCAGTTAAAAATCAAAGAGCTGCACACCCTTCTTCACATCATTTAGGCGAATAACATATAGCACATGTTTTTAGGCCTATAGCCTATAAGTAATTTATTATTTTGACAACTATATTAGTAAATTATGGGGCCATGCAGGTGTGTTGAAACAATCCATTGTCCCCTTTAATCAATTCAATGGGACGTCAGAAGTTTATTAACATTGACCAATGTTACATGTTATTTGGACAAGAGAACTCCAAGTTGATAAAATCAAAAGCTCTTGAATGAACTTATAAAGAGAAAGAAAATGAAGGATGAAACATACAAAAGTCACTATCCATGTATCCCATTGCTAATGGCTCGCCAATTTATATAAGTAACTAGACCTTAGTTAGGTTGAAAGTACAGACCCTAGTCCGCCGTAATTCATAATAGAGGGTCTGATCTAGTTAGCAATAGAAGACTATACTCAACAGGCCCTGTACCATATCTACTGTAGTAGTCTAGTTCTGGACCCTTTTAATGATTTTTGTATTCGCCGACTATAAGCGTTAAGCCGAGTGATGGCGCAATCCGTAGTGACGGCGCGATCCCGAGAACTAGTACTGTAGCTGCCCTGTCCCAGACATTATTAGAGGTGTAGATCTATAATAAATTTGCTAAAGGTATATACATGCTAGAGCACAAATGAAACATTTGCAAGCCTATGCTTTACTGTATGCAAATACATACTGGGGTCCGGAGCTTAGGTGTGAATTTTTTTTTACTGGGTTCGTCTACACCCAATACACGATATGGTCATTGCAATAAGATAAGATAAGATGCGATAAAATATCTATTCGTCTTTCTTTAAAATGTCACTTAGAGCATAACATTAGATCATTACACATTTACATTTACAATGCAAACAAGTTGTGGCAATGATAAACTAAGAAATGAACTATAAAATAAGAAAGACGAGGAGACCCTGTTAAAAGCAGACCTTGGAAGTTTTGGGGTCCTCTCTTGACCAAACAATTGGTTGGTACATGAATAAGCAACAAGATAAACCTGATGGGATGAATTATTTATGACTACCTAAGAATACATTAAGAAATAGGTGGTATATAAGAAGCAAGGAGTGTACCAAAAATGGGAGACTAGACTATACACGACGGGAGAAAAGAGAGATAATAATAAAAGACTACAGCACATCGGGAGGGAATAAAAGGCAGAAAAATCTGAAAATATTCAGTTGGACAATAATATCAAGAAGAAGATATTTTATATTTATAGTAATACATACAAAGTTAAAAATATTGAATATTTGTTATTTAAATAAATTACAACTATAGCATCGTTTTCTTGTTCTAAACAATTATTACCCAATCATTTTCATGACTATTTGTAATAAAATAGCAACATCAAAAAGTATAAAACAAAAATTTCAATGAAATGTATGTACTTTTTTATAATTTTAATTTTTCAAGAACCACGGTAAGTTTAAAAGGCCCTGGCACAGTTACGAAATGGCTTGCCACATGTACTAAAAGCATTATTAACTTTTCTTGCATTCGGGAAAACATATCAATCTTATCTTCTTAATAGTTAGTAGTTTTATTTCATCTAATTTCGTTTTATGTGATTTATGTAATTAGTTATGTTGTGGTTATGCTAAGTTATACTATTTTTTTTGTTTGATTGTTTTTTTCATAATTTGTTTAATGTATTTCTCTTGAAGTGTGGTAATATAGGGGATCAGCCTTGACAGGACAATGGCCTTGTTGATCTCTCGCATCCACCACCCTTCATCCTTCTTTCATAGTACCATGGCAATTAATGTTTTTATATTTATATTGTTTTTATACTGATTTGTTTGTATATCTTCTGATATGTTTTTAAAGAGATGTGAAATATATTTGAATTGAATTGAATTGAATAATAGATCTAGGCACCAAACTTCAACAATTAACTGCTTTATGTGTCACAGTATGTATCGAGAAGATAAACCTTTAAGCCCCACTGTCCTACTTGAAGCTACTTGCTCCCTCTATATAGAAAACATCCCCAATCGGTGCCTGTTGGTCCCCATGATCCTCTTTTTCTTATGTTAAATGAGAGCTGAGTTAATGAGAAAGCCACCTGTCACAGTGACCTCACTGGCTCGCTGGGTGGTCTAATCCCTTCTAGCTGAAGTAGCAAAGCCTGCCTTTAAGTGTACACTTAAATGCAGAGAGGCTTACACAGAATACCGGGTCTGTATTTACAGACTAAGCCTTTGTTGCACTATAGTGAAGCGATATGATGAATCCGGAATACAAAGTGCAATTGATAATGCATTCCATAATCTCGAAACCGACCGATAACCTTGCAATGTGAGGCGACGTGGAAATCATTGAAAGGTTTCACTTCCGGTATTAGAGTGCAATTCCTTCCTGTAAGGTGTCACCTGTGAAACCAGTTGGACGAGAACACTGAGATGGCGTATTTGAAGGAGGACCATAGGGGACGCTTTGCCCCCCTCACCCGACAGATTTCCGTCCAAGAATAAGAAATATGGCAACTGTGATATAACCTCATGAATAGTGGAATCATTGTACGTCATGACACCCTTGAAATATTGTTACGAATTTCTGAATATTCGAAGTAAACAATATAGAAATCTTGCCGCGCTTACAACGAGGCGATCTGAGCAGTCTCTAGCTGCTCTGGAGTTCTGCAAATAAAACAGTACGATAACCTTTCCCTTTTGTTAATGCAATTTGTTATTGGATTGAGCAGTCGACGTGTGAGAAAAAGTTGATAACTAGTACGTAATATCATTTTGTTATGAAAATATTGTCATATTTAATATTTTTGGATAACACTACCCCAAAGGGGCTGCGATTTATTTTCATGACCGGGGGGGGGGGGGGGTTGGGGTGAAATGCGAAGTACGAGGGAGCATAGCGAACGAGAGGGGTGAAGGTAACGGAAGTGACTACCCCCTTACATGATTTTGTATTAAAACATTACATTCCTTAGCAAAACAAACAATAGTATGCAAACAAGCAATATAGCTTTTTCACACTTCACTTTTACTTTGCGGTAAAATAGTGTGCAGTCCGAGGGGTTGTATATTTTGAGGGATATTATACGAGGGGGCGTTACTTACGTAGCGACCGAGCGAGAAGATTGTTTGTATTTGTATTAGTCTAAACGCTGCACTCTTGGGCCCTCCATGCAGAACCTAAAAGTGTGTTGCAGTCTTTAGTTAGTATTTACTGTACCTTAAATGTTTATTTGCACTTTTTTTCAAATTTGGCAGGGGGGGGGGGGGGGAGAGGGGGAAGGGGGGAGGGGGACGATCCACCCTAAAATGATGGAGGGGGAACGTATCCCACCCCATCCGCCACCCCGGGATCGCCTCCCTGTCTCTAACCTAAACCAAGGCCAAAATATAGAGAATTTCTCACTAAAAGTAGATCAGATTTAGTTTGCATGCGCACACACTTGTCGGTGGTAATGCCTATCCGAAGGTCTTAGCTGAGAAGACAGAGATCGCGGTCAATAGTCCCTGTACTGTAGCTACATCGGGCACAACCATGTGTTTGTGTAATTGAGTTTTTACAGACGTGTATCAATCAGATATGAATATTACGTCTGGAGTCCGACCTTTAACGTCACCATCCGAAAGAAGTCACTCAGTTTCGAACCTGCGTCCTCGGCTGAATCAGTTTGTTACTTTCATTGTTAGCTGGATTACAGGCGCACGATACAACGCTCCGACATAGTTAGGCTCTGTTCAAGACCTAATTTTGTTTAACTGTCAAATGAGAATAACTTCCTGGAGACTAGTGTCCCGAATTCAAAAAGTTGCAATCAATCGCACAATGACAATGACCAATCAAGATTATCGTTGCATGCACATATTGTTCAAATGTCTGACCTTAAACCAATCAGAATCTTTGTGTTACGGAGCTTTTCAAATTCGAGATGTTTTGCCCTACATGAGACGAAGGGACCTTCCTCAAAACCGACATAAGTCTAGCTTCTTGGATATCCCATTGAAACGTGTGCTGTAGAATTAACACGCATCTCTATGAGTTTTCCACAAACTTAGACTTATGACGGTTTCGAGAAACTTAGACCAAGGTTTAAGGAGGTACATGGGTGACGAACAGCTTAAATGTGTGTCACGATTTTAAAAGTATTCTCGAGTTGTATTTTTCCTTTAATTTTTTCATTCGTGTATTTTGATTTCCAACGAAATACAAATGTCATCATAATATATAATTAAGATAGGAACAGAAAAATTAGAGAAACAGATCGATGGCAGCTTGAGCAAAATCTGCTTGATAAAAAACTCAAATTAGCATCTTTGTTGTGAGGTCCCCTCCCATTTGCTCTGTACTAAAGGAAATAATTTGTATTTTCTCTCTGAAGAAAAAAAAGCAGTTATTCATTCAACCTAGATATAATCACCGCAAATCTGTTTTACATAACCCCTTTATGAAACAAATCTATTCCTTCATTTATAACGAAGAGCATTGTATTTTTTTTAAATACATAGATATGGATCACAGAGACTCCTTTTTGTGTTTCATATATTGTAATTTCAAAAACATTCCCCATTTCTAATCAGATTTTCCTCAAAATTTCAAGAACCTCTTTCTCTTATTTCTCTTCGCTTGTTAAAACCAACTAAATATCAGTATGCAATCCGTATATTAAAAGAGAATTCAAAGACACATCTATTTTGAAACCATACGCATTACACACACTGACACTCCTTGGTAAAATATTTGTTATGGCTATGCATCCAGCTGACAAAAAGGTGCTACTCAAGAGAGTGTTTCTGATTCAGGCTTAAATGTAATGTTTCGGTTTTGGTAATGATTGGAAATTATTCCTAACAGAATGAAACGAATAGTGCAGGTTCAGGATCGTAATATATAATAATATGGAGTCATATTCGTATATTGAAGGTTGATTACCCGAGGTTCATAATTCTGAAACACAAACTTCCCATGAAGGTAGTTTATAATTTCAAATTAAAAAATAGTTCATTATTTGGATTTTGGGGCATTAGTCCTAAGGTTTGTGATTCCAAAATAAAACAGGTTAGGAGGAAAAAAAGGGGGGGGGGGGTGGTAGTAGGCCTATAACAGACCCACCTTTAACAATCTTTATTTGTCGAGAACTTCTGTATTGTTAAGGTGAACTGATGAATATGACCTTTTCTTCCTCTTCTTTTCTGTTTATGGGAGGTCAGCTGAATAATCACAATATTCGGTTCAACGCTCCCCCCTCCCCCCCCCCCGATTGTAAACGGTGTGGCGATGCCATTGCGATCAAGGCGCGTGTAAAAGTGGAGAAAAATAAAAAAGAAAAGAAAAAAAACTAAACTACACGCATGCCCTCCGGATGTCGTCTGTATTATCATTACCTCGACTTGAACTGTGCACTTTATGTACTTACCAGAGTTGAATAACATCTAACAGGGGCGTTTATATCAAGCATTTTGTAAAAGGGGCGGCACAATGAAATAAAAGTGCTGACTAAAAAAGGAATGACAATTTAATAATATGATTGTCTTAGTTGCATTTGCTAATTCATCCAAAAAATATTTGTCATTTAACCCAACCCCCTCCTACAGCCCCCCCCCCAAAAAAAAAAAAGAAGGGAAGGAAATAAACAAATAACGATACATGAACAATATATATAACTAAACAAATAACTAGAATAAACAACCAAAAAAATGAATCAATACAAAATACAAAATATTAACAAATGAGCTAATGAACAAATAATAATCAACCCAAGAACCAGAATAGAAAATAAAAGCAGTGTCAGATGTGCACCTCTTCATAACCTCTAATAAAATCAAGTGGCATGCGGATATATCTCTGTTATTACTTCAGGTCACATAGTTCGATTTAAACCAGAATGAAATAAAGCTATTTTGTAATGACTACAGCTCTCGATACCATTCTCGCACTCAAAGGCATCTCAGATCAAGGCAGTCTGCTCGAATTCGTCTTTATCAAGTCAAAATAGTCGGTATCCTGTCCGTTAGATATGCACAAACGAACAATTGTTATTTTAGGGTACGTTTATGCTCAATTTTGAAGGCAGAATGAGCGATTTGAAACGCTCATCGTAATCACAGTTCCATGACGTACTGTTTATGCTCACTTCTCTGGCTCTGCAGCTGGATTCGCTTCCCCCAGAAACGTCTTTTTGCAGAATCGCCGATCCAAAACGCACATTTTTGTTAATTTAAGATCGGCGATTACGAACGCCGTTTTTCGGTAATTCTACAAAAATGAGAAAGGACGCAACCGTGTTTTGAACTAAACGCGTAACAAATGCCTCTTTCTGGCCAGGAAAATTTGAGCATAAACGTACCCTTAGAGGCTTCTGAACGTAATATTGAGATATAGATTGCGTGACTGTACGTGTTGGTTGGGTAATACCAGGGAGGTGGGATTATAATTCACTCTGGGAACACTGTGATGTATTTCCTCCAATTATTAATGCAGTTAAATTCATAATTCAATTTTTGTCTTCCTCAAATGTATAAATTACTGTTAAGATTTGTTTATTAAAAATGTAACTATGTTTTGAATACATTTTACATTGTATTCGTTATTATGTATTGTATTTTGTTGGGAATGAAAAAATAGAAATGAAGTGAAATAAAAATGTATACACACTCAAACTAAATTCTTTGGCAGTGTGAACACAATGGTATTCTAAGCCCACAACTGTGGTTTAAAAATAAGTATTCATCCACACTGTGATGCTCTGTTTAGTCCACTGAGTAAAAGTTTGAAACTTGTGTGCACTCAGCGTTAGCAGTCATGGGAGTGTTGTAAATCCTCTTGTTTTCCTATACTCTACTTACCCCTTTGGCTACGTACAGTGGGACAAACTCAGTAGAACGATATGAAACCAGGGACATAAGCTATACTGTACAACCCTTATAAGCCCACAGTGTGGAAACACTGTCACCATTTTGTCCTCACATGTGTCACTCAGCAAAAAGAAAACTGTGAAATAATTGTGACACAAGTTGTCACCCAACCACCATTAGGGCCTTTTAGATTTGCACGACGAGAACGTGGACTGCTCATATGACACCCTTTTAAGGCAATGTGATGTCACTTCTATCTAGTGCCTTAAAAGGACGTCACATTGCCTTGAAAGGATGTCACACGTCGCAGTCCACGTCCTCGTCGTGCAAATCGAAAAGTCCCTAATATTAAACTGCTCTAAACCCACACTATGGTAAGACGGCCACCATATTATACCAGTGTTTCACACCATACCACACCGTGCAAAAGTCAATGCTTCACAGAGCAGTCACAATGAAACCATGCAAATCTCCGGTGACCTATATACAGTGCGTCCCAGAAAAAAACGAAACCGAGAATTATCGATGTTTTATCATATCTTAATCACAATTATAATTAATAAATGACACATATTTGTAAAGCTTATATCCTCCTCTTTCATGTGATGCAAATCATATGATGAGTTTGTCAAGCATGAGTGATTAAAATTAGTGAAAAATGAACTCATTTATCAAATCATGGAAATGCAAGCCTTACTTTAAACAAACAGAACTTTGTTATTCCTGGCTCGTTTTTCCTGATTGAGGTGTCATATAAAAGGGCAGAAATGAACATTCTAGAAATTAGATTTTCTCTTTGACACTGGCTAATCGGTGACCATTGGTCCCCCATGATCCACTTTTTCTTATGTTAACTGAGAGCTGAGTTGATGAGATAACCACCTGTCCAGTGACCTTGCAGGGCATTCTAATCCCTCCTGTAAACTACGGCAGATAAGCTTTAAATGATTGAGCAAACGTTTGTATGCATGTTTAATTCTCTTCTGGCAGTATTGCTTTCTATAGTGGGCAGGTCACCAGAATGTAAATCACAAGGTACATGATTTGATTTCATAGGAATTACATTAAATACCCCGATATAATATTTATTTAAAAATCATTCAACACTGGAATAAACAAAGAATGTAAATAAATAACCCAGGAATGAAGTTTACAAATAAAACTATGATTTCCTCAACCATGTCTGGCAGAGAAAAATAGGCCTACTATATACAAAACATGATATTCAATTCAATTCAAATGAACATTTATTTCTTCCATTCAATTTGACAACATATTCGAGATCTGTTTAAACAATACAATTTATACGTAGGAACATAACTACAATTAAAGAACTTTTATTACAAGGAAGAAGGCGCGAATCCCGATAAGCATAGCTTGTAAAGGGTTCGTCCGAATACACAAATACATAATATACATTATAAATAGAAGAAAGGAATACAGGAAGAAAGGGATAGGCAAGGAGGAGAAGAGCAAAGAGAGCTTGAAAACAGAGAAAAGAAGAGGACTGTAAGTCTGCAACATAGTAGCATTTGGGGTGTCTAGCATGCATAAACAACATACTGGCAAGAATATATAGGTGAAGGGCATAATGTGGAAATATCAGACTGCATTTTTATAGGATAATACTGGATTTATCACCCTTCTTCTGTATGGGTATCGATACAGCATTAATAAAAGACATTCTTATTGAAGAGTAATATTTTTATAGTTTTAGAGGATATTCTGAAATGATTTAGCGAGCTCTTACTTGTTGATACTGCAGAAGCAATAACGCATAGGACCAAGACGAGACACGTCCTTGAAGCCATCGTTGTTCCCGATGTGTTCGAGTACCGCTGAACGTGATAACGGTAAGCACCCTGCTCGCTATCAATCTATGTCGCTTCTTCGGTTCATTGAGTGGTTCAAGTTCATCTACAGATCACTCATCGCCCGTCTAGCGGAACATGCACCTCGCCGAAATGCGTCGTCGAAACGCACCCTAAACTAAGTCTACGTGAAGGCAAACCAGGCCAGACAAGCCCTTTCTTGACGGGAAATTACACTCTTCAAATATTAGTCAGCTACGTTCAGCTAGGTATCTAGTAAACAGAAACATCCATATTGTAAGCCAACTGGGATGCGTAGATTCAACTTAATGGGAGGAGGATTCTTTTCTGATCCGTAATGTGAAATAAGCGCAGTCCAGTTCTGTGTTTGTGACGACCAGCCGCTGGAGCTATACAAGAAGATACGCTGCCCCGCCCTCCTCACTTTCCCAAATCCATGTAACAACCTTACCGCTGTCTCCTATCCTCTGCTCAACGCGAGAGCCTTCCCTGGGGCCTTCTGTCGAGTTCTGCGTTACGCCACACTGTGCGAACTATCTGCAGGTGGAAATACAGGCCATGGCAATAAAGTTTTTAATCCTGCTCGCTGATTGGTTGAATGTACGATCATCTCCGATGACGCAGTCCTATCCGTAGCAGTATAGTCTGATAAACAGACTGCCTTATGAGAATTTTGGAAATATGATTAACTTCGAGAAATGGGGACGAGACGGTTGGTTGAGGTTGAAGTTCATACTTTAGAAATGATAATTTCACCCCAGGTTCCGGCCCAGAATTGACAAGTCTCTTTTTCTAGTGATTAGGTCTTGTTATTTCACGTCTAATTCTATGACTTAAATATCAAAGATTGAGGTTAACGTTCAGCAAAATGAACTGACAGTTTAACCCTATGTTCTGCCACAAAGTTGACATAGTTGAAGCAGGGGGGGGGGGGGACGAATCTTGAATTAATAACAGTGAACATTTTTATTACAGTCTATAATGTTTCAAAGGATGTGAATTTTTAGGATATTAATTATTATGTCGTTACGTTTGGCAGAACTTGGACCAAATTTCCGTATTTTTAATTTTAATTTTTTAACCCAGGTAATGTCTGATATTTTTATGTGCTGTTTCTTTCTTAGTTCTGTCAGTTCATAGGTCTCAATTTCTCATATGCATGATACTGTACTTTTATTTTAATCACGAACAACAGGCAAATTTAGAAACACAAATGTCATTGTTTATGGATAATGGGTTTTGTTTAGCATCACTTTGTCAAAGTGTCGGACAGTCATATCATCGAATATGCCTAATCGATTAACGTATGTATAGTAAGAGTCTAATCGTGAGCAGATAAAGGGCATGTATAAACGTCATATTGTTAAATTTACTGGAAAAGAACAGTGGATAGCTCAAGAAAGTTGATAATAATAATTTTTATAATGATAATAAGTCGCACTAAGTATCCTTTACTTAGTCTACAACTATTATCTTAATGTTTAAACAATAAATAAGATATGTTATCGAATAACTTAAACCAATACATATTAAAAGGAATGAAAAGTCGTTAAACCTTTTTCGAGAAAGGATATGTTTTCAAGAATTGTATAATTATCAGGCCCTATAAACACCCACAGTAGTGTGTTTCATGATAGATGAATACCATTATATGAATATATTCAGAAAATAAAGCTTCTGTCAAATAATTTAAAAAAAGTACATATACATGAATATATATTATCGTACTTATGGGACACTCCTTTTGAAGTGATATGATAGTTTGAAAATCGAGAAAGTGTGACCCTTCTTAAAAATATATGCATATATGTGCTATATTTATCGTATCAATTGAAAATTATTTGACAGACTGGCACTGACCTCTCCTTGAAATACTCAGCGCAACATGGACCTGTCAACTTAATCAGGTCACGATAGCCAACCGAAGATCCCCTCGATAAGACCATCGATCCAATAATAATCAAACATTTTCCGGTGAGGTCATATAGTGCCTGTAGAATAGTTGTCACAGGGGTGTAGAAGGACATTATATGTAAGGGCGTTCGGTCTTGGTCGTCTTTCAAAAGTGATTTACAATGTTGCATTGCACCATTTTCAGGGTTTATAGATAAACAATGACAATGAAGTCCATATTTTAAACATATTCTTATTTGCTCATTATGCTAATTATGCTTTTTAAGACAATTGCATTACTTAAAAATAAAAACTGGTGTCATAAATGAATTCCTCGTCATAGAAAACCCTTGAAAAGTCGTATTATCCATGTTTTCAGGCTTCCTGGATTGAGATTAGCAACATTATTACATATTGCACATATGATAATTAGATGATTATGCTAATTAGGCTATAAAAAAAGTTGCTCAAGGTTGCCAAGCTGGCAACCAAGCTGAATTTACTTCAATACCCATCTAGAACACGAATCAACAAAAAAACCTTGTACTTATCAACTTTTCCAGGTCATGTACATGTTCTATGGTACCGTGTACTGGACTAGAGTGTAGACGCGTCCAAATGTTTTTTTTTTAATACTAAGCAATGTATTCAAATTACTTTTGTTACTTTCTTCTACGTCATGCAGAAGGATCTCCATGTGCGGCGCTGCACTCATCAAAGGATAGTTCTACCCAGGGATTCGTAATTATTAAATTTTTTCCTAGTGTAATAGTAGTCTATTCACGTGTAAAAAGAAGTTTCATATCGGTAAGACATAAAATCGGTTAGTTTGCAACTCTTTTGGTTTTCTCGTTGCAAAAAGGCACATCTGTTTAGTCTTGTATTTTGTTTTGGCCCGATCTCAACTCGTGACAGATGAGCAACTGTGTCAATCAGCACTTGTGACAAACGAAAGGTTAGTTGGTCTATTAACCCTTACAGTGCCGAATTGTGTATTTATACACAAAACCAAAATAAACTAAAAGTGTCTCCAAAACGAAATACAGATTACAGAACAATAGAATCAGTCAAGCTGGAAACCGACTATAAACAATACAATATGCCAATGATTAAATCCACGGCTTTACTACTAATGCAAGTTTGCAAAGTTCTATTATCGATGTTCTATCATAACTTAATCACAATTATAATCAATAAATGACAAATATTTTAAAGCTTATATCCCCCTCTTTCATTTGATGCAAATCACATGATCCATATTTCACGCATGAGTGATTAGAATAGATTTAAAGAAAGGGTACTAAAAAGTCATTTGGCGGACGGTATCTGAATTTCAAAGAGAAAATCACATTTCTAGAAAGTTCATTTTCTGCCCTTTCATATGACACCTCAATCAGGAAAAATGAGCTAGGAATGTTTGTGTGTGTGTTGGGCTTTTACAGACGTGTATCAATCAGATATGATTATTTACTTCTGGGGACCGACCTTTAAACGTCACCACCCTTCATCTCTCTTTGTGTGTCTCTCTCGTTTTCGCCCCTTCTTTCTCTCTCTCTCTCTCTCTCCTTTTTCTCTCTCTTTCTAAATGTTTTTATTTATCTGCTTACTACTAATTTCCTTTCGAAAAAGCCAAAGTGGAGTCGATATCACTATTCTAATAAATATTTTCCTTTTAGCATAAATTTGCATATAATTAGGAACTGAATATTTAGGAGATGTACGATGAAAATTGACTTATGAACAAAATTAATGCTTCTCTTGAGTTCTTTCTCTTACTTCACTCCCGTGAGGCTAAATGTATAATCTATTGCCTCACTCTAAACCCCGCGCATTATTTTATTTATTATTTGCGTAGATTTGCATAAAATAACCAAAATAATATTGATTCATGCTGTGTATCAAGTAATAATGTGACATCACATTGTGTTTAAATTAAAGTTGGAATGGGAGGGATGAATTGATTGTTATATATAAAATAACAATATGTTAATTTTATATAAATTTATATAATTATGCCTCATTAATGTTAAAATTTAAAAACCATATAGGTAAATTATGCTTATTATATTGGCTTTCCATGGGTCATCTTTTGCAAGTTTATCTTTGTCTTGTATATTGGACAAGACTTAAATTTGCATCATACTTGACGAATAACATGAATCAAGCTATCTAATCGTGCAATGCATCAATCAATCATTCATGTTATCATTAGTTCAATCAATAAATCACTGAATCTTTCAATCAATCAACCAATTAATGACATATTAATGCAATTCAATAAATCAATCAATCAATCAATCATTCAAACAATAAATCAATCGACTCATCATTCAGTCAGTCAACTAATCGATTAGTTAATCAACGAACAAATCATTCGATCAACCAATAAATAAATCAACCAACAAAACCAACCATCAATCAATCAATATATCCAGGGGGAGGGGCTACTCAGATTTGGTTTTAGGTAGGGATGCGGCTGAATCGTCTAAACCCATACCCATTTGTAAGGTTCATTTTGGCCCATAATTATATCAGTCAATCAGGCGTTATTTCAATTGCACCCTTTCCTGTACTTATCAAGCCCGTGAAGTCATAATTATTAGCCCATACGCTCTTAGTACAACGCAATATGTTTTCACCATGTATTAAATAATATTAATACTAATAATAATAATAACGGCAACATTTCTTATTCGCTCATATCGATTCTATGGAATGCTTAAAGATAAAGGTGAGTTCTGGTTATGCGATTGCATTGTGAACGAAAAGGTGTGGAATGAATCAGAAAAAGTTGGTCATATAGCATGTAAGTATTAGGGTGTACTGGAAGGTTCTGGAGTCATCAAAATCATAATAAATTTGGCCAAGTTGGTAAAGTAACAAGCACTGTACACAGAAAGATGTATATGGGACTACACAAATGGTGTCGGGGTTACTTACCTTGATTTCCTCTTTGTATTTATATTCTCATTACTCAGCCAGTATACATTTTCTACCAAAATTGTTTGGCAAGTGACATTTATTTGTATTCTTGAACATTCAGCGTAAGTTTTGTTTGGTTCTGTGAGAATTATTTTGTTATAATTTTTTGTAACCAGAACTCTTATCTTTTAGGCGCCTTTTAAATATGTACGTAAACAAACATTTTAGAAATTACATTAAAAATGAATATGGATCACTATAAGAGAAATATGGAAATTCATTGAAATTTAAATAATTTGCATCCATGCATGGCCCCTTTTTTGTAGAATGTTCATATATAGTACCTATCGAGACAAGACTTTGTGAAACTAACTGAAGCCATATAGTAATCAGTGGTCATGTGTATTGCATCATAATTCGCTGACGCCACGCAGATATGGTTGAATTACCAGTTAATACGTGCACATGCATGTCTCTCAGCTAGGCAGCGAAATTTGTTGTCCCAGCGGCGAAATTACTCGTGGACCAACGGCTTGCCCTCGCTCTTGAGGGTGAGGGGAAATGTAGTTATTTTGAGAATTCAGGTTCAGCTAGTTATATAGGGCACAGTGAATTGTATAAGATCTGCAGGTTGTAAAGTGAAGGCCGCTCTTGGTGATTGACAATAACTTTTATAGGGTAAACACTGGAACGGTGTCAAATTCCCCATAAGAACCCACTATTATAAACCTTGAAAATAATTGGCCTAAATTGATGCAATCCTTCATCATGTTACTGGTGACTGTTTTGCATGACGAAGTGGATAACTTAAACAAAAGATAAACCTGACACATAAAGTAATTACTAAAGAATCTAAATTATATTTATTCGCTTAATAAAAACAAATCCCGTCATGATTAATGTTACCATTACAATTTACGGTACTGGCACGAAGCCAAACATAAAAAAAACGTGTTCATAAATAAGACTGCTGTCTATTTCTGTCAGTCAGCCGCTATACGTCGACTTTAATAATGAACACGGTCTGTAATGAACCAAATAGAAGATTATACTCTCGATTAGAATTATAATATAACTAGTCCTCTATACATTTCCAAATCGCGTATACAAATGCCTTAAAAGTTGAATCAACTTGTGTCAGTCAGCCGCTATACGTTGACTTTAAAGGTAATACAAAGTTTTGGGAATTTTGAAAATTGGGTGGATAGTGATTCTTGCAAGATATAGCAGAGCTTTGTTTTTGTCTTATAATTTTTTTCGGACTAACATAATTTGCACGAGTCTGCTCATTAAACATGGATGATATAATGTCACATTATCCACACAATATGTTTTTATTTATATGTATAATAACAATCTATAAAATATAAATGATTGTTTCTAATAAGTTTCATGTCTTGACCTTTTCATCATGACAAGCAAAATCTAGAAACATTTATAATCATTACTTATTATATATCACGGTGTGAGAGTATTTACAACAGAACACAATATATATCTCCCTCGTTAGTATACACATTTAATGCAACAAGTTATTAACACTAAGATACAATTTGTTTAACAGCCTAATTGTTTTACAAGGTGCTGCGTTCAACTGCACAACAACACAATAATTTGTAAATTATCATCTTGTATGCAATCTTGTGAGATACATGGAAATACTTTTTGTTTCATTCTATAGGCTTATATATTTTCCCCTCTTTTCTCTTAATTATATGCTGTGGCAGCTCGCTCGATTCCAATTGTTTTATGTTAGGGAAAACCAACCCCTTTAACCTTAAAATATATTTGATATGGTTTTTATGAAGAAGAAACAAATCACATTATGTTTCAGAATCCCCCCCCCCCTCCCTCACTGTAAAACCCCCTACACATACCGCCCCATTGACTGAGAAAATAGTTTCCATCCTTTGCGAATTTATGAAGGCACATGGAATGATAACATTTTCATTTGTATATACATCGAGAAGTAAATTATCTCCAAGACCTTTATCGTTCCATCAGCAACTTTCAATACTGGATGCTGAGCCACTGTCTAAAAAAAAATGACCGACAGCCCACGAGACCAACATTGACACAAGATTCACGAGACCCATAGCCCATTAGACCAACATTGACACAAGATTCACGAGACCCATAGCCCATTAGACCGACGGCCGACGAGACAAACATTGACACAAGATTCACGAGACCCATAGCCCATTAGACCGACATTGACATAATATTCACGAGACCCATAGCCCATTAGACCGACATTGACATAATATTCACGAGACCCATAGCCCACTAGACCGACAGCCCACGAGCCCAACATTGACACAAGATTCACGAGACCCGTAGCCCATTAGACCGCCGGCCGACGAGACAAACATTGACACAAGATTCACGAGACCCATAGCCCATTAGACCGACATTGACATAAGATTCACGAGACCCATAGCCCATTAGACCGAAAGCCGACGAGACACGAGATTCACGAGACCCGTAGCCCATTAGACCGACAGCCTACGAGACCAACATTGACACAAGATTCACGAGACCCATAGCCTATTAGACCGACGGCCGACGAGACAAACATCGACACAAGATTCACAAGACCCATAGCCTATTAGACCGACAGCCTACGAGACCAACATTGACACAAGATTCACGAGACCCGTAGCCTATTAGACCGACAGCCAGCGAGACAAACATTGACACGAGATTCACTAGACCCGTAGCCCATTAGACCGCCGGCCGACGAGACAAACATTGACACAAGATTCACGAGACCCATAGCCCATTTGACCGACATTGACATAAGATTCACGAGACCCATAGCCCATTAGACCGACAGCAGACGAGACAAACATTGACACAAGATTCACGAGACCCATAGCCCATTAGACCGACATTGACATAATATTCACGAGACCCATAGCCCATTAAACCGACATTGACATAATATTCACGAGACCCATAGCCCACTAGACCGACAGCCCACGAGCCCAACATTGACACAAGATTCACGAGACCCGTAGCCCATTAGACCGCCGGCCGACGAGACAAACATTGACACAAGATTCACGAGACCCATAGCCCATTAGACCGACATTGACATAAGATTCACGAGACCCATAGCCCATTAGACCGAAAGCCGACGAGACACGAGATTCACGAGACCCGTAACCCATTAGACCGACAGCCTACGAGACCAACATTGACACAAGATTCACGAGACCCATAGCCTATTAGACCGACGGCCGACGAGACAAACATCGACACAAGATTCACGAGACCCATAGCCTATTAGACCGACAGCCTACGAGACCAACATTGACACAAGATTCACGAGACCCGTAGCCTATTAGACCGACAGCCAGCGAGACAAACATTGACACGAGATTCACTAGACCCGTAGCCCATTAGACCGCCGGCCGACGAGACAAACATTGACACAAGATTCACGAGACCCATAGCCCATTTGACCGACATTGACATAAGATTCACGAGACCCATAGCCCATTAGACCGACATTGACATAAGATTCACGAGAACCATAGCCCATTAGACCGACAGCCGACGAGACACGAGATTCACGAGACCCATAGCCCATTAGACCGACAGCCTACGAGACCAACATTGACATAAGATTCACGAGACCCATAGCCTATTAGACCGACAGTCGACGAGACCAACATTGACACAAGATTCACGAAAACCATTGGGGGGGGGGGGGTGGGGGGGGGGGGAGTGAACCCTAAACAATGATTTGTTAGGAGGCCCACGAGTGTGACATTGACGGTCCATTAGACGGCCAGCCCCGTTGGCTGTAGATTCCATCAACAGATCTTAAATCTTTCTGCAGACAGAGGTTTTCTTAGTATCCGGAGCGTGTTCTGCCAACAGTACATGCTTTTTATTAGCAACAATAATGATTTATTCTTATTAAGCGCTTTTACAGAATACTGATCTGAGCGCTGATAAAACGAAAATAAATATTATATATGTAGCATCTCGTAGGAAATATAGTATTTATCAATAAACAAAGTTTGAGCATCATGTTAATAACAATATTTTAAAAGATAAGCAAATAATAATAACAATTGTGAAGTGATGGTTAAACTCCACTACCTTACACGCGAGAGATTGGATCTTTGGTCGGTACGGTGACAGGAGGCTGATTTACACTGCGTTGGTTTGCACTTCTGGTAAGTTCACTTGGTTGTCTTTGCTCTTTCTCTTCTTCTTCTTCTTTCTGTCATCGATGTACATGATGAAGGTATAGAGGAAGGGATTGATGGATGAGTTGATGGGGACGATGAGGATCACTGTCCAGGCGTAGAGGGAAGGATCGAGGGTGACGGCGCCAGTTTGAGAAAGGATGCCCATGATGATTACTGGCATCCAACAAGCGAGGTCGGTAGCAACGAGCAGTGCCATACGAACGGCCAATTTGGTATCTTGCTTATGGGATTTGGTGTTGCGGACTTTAGCCGAAGACCGACTGGCCTTGATAAAGATCAGGATGTAACAGACCAAGATGAAAGCGAAGGAAACCAAATTTAATCCAATGAAGATTATAATGGAGAATAACCATGGAGGTCTAAAACTTTTGTTAGTGTTCTCATAGTTAACGTGATACCCATAATACCGATCTCCGCTGATAACCAGCATTCCTGTGTCCTGTGGATCAACATGGAGCGGGAGACCAAGGCACACGTCGGAAAGTCCGTAGATATCTGGTCTGTAGGATGTAACAATCACAAGACCTAGACTTAACAATATGGTAAATGACCAGGCTAACCCGACGAGAATCAAGGAACCCTTGTGTTGAATCTTAAGCTTCCCGAAGGGGAACACGATGCTAATGAACCTATCAACGGTGATCAGGGTCAAGGTAAGGACCGATGCCTCACTCGAGAGAAACCCGAGGAAACCTGCGAATCGACACATGTGGGAATCCCGCCATTGAGGAGCAATGAGATAGAACTCGTCACCGTAGTAAACATCAGCAGAAGTTATGATGATCATGTACAGTCCCATCAGAATATCAGCCATTGCTAAGCTACCAATCATGGTGTTCTGAACCTTAGATGTGTGCTCCTTCCTATCCCGTAGCCGAACAAAGAGAACGACCCCGTTACCGCCCAAAGCCAACAACCCCATGAACCATCCTGCAATCCTCAAGGCCAAGTTCGGAAAGAGCCTGCTACAGGTTTCCAATGGACCCGACGGTGATGTCCTAGCGCAGGTGACGTTCACGTTGTCCTTTAGAAGACAACACAGACGATTATCAGATGTAGACCTGGATGATAAGAGAAAAGGGTAGTGAAATAGTGGTAGAAGGGGCCTGGAGGCTCAAGTTCCTTCCCTGAAGATTATAACAGGATTTTAGCGAAGCACTTGTAGAAAAATAACGCACGAACCGCAAAATCCCCCCGCTCCCATTAATATTCTAGAAGTGCACCTGAATTGTCTTGATTACATGTTGCAGACTTCTAACGCAAAGTCCTTTATTCTTTTCTGTGATTGGAAATGAAATGTACATATGTAAGTCCTACGTCGCCTATGCTTAGCGTTTCAAAGATATAATTGATGTCTAATCCAAATCAATGAATATATACCTCGCTACAAAGACCATTCACATGGAGGATAGCAACGATAGTTAGAGTTGTGAGGCAAACCATGTCTTTTAATCTGTATAATTAGAGTTATTACATTTCGTTTTACTCGAATCAAATGCCATTGGGTTGTAGTCATCAGCTCCAGAAAAGAAGGCAAAAAAATAACAACAATAAGAACTGAAATCAGAAAGTTTCCTTACATTTTCTTTATAGATGTGAGACCAGCAAGTGCGTTACGATCGACAGTTCCCAATTCAGAATCATGGAAAAACCTGGTTCCAGAGAGAGTAAAACAAGAACTTGTAATAGGGCATAACTCGTATACTTCAACCAATTTCAACCAATTGTTTCTGAAAATAGTGCTTGTGAACTGCTAGCAGAAGCGTGTCTACAAACGCTTATGCCTGGATTACATTTGCCCCGGGCGCCGTACGATACATTATAGTCTACGATGTTTCATGCGATTTTGGGGGCATCGTATAGGCTACGGGCTTCGATGTTTGTGTTTACATTATCTACGAGCATCGTGCCATTTCTAGTAATGGCCCTAAGGGGCAGGCCGGGGCAAATCCGTACAGAGGCTGCTCGGAGATTGTACGGATATCGTGCAATTTCAATGCAGTATCCGTGTTGTCTCCGCAGCCTCCGCACGGAAATCGTACGGAGCCCGTGCAGCTTCCGTGCAAAGGTTGCGCGGAAAAGGCGCGGCGACCTTGCAACCACCGTGCCGTTTTTAAGCGATTTGTTGCCTCCATGTTCACCGAAACATCGTGCGTTTGCTGCACGATCAAGACTGGTCCTTTGCGCAATGCCCGTGCGGGGATTGTGCATTGACACCTACGGCATGTCTACGGACTACGGGCTTACGATTTTTTCAAATTTGTATAACTTTCTGCGAAACAAAATCGCAGAGCCCCGCGGAGCCCGTGAATCCGTACGAAAATCTCACGGCCGCATTCCGCCTCCATACGGAGGCCGCACGGAAAAGGAGATACGGGCAGGATACGGGCTATGTAGACTAATCACAGGCCAAATGTAATCCAGGCATTACTTATCTTGACCAATTTCACAACGGATAAACGATTCATTGTCTAACAGTAAGAGACAGAACTAATGCCTAGGTCACATATAAATCGGGCCCCGTACGATTTTCCCTACCCGGTGGCTTGCCGTGTTTTTAGAGACCGTACGGGAATCTTCCGATTTTCATTTCCGATTTTACGGCATGTGTGGTCAAATATTCTGCGGCGCCAGGGAGGTGCCCGGTGAAAATTGGTCGAGAGAAATGCAAGGCGCCCGTAAGGGTGCCGGCAAGGTGTCGGCCGGGTGCCTACGGGACCTTTACGGGCTTTCTACGGCCTAACGGTCAGATAAAAAGCAGGGATAATTGGGAGCAGCCAACTCAGCCCCACGGCGCCCGTACCACTTAAAAAACTGTCCCGGCGCCCGTTGGAACTTTACGGCAGCCGGCCGGACACCGGCTGAAAATTACTGAAATGTCTGTTTTTACTCGCCGTTCGGGCCCCGGAGTGTATATGTGAAAGCCCCATAACACGCGGATGAACTGATTGTTAAACAGTAAGTGCTAATTTACCTTCGTTTTAAGTGTTTGAATACTAGCACCTAAACATTTATGTGTTAGTGTGCATCTGTTTGGATTTGTGGGACAAAAACACATTAGTAAACAAAAGCTTATTTGTCTACAGTGTACTACTAATACTACTACTTCGTAGAGCCTATATTTTATTTGCGATCGGTATTAATACTGCTTCTGTTAATTGATCATAATTTATTACTATCTAATTACTGTCTGGTGCTCGTTTCATACACGTTGGTACAGATCAGGGGGCAAATATTGCTAAAAATCCTTTGTCCACGGATGTAAACATCAAGCAAAGTGAATGATATTGAAATTACATACAGATATAGGAGAGACGCCAGAGAATCAAACGTAAATTCTTCGATACTCTGGATATTGTTGTACATCAAATCCCTGTAGAAAAGAAAGGAACAAAAGAACACATTAGGGAGTAGATATCTTAAATGTCGGGTGACATCCGAATATAAGTTGATTCCTGTTGATGTGCAGGGCTGCATACAACTCACTTTTTTTCTTCTTCAAACATCATATATTTTTAAAATACTTTGTAAAGTATTTTTGTTTGTGGTTTGTAACTCCCCCAGCTCAGCACATGTTCGCAAAAGAATTGCATTCTTTCATACAATACCTCCACATAACCTTTCTTTTCCTGTTGATGCTACAGCAACTCCTATTTTGGTATTTTATAGTATATTGTAAACAAGTGGTCAGCTCTGGTGAAGCTTCATACCACTGTCTCTTGTTAGCTTACTAATGATTGACAGATGATGTCACAAGATGAATGAGATGTTGAGCATCTTTTAACAAGTGGAGCTTAGCAGGTCTGAGAAAATTACTTTAGCAAATATTTAAAAATCTAAGAAATATTTAGATGTTTGAATAAACAAATTAGAATTGTATGCAGCCCTGCATATCAACAGAAATAACTTATATTGGGATGTCACCCGACCTTTAATCCATTGACTATACGATCTGCATACTAATTTTACAAATCAACTTGTCATCAACCCATGTTAGCTCAATCGGTAAACACAGTGTAATACTAATATAATCTTGGAGTCTAGTTGAGAAATTTTAACTAATGATGTCCAATTAGGAAGCTGACATAAACGCAATAATAATATTTTGAATAGGCGAACTATATGACAAATGAATAGAACTACTGACAAATAATAAATCTATATACAAAACACGTAAAATTCCCCTACCCTCCCCCTTTAACAACAATACAAATCTATATAAAGTTGAAGTCTGTTAATTGACCTTGTAATGTGTTACCTTTTCCATTTACATTGCTATTAATCCTTATACTGTTAATATATTTTGACTTTGCAATATTAAGTCTATTATAAGATAGAGATAGGACAATATACGAGATTAGTAGAACACTAATTGCTTTTTTGTTTTGTTGTTGTTCTGCTTTGGTTGTTTTTGTTTTCTCCATATTATTAATCTCGTCAAAATTTTGTATTGTAAAAAAAGTATTATTTATTGTCATCCCATGCTCACTGTCTCCCACGAGGTTGCATTTGGAATAGGATCATATTGTTTCGGTCACCTCGTTGGGAGGAGTATGTAAACATAAGACATATTTATACGTATTGTTTTACTATCATGTTGTATTTTTGGCTTTTCTTATTCCTTTTTTTTTTTTTAAGAAAAGAAAAGAAAAAAAAAAACAATTTTATTGAGAATGAGAATGTTTATATTTGTTTGGATTTTAATCAATACAATTTGAATTGAACTGGATTGAATTAGTTATATACTAACATCTTAAAAGTAGTTTGCGACATAAAGGGGGGGGGGGGGCATTAGCTTAGACTTGCCCCCGAATTGTGTTGCACTTACAGAAACACAAGAGACCGGAGTCCAGAAAATACCCCACGCTTTAAATGCTGAATGGAATTCGATGACAAATTTCTGGGAAACACAAGAATATGCGATGTTAAGGCGTAATGCAGTTTAAAGTCGGAACATGTGAAACATTCGTAACTCGCTTCAGTATATGGAAAACTTGTATCTATTTAGGATATAAAACTTTCTAGAATTTATTGACCATAGCATATTGACAGAGATATTTGTGACAAGATTTTTTCATTATATCAAAACAAATATGTACGAGATCATTTCGTATTCTATTCGATGAATTAATATGTAAATATCTGCAAGGATTGCTAGACAGGTGATATACGCTCCCCTATGTTAGAACACTTCCTCCCCAAATGCTCATCACTTATAGTCAGGTCAAGATATGGTTTGACCCCAAAAAAATTGCAACAAAAGGTTTTTAAACGGTTTCTAGTAGTATTTGACCTCAGGAATAACATACTAAAAGTATACCCGAATCGGAGGTTCGGAAAGCTGTTATTTTCAAGATGGCGTCCAAGATGGCCGCCGATACCTAAAAATGGCCATAAATCACTTATTATCCATCCTAGAGACATAATTTTGGTGTCTATCCCATGGTTTCGAGGGTCAGAGAATCCATTGAGACAAGTAAGAATGGTATGTAATGGTCTAGGAAACCCCAAAATCCAAGATGGCGTCCAAAATGGCCGCCATAGCATAAAAATGGCCATAAGTCACTTATTATCCATCTGAGAGACATAATTGGGGTGTCTATGCTATGGTTTTCGGGGTAACAGAATCCATTAGGATAAGTTAGAAAGTTAAGCAGTGGTTCAGGAACCACGAAATCTAATATGGCGTCCAAAGGGCCACAAAACCACTAAGAGTTCTCAATAGAGGGCGCAATTTATAAACAGGAAATGAACTAATAATGTTTCTCTCTCACCCTTATGGTGTCACCGACCCCCCCCCCCCCCAGAAAAATGGTCAATTCAACTATTGGCAAGTCGTTGTCAACACTGAGGGAGTGGCCGAGGGGGGAGGGGGAGGGGGGGGAGGGGGGGGGGGGGGTTGAGTGACAAAGACAAAGACAAAGTAACAACTCAATAGTAATATCTAGACACACATTCATAGTACCCCATACAATTAAACATGTTTAAAACATCGTGTTGTTCATGTCATCTTATAGCGAATACACATGCATATCTTCATGTTCCTTCATTTTGATGAGGAATGTACTTTAGTAAGGAAAAATCATCTTCTGCTTCACTATCAAGTGACTCGTTCTATGGATTGTGGCATACATCAAGTTGGCAAGGTCCACACACACACTGTTACATGTAATGGTAGTCTGTAACATCTGCAGGTACAGCAAGGTGTGCAACAAGCAGTACAGCAGTTGCAATAAATCAACTAAAGAAGATTACTAGGTACAGCCTCCGTATTCAACATCATTGTCCTCTAATTTCCAGCCCCTGTCTGTGACGTCCATGTCTTAGGATTCACTCTCCACCCATGCCATGAATTGGTAGTATGTTCTGAGGGAGTGGAATTCGGTGGAGGCTGGCGTAGGAGGGAGTCGCATTGGCATTTTTTTTTAACAAACAAGATGATCGTAATGATGCAACTGAGTCATTACAGCAGCAACCAAACATGAAAGACATTGCTTTGATACCAAGTTCCTATATTAGTTCCTTTGGCTGACTTGGAAGAAGGAAATAGTACTAGCACTGGATTCTTAAGTGGGGCTGCATTTCACAAGCTTCTGGAAGACTGCTCTCTTTCCGAATCCGAATATCCTGGAAGTCGAATCGCAACATCGATTCGATGTCAAAAAAGTAGTTGTAAGCATTGGCGTCAATCCTTACGTAATACCAATTGTTCAGGGGGGTGAATGAATAGATCACCCCCCCCCCTCCTGAACAATAGGTATCAAATACAGATCTACGTCCAAGGTTATCAGCATAGATCTTTACCCAGGTCCACTTTCAACTGCTTAATGTTATACACCTTCGGAGCTTTGGCTGCATTGTAAGAGTGGAAGTATAGTTCCCTGTTATCTACATCCGCGTAATGCAAGAGTAACACCAATAGGTCAGTGCCTTCTCAAATCAGAGTAGTCGACTGAAGACGAGAAGAATTCACTGCAGCTTTAGCAATATGTACATCTGTATCCCCGGATACATTGATGACGGTGTAATTACTCTTCTCAGTTTTTCACTAATGAGATTTATGAGTCCCTGCTTATTGCAGTCTCTGGATAAAAACTCATCCTTCTTGCCTGAGAATACTGTGTCTCCATTGAATCTGACAACTGGATGGGCATTCTGCCTACGTCGCTGGTGTGTATTATCATTAATAGACGGCCCTCCACCATAGCCATCAAAAACTACATTTGCAGAACCATATAGTGGGGGGGGGGGGGGGTTGTGAAATCAAGATATGATCGTGCTATTCTGCCAAAGCTGTCTCCCTTCTTTCATTGTATCCGATGCACCAAGGAACCACCATCAAGAACATACTGGTCTGTGTTCTTTCACGGCTTCACCCGACACTTACCTTGCATGATCGGTTATAACATGAGCTAGCTGAGGCTTCTCAGCCTTCCGAAAGACATTCCTAGCCTCGAAAAGCTCATCACCTCTGATACCGCACGATGCCTTGTTTTTAAACTACCAGGAACTGTTGAAACAGCAAAGCAAAATAGCATGTATGGCTTGTTCAGGTACAATTTGTACTTTCGAAATCTGTCCCAGAGTCGTAGCTTTGTCTTTCCTTTTGAACGAGACTATTAAAACAGCATATTAGAAGGCCGCTGAGGCATCGATGCCATGTACCCTAGAATAGCCCACTGAAAGGGATTGACTTGCAATTAGGTTGTTTCCAGACTTTCATGATTTTGCTGGAAGCAATCGGTACCCTGATGAAAGGAACCGGACTTCGCAAAATCCTTAGAACAGATAGCAGGGAACTATACTTCCACTCTTACAATGCAGCCAAGGCTCCGAAGATGTAAAACTGTAAGCAGTTGAAAGTGGACCTTGGTAAGGGATCTGTGCTCACAACTACTTTTTCTGGATGCCTACACCGATTGCGATTCGACTTCCCGGATATTCGGAATAGGAAAGAAAGCAGTCTTCCAGAAGCTTGTGAAATGCAACCTCCCTTTGGAATCCTGTGCTAGTACTTTCCTTCTACCAAGAAAGCCAAAGTTACTTACTTAGAGGAACTTGGTATCAAAGCAATGTCTGTCATGTTTGGTGGCCGCTGTTATGACTCAGTTGCATCATTACGATACAACTTGTTCGTCAAGAAAATTGCCAATGCAACTCCCAACTACGTCAGCCTCTACCAAATGCACTCCCTCAGAACATACTACCAAGCCCGGGTGGGGGGGGGGGGGGGGGGAGGGAATTAGATAATAAACCCCTACCTATTTTTAGGGGTCATTTTTCTCGAAGTAAAGCCCACTTTTCACAATTTTCACAATGCAAACACCCCAAAATGTTGAAAATTTTGAAAACACGGAGCCATGTTTAGGGATATTTTTGTTAAAAATGGGACCCATGTTTGGGGATTCGTGGTGACAAAGTGACTCATTAGAGCGGCACACGTGACTTCCCCCCCCCCTCCCGGGCTACCAAGTCATGACATGGATGAAGAGTGTGAAGACATGGACGTCACAGACTGGGGCTGGAAATTAGAGGACAATCATCTGGTTTCACAAATGTCAATTACGGAGTTGATTCATTGCGACTTCTGTACTGCTTGTAGCACACCTCGCTATACCTGCAGATGTTATTGACTACCATGTAACAGTGTGTGTGTGTGGACCTTGCCAACTTGATGTATTCCACAATCCATATAACGAGTCACTTGATAGTGAAGCAGAAGATGATTTTTCTTACTAAAGTACATTCCTCATCAAAATGAAGGAACATGAAGATATGCATGTGTATTCGTATAGATGACATGAACAATACGAGTTTAAACATTTTTAATTGTATGGTAGGTATTATAAATGTGTGTCTAGATGTTATTTTTAAGTTGTTACATTGTTTTTGTCACTGCCCCCCCCCTCGGCCACTCCCTCAGTTTTTGTATGATAACCTGTCAATAGTTGAATTGTTCCTTTTTCAGGGGGGGGGGGGGGGTCAGTGACACCATAAGGGTGAGAGAGAAACATTATAAGTTCATTTCCTGTTTATAAAGTGCGCCCTCTATTGAGAAATCTTAGTGGTTTTGTGGCCCACTGGACCCCATATTGGATTTTGTGGTTTCCTGAACCACTGCTTAACGTTCTAACTTATCCTAGTGGATTCTATGACCCCAAAAACCATAGCATAGACACCCCAATTATGTCTCTCAGATGGAAAATAAGTGACTTATAGTCATTTTTATGTTATGGCGGCCATTTTGGACGCCATCTTGGATTTTGGGGTTTCCTAGACCATCACAAACCATTCGTACTTGTCTCAATGGATTCTCTGACCCCCGAAACCATGGGATAGACACCAAAATTATGTCTCTAGGATGGATAATAAGTGATTTATGGCCATTTCTAGGTATCGGCCGCCATCTTGGACGCCATCTTGAAAATAACAGCTTTCCGAACCTCCGATTTGGGTATACTTTTAGTATGTTATTCCTGAGGTCGAATACTATTATAAACCGTTGAAAAACCTTTTGTTGCAATTTTTTGGGGGTTGGGGTGTTTTTTACCGTATATTGACCTGACTATTAACCTAGATGCAGCTTGTTTGTGGACTGTACTACGCACAGTCATCGTACGTTTAACACGTGTGTTGAGAAGATTACCTTTGTTTAATAGACGTCTCAGGATGGCATCTTAATGATTTTCCATTTGTTTAACATTTAAAAAAAAAATCATTTGTCTCAGTGTACTTAGAAATATCATACATATCCGCTATTGGTTTCAATTATATTCCGTTACCTTATTAAAATATCGGAATAACATCTTAACGGAACTTTGTGAATATCATAATTCTCTTAATCAGTTTTAACATACATGCATGTACAAGAGAAGTAATAGGCTGTAAAATGGTTAAAATGTTTGAATGAATTGCAATTTACAATATCCGAAGGGTCTCCAGAGGGGAAATGCTGCCACTTGAATCCAGCTGATGTCGTTTGAATGGAACTCCCCGATTATAATGATAACACAACAATAAATAATCTATTGATATGTCATCAATTATCTAGAATTAATAATTTGCGATGATGCGTACACAAATTATCTGGTTCATCTTCCCTAAATCACAAGGCTAAGCCGACACCTCAAGGCTCTAAACCGACCAATTTTTGTTTAAAAAGTTTTCAGGAGAAACTTTTGTTGTAAAAAGTTGTTATTAAATCGATATACAGGTATCTTGCATGGTCACGTGGTCATAGGAACCACTAAATGAATTGCATTCGGTAAACACGTAGAAAAGCAAAACGAAATTTTACTCACAAATATATTAAATTCTGCAGACCATCAAAAACTCCAACCTGAATGTCTCGAATCTTGTTGTCGTAAAGTTGCCTGATCGGGATAATGTTATCAGATAAATCACAATAGCGAAGACTTTTGAAAAATCAACCACTTTCTCTAATGAGACATCTGTTTAAACATTACAATGACATATTACATAATGTGAACATGATTTTCAATATTAAGGCAATGCATATGAAATTGTGGAAGGGTCCTCAGTTGATTTTCTGATTTATTAGATACTGTCACTGCATTTAATCATAATAGACGGATATAAGCATATCAAAAAAGTTGTTATTAAATCGATATACAGGTATCTTGCATGGTCACGTGGTCATAGGAACCACTAAATGAATTGCATTCGGTAAACACGTAGAAAAGCAAAACGAAATTTTACTCACAAATATATTAAATTCTGCAGACCATCAAAAGCTCCTACCTCAATGTCTCGAATCTTGTTGTCTGAAAGATCCCTGATCGGTATAATGATATCAGATTAAACACAATAGCGAAGACTTTTGAAAAATCAATCACTTTCTCTAATGAGACACCTGTTCAAACATTACAATGACGTATTACATAATATGAACATGATTTTCAATATTAAGGCAATGCATATGAAATTGTGGGAGGGTCCTCAGTTGATTTCCTGATTTATTAGTTACTGGCACTGCATTTAATCATAATAGACGGATATAAGCATATCACATTGTCTAAAAATCCATGTATAATCTTTAGGTCTGTAAAGCCTGTAATGAAAATGTTCGAAAAAAAAAAATCAGTTACAGTAATCTACATTTGCTATGATATCTGTATTTTTTGTTATAAAGTTGTTAATTGCGATAATTGTAAAATGTTAGTAAAACAAATTTTCATTGAGCAATAAAATTTAAATTTCCCCTGAATTATCAAATACTTTTCTGGAGCATTTCTTCAATGATGTTCTTCCAAGATTACGTAAAAACACAAATTATTATTCAGAATTTGATGAGGTAAGATGATATAAGTTTAAATTGTGGAATCTAATGTTTTTGAGATTTCTTAGAAAAATAGACCCACAAAATTCGTGAGGGGCCCGTCCGTCCCGTCCGGGCTTTATACCGCCTAACGGTCGGATAAAACGCCGGGAGAATTGGGAGCAGCCAAGTCAGCCCCACGGCGCCCGTACCACTTAAAAAACTGTCCCGGCGCCCGTAGGAACTTTACGGCAGCCGCCTGGACACCGGCTGAAAATTACTGAAATGTCTGTTTTTACTCGCCGTTCGGGCCCCGGAGTGTATATGTGAAAACCCTATAATACGCGGATAAACTGATTGTTAAACAGTAAGTGCTAATTTACCTTCGTTTTAAGTGTTTGAATACTAGCACCTAAACCTTTATGTGTTAGTGTGCATCTGTTCGGATTCTTGGGACAAAAACATATTAGTAAACAAAAGCTAATTTGTCTACAGTGTATTACTAATACTCCTACTTCGTAGAGCCTATATTTTATTTGCGATCGGTATTAATACTGCTCCTCTTAATGGATGGTAATTTATTACTTTCTAAATACTGTCTGGTGCTCGTTTCATATACGTTGGTACAGATCAGGGGGCAAATATTGCTAAAAAATCCCTTGTCCACGGATGTAAACATCAAACAAAGTGAATGATATTGAAATTACATACAGATATTGGAGAGACGCCAGAGATTCAAACGTAAATTCTTCGATACCCTGGATATTGTTGTACATCAAATCCCTGTATAAAAGAAAGGAAAAAATGAACACTTAAGGGGGTGGATATCTTAAATGTCGGGTGACATTCAAATATAAGTTGATTCCTGTTGATGTGCAGGGCTGCATACAACTCACTTTTTTCTTCTTCAAACATCTTAATATATTTCATACATTTTTAAAATACTTTGTAAAGTATTTTTTTAGACCTGCTATGCTCCACCCTTAGAAAATGCTCCAGATCTTATTCATCTTGTGACATCATCTGTAAATCATAAGTGAGCTTACAAGAGGCAGTGGTATGTAACTTCCCCCAGCTCAGCACATGTTCACAAAAGAATTGCATTCTTTCATACAATGCCTCCACATAACCTTTCTTTTCCTGTTGATGCTACAGCAACTCCTATTTTGGTATTTCATAGTCTATTGTAAACAAGTGGTCAGCTCTGGTGAAGCTACATACCACTGTCTCTTGTTAGCTCACTAATGATTGACAGATGAATGGTAAGTCGATTTATTTATTTGGTACTTTGGTGTCCCGTACGTTACACAGTATTTAAGAGTCCTGAACATTATTTTGACATCAAATGTGTCTTTTCATTTCACATTTGGTCAAATAAAACTTCTAGTATTGCTATTAACACGCTCATTAGTTATACACTTAAATCTTAGATGTGGTTTGTGACGTAGGGGGGGGGGGGAGCAATAGCTTAGACTTGCCCCCAAATTGTCTTTCACTTACAGAACTTGAAGAGACTGGAGTCCAGAAAATACCCCACGCTCTAAATGCTGAATAAAATTCGATGTCAAACTTCTGGGGGAAAAACAAGAATATTCGCAAGTTATTAAAGCGTAATGCGGTTTGAAAACGAGTATGTGAAACATTCGTAACTCGCTTCACTGAGTATCGGGAAAACTTTTATCTATTATAGGCACATGAAACTTTCTAGCCTTTAGCCGTATTGACCATAGCATATTGAGAATGATGATTATTTGTGACATATTTCTTTCCTCGTATCAAAACAAATATGTAAGAGATCACTTCGTATTTTACCCGGTGAATTAAAGTGTAAATATATGCAAGCATTGCTAGAAATCTGCCATACGCTTCCCTATGCTAGCCCATTGGCTACGGGAACCGGGTGGCTACTGAATGAATGAATTCATTAGTCAATGGGGTTAAGACCCTTGCACCCCAAATACTCATCACTTAACCTAGATGCAGCTTGTTTGTGGACTGTAGTATGCATATACACACAGTCATCGTACGTTTTACACGTGTGTAGAGAAGGTTACCGCTGTTAAATTGACGTCCCAGGATGGTATCTTAATGGTTTTCTACTTCTCATTTGTTTAATATCTCACTTGAGATCTGAAACATTGCACTGCAGCTTAGCATTAATAGTATCGTATTATTCGTCATCTTTTTTTGGAAGGGCTTATCAAAAACTTCCCATGTCCTTTGAATTAAGGAATTTATTCGTCTCAGTGTACTTAAACAAATCATACTAATAAATCCGCTATTGGCATCAATCACCTTGCGTTACCTTTAAGTTATTGGAACATCGAAATGTGTGCGTGAATGAAACATTGTGAATATAATAACCTTAGGCCTCTGGCAAACCCCCTTTTTTAAGTTTTCAAGAGAAACTTTTGTTTTTAAAAGTATTTATTAAATCGATATACAGGTCTCTTGCATGGTCAAGCGGTCAAACCCAACCATATAATTAAATGTAATCGGTAAACACGTAGAGTTGCAAAAAGGATTTTAACTTAAAAACCAGTTACATTCTGCAGGCCATCAAAAGCTCCAACCTCAATGTTTTGAATCTTGTTGTCTAAAAGCCCCCTGATCGGTATAATGAAATCAGATTAAACACAATAGCGAAGACTTTTGAAAAATCAATCACTTTTTCTAATGAGACACCTGTTCAAACATAACAATGACGTATTACATAATGTGAACATGATTCTAAAGGCAATGCATATAAAATTTTGCGAGGGTCCTCAGTTGATTTCCTGATTTATTAGTTACTGTCACTGCATTTAACCATAATAGACGGATATAAGCATATCACATTGTCTAAAAATCCATGTATAATCTATAGGTTTGTAAAGCCTGTTATGATTATTTAAGATGATATTAGTTTAAATTGTGGAATCTAATGTTTTTGAGATTTCTTAGAAAAATAGACCCACAAAAATCGTGAGGGGCCCGTCCGGAGCCAGCACGGGACCCGTTAGGTGCCCTAACGGGTCCTTTACGGACTTTATACGGCCTAACGGTCGTATAAAACGCCGGGAGAATTGGGAGCAGCCAAGTCAGCCCCACGGCGCCCGTACCATTTAAAAAAACTGTCCCGGCGCCCGTAGGAACTTTACGGCAGCCGACTGGACACCGGCTGAAAATTACTGAAATGTCTGTTTTTACTCGCCGTTCGGGCCCCGGAGTGTATATGTGAAAGCCCTATAACACGCGGATAAACTGATTGTTAAACAGTAAGTGCTAATTTACCTTTGTTTTAAGTGTTTGAATACTAGCACCTGAACATTTATGTGTTAGTGTGCATCTGTTTGGATTGTTGGGACAAAAACATATTAGTAAACAAAAGCTAATTTGTCTACAGTGTATTACTAATACTACTACTTCGTAGAGCCTATATTTTATTTGCGATCGGTATTAATAGTGTTCCTCTTAATGGATCGTAATGTATAACTTTCTTAATACTGTCTGGTGCTCGTTTCATATACGTTGGTACAGATCAGGGGGCAAATATTGCTAAAAAATCCCTTGTCCACGGATGTAAACATCAAACAAAGTGAATGATATTGAAATTACATACAGATATAGGAGAGACGCCAGAGATTCAAACGTAAATTCTTCGATACCCTGGATATTGTTGTACATCAAATCCCTGTATAAAAGAAAGGAAAAAATGAACACTTAAGGGGGTGGATATCTTAAATGTCGGGTGACATCCAAATATAAGTTGATTCCTGTTGATGTGCAGGGCTGCATACAACTCACCTTTTTTCTTCTTCAAACATCTTAATATATTTCATAGATTTTTTAAATACTTTATAAAGTATTTTTTTTAGACCTGCTATGCTCCACCCTCAGAAAATGCTCCAGATCTCATTCATCTTGTGACATCATCTGTCAATCATAAGTGAGCTTACAAGAGGCAGTGGTATGTAACTTCCCCCAGCTCAGCACATGTTCACAAAAGAATTGCATTCTTTCATACAATACCTCCACATAACCTTTCTTTTCCTGTTGATGCTACAGCAACTCCTATTTTGGTATTTTATAGTCTATTGTAAACAAGTGGTCAGCTCTGGTGAAGCTACATACCACTGTCTCTTGTTAGCTCACTAATGATTGACAGATGAATGGTAAGTCGATTTATTTATTTGGTACTTTGGTGTCCCGTACGTTACACAGTATTTAAGAGTCCTGAACATTATTTTGACATCAAATGTGTCTTTTCATTTCACATTTGGTCAAATAAAACTTCTAGTATTGCTATTAACACGCTCATTAGTTATACACTTAAATCTTAGATGTGGTTTGTGACGTAAGGGGGGGGGGGTGGGGAGGCAATAGCTTAGACTTGCCCCCAAATTGTCTTTCACTTACAGAAATTGAAGAGACTGGAGTCCAGAAAATACCCCACGCTCTAAATGCTGAATGGAATTTGAAGTCAAATCTCTAGGGGGAAAACAACAAAAATATGCGATCTGAAAGCGTAATGCGGTTTAAAAACGAATATGTGAAACATTCGTAACTCGCTTCACTGAGTATCGGGAAAACTTTTATCTATTATAGGCACATGAAACTTTCTAGCCTTTAGCCGTATTGACCATAGCATATTGAGAATGATGATTATTTGTGACATATTTCTTTCCTCGTATCAAAACAAATATGTAAGAAATCATTTCGTATTTTACCCGGTGAATTAAAGTGTAAATATATGCAAGCATTGCTAGAAATCTGCCATACGCTTCCCTATGCTAGCCCATTGGCTACGGGAACCGGGTGGCTACTGAATGAATGAATTCAGTAGTCAATGGGGTTAAGACTCTTGCACCCCAAATACTCATCATTTAACCTAGATGCAGCTTGTTTGTGGACTGTAGTATGCATATACACACAGTCATCGTACGTTTAACACGTGTGTAGAGAAGGTTACCGTTGTTAAATTGACATCCCAGGATGGTATCTTAATGGTTTTCTACTTCTCATTTGTTTAATATCTCACTTGAGATCTGAAACATTGCACTGCAGCTTAGCATTGATAGTATCGTATTATTCGTCATCTATTTTTGGACGGGCTTATCAAAAACTTCCCATGTCCTTTGAATTAAGGAATTTATTCGTCTCAGTGTACTTAGAAAAATCATACTTATAAATCCGCTATTGGCATCAATCACCTTGCGTTACCTTTAAGTTATTGGAATATCGAAATATGTGCATTAATGAAATATTGTGAATATAATAACTTTAGGCCTCTGGCAAATCCTTTTTTTAAGTTTTCAAGAGAAACTTTTGTTTTTAAAAGTATTTATTAAATCGATATACAGGTCTCTTGCATGGTCAAGCGGTCAAACGAACCATGTAATAAAATGTAATCGGTAAACACGTAGAGTTGTAAAAAAGATTTTAACTTACAAATCAGTTACATTCTGCAGGCCATCAAAAGCTCCTACCTCAATGTCTCGAATCTTGTTGTCTGAAAGATCCCTGATCGGTATAATGATATCAGATTAAACACAATAGCGAAGACTTTTGAAAAATCAATCACTTTTTCTAATGAGACACCTGTTCAAACATTACAATGACGTATTACATAATATGAACATGATTTTCAATATTAAGGCAATGCATATGAAATTGTGGGAGGGTCCTCAGTTGATTTCCTGATTTATTAGTTACTGGCACTGCATTTAATCATAATAGACGTATATAAGCATATCACATTGTCTAAAAATCCATGTATAATCTATAGGTCTGTAAAGCCTGTTATGAAAATGTTCGAAAAAAAAAATCAGTTACAGTAATCTACATTTGCTATGATATCTGTATTTTTTGTTATAAAGTTGTTAATTGCGATAATTGTAAAATGTTAGTAAAACAAATTTTCATTGAGCAATAAAATTTAAATTTAAATTTCCCCTGAATTATCAAATACTTTTCTGGAGCATTTCTTCAATGATGTTCTTCCAAGATTACGTAAAAACACAAATTATTATTCAGAATTTGATGAGGTAAGCTGATATTAGTTTAAATTGTGGAATCTAATGTTTTTGAGATTTCTTAGAAAAATAGACCCACAAAATTCGTGAGGGGCCCGTCCGTCCCGTCCGGGCTTTATACCGCCTAACGGTCGGATAAAACGCCGGGAGAATTGGGAGCAGCCAAGTCAGCCCCACGGCGCCCGTACCACTTAAAAAACTGTCCCGGCGCCCGTAGGAACTTTACGGCAGCCGCCTGGACACCGGCTGAAAATTACTGAAATGTCTGTTTTTACTCGCCGTTCGGGCCCCGGAGTGTATATGTGAAAGCCCTATAACACGCGGATAAACTGATTGTTAAACAGTAAGTGCTAATTTACCTTCGTTTTAAGTGTTTGAATACTAGCACCTAAACATTTATGTGTTAGTGTGCATCTGTTTGGATTCTTGGGACAAAAACATATTAGTAAACAAAAGCTAATTTGTCTACAGTGTATTACTAATACTCCTACTTCGTAGAGCCTATATTTTATTTGCGATCGGTATTAATACTGCTCCTTTTAATGGATCGTAATTTATTACTTTCTAAATACTGTCTGGTGCTCGTTTCATATACGTTGGTACAGATCAGGGGGCAAATATTGCTAAAAAATCCCTTGTCCACGGATGTAAACATCAAACAAAGTGAATGATATTGAAATTACATACAGATATTGGAGAGACGCCAGAGATTCAAACGTAAATTCTTCGATACCCTGGATATTGTTGTACATCAAATCCCTGTATAAAAGAAAGGAAAAAATGAACACTTAAGGGGGTGGATATCTTAAATGTCGGGTGACATCCAAATATAAGTTGATTCCTGTTGATGTGCAGGGCTGCATACAACTCACCTTTTTTCTTCTTCAAACATCTTAATATATTTCATAGATTTTTTAAATACTTTATAAAGTATTTTTTTTAGACCTGCTATGCTCCACCCTCAGAAAATGCTCCAGATCTCATTCATCTTGTGACATCATCTGTCAATCATAAGTGAGCTTACAAGAGGCAGTGGTATGTAACTTCCCCCAGCTCAGCACATGTTCACAAAAGAATTGCATTCTTTCATACAATACCTCCACATAACCTTTCTTTTCCTGTTGATGCTACAGCAACTCCTATTTTGGTATTTTATAGTCTATTGTAAACAAGTGGTCAGCTCTGGTGAAGCTACATACCACTGTCTCTTGTTAGCTCACTAATGATTGACAGATGAATGGTAAGTCGATTTATTTATTTGGTACTTTGGTGTCCCGTACGTTACACAGTATTTAAGAGTCCTGAACATTATTTTGACATCAAATGTGTCTTTTCATTTCACATTTGGTCAAATAAAACTTCTAGTATTGCTATTAACACGCTCATTAGTTATACACTTAAATCTTAGATGTGGTTTGTGACGTAAGGGGGGGGGGGGTGGGGAGGCAATAGCTTAGACTTGCCCCCAAATTGTCTTTCACTTACAGAAATTGAAGAGACTGGAGTCCAGAAAATACCCCACGCTCTAAATGCTGAATGGAATTTGAAGTCAAATCTCTAGGGGGAAAACAACAAAAATATGCGATCTGAAAGCGTAATGCGGTTTAAAAACGAAACATGTGAAACATTCGTAACTCGCTTCAGTATCGTGGAAACTTGTATTTATTAAGCACATTAATTTTTCTAGCCTTCAGTCGTATTGACCATAGCATATTGCGAGACATTATTATTTTTGACAGATTTTTCTCCTCGTATCAAAACAAATATGTTAGAGATCATTTCGTATTTTACCCATTGAATTAAAGTGTTAATATCTGCAAGAATTGCTAGAAAGCTGCTATGCGCTTTCCTATGCTAGCCCATTGCCTACGAGAACCGGGTGGCTACTGTATTAAGCCTATGGAATGAATGAATTCAGTAGTCAATGGGGTTAAGACCCTTGCAGCCCAAATACTCATCACTTAACCTAGATGCAGCTTGTTTGTGGACTGTAGTATGCATATACACACAGTCATCGTACGTTTAACACGTGTGTAGAGAAGGTTACCGTTGTTAAATTGACGTCCCAGGATGGTATCTTCATGGTTTTCTACTTCTCATTTGATTAATATTTCACTTGAGATTGGAAACACCAGAGTGTTGGCTCAATCAGTAGAGCGTCCTTTTCACAACCGGGAGGTCGTGGGTTCGATCCCCGGTCGCGTCATACCAAAAGACGTTAAAAGATGGGGGTTGCTTGCTACCTTGTTTGGCGTTCAACAATAAGGGATAGAGCAACGTCGATCTGAAGCTGCTCAGTGGCAGCCGGGCTCATGATCAATTGGGCAAAAAGCATTTTTCATTTCGGTTTAATAACATTTGGAGTGGACTAAAAAAATTATTATTATTGTTATTATTATTATCATTATTATTAAATTAACATTGCACATCAGCTTAGCATTGCTAGTATCGTCGTATTCGTCATCTAATTTTGGACGGGCTTATCAAAAACTTTCCATGTCCTTTGAATTAAGTTATAGGAAATGGCAAGGAATTTATTCGTCTACCCCATTCACAGTGGTTTTGAAATTTGTAGCGGCGTTGTAGCGGAGCGGCGACACCGCCATAACACCGCTACAAATGCATTCACAGTAGAAAAGTTATCCCGCTGCAGCAGCGGGATAAATATCATGTACCCATTCACGCTGCAGCGGGTGATTTTTATTACCACCGTAACAAACACGTGTATGCATGGCTCATGACCCGCGAGTGACCCCGATATGACCGGAAATACTTCAGCGCGTAAACATGTCAAGTTGCTTTTTGTATCCTCGATCATATTACTTTTTAAAAAACTAGCATTTTTATTGCTTCCAGTCAGAAAATTTTAATTTTTTGAAGTGTGAAATATTTTTATTTGGATAATTATAATATCTACATAATAATAAAATCAATTTGAATCCACTGGTTACTTTATTTCTATTTCACTTTATGTTCACCATTGCTGGAGAAAAGAGGTCAGTGATAGGTAAGTAAACAAATCACACGTGTTTGTCGCGGTGTTATAGCGGAGAGCCTTCACACTGAGTAAACACCGCGACAGCAGCGGGACTGTCCCGCTGCTGTAGCTAGGCGAACCTAGCGATAGTTTGTCGCGGCGTTATCGCGAGGCGGTGTTAATATCCCGCGATAGTTTATAACGGGTCCGAGCCTTCACACTGAAGACAACACCGCGACAGCAGCGGGACAGTCCCGCTGATGTCGCGGTGTTTGAGGCCACTGTGAATGGGGTATTAGTGTACTTAGAATAATCATATACATCCGCTATTGGCATCAATCACCTTGCGTTACCTTTAAGTTATTGGAATATCGAAATGTGTGCATTAATGAAACATTGTGAATATGATAACCTTAGGCCTCTGGAAAACCCTTTTATTTTGTTTTCAAGAGAAACTTTTGTTTTTAAAAGTATTTATTAAATCGATATACAGGTCTCTTGCATGGTCAAGTGGTCAGAGGAACCATGTAATTAAATGCAGTCGGTAAAAAACGTAGAGTAGCAAAAAGAAATTTAACTCACAAAGTAGTTAAATTCTGGAGGCCATCAAAAGCTCCAACCTCAAGGTCTCGAATCTTGTTGTCTGAAAGATCCCTGATCGGTATAATGATATCAGATTAAACACAATATAGCGAAGACTTGTAAAAAATTAATCAATTTCTCAAATGAGACATTACAATGACGTATTACATAATACGAACATGATTTATTAAGGCAATGCATATTACATTTTGGGAGGGTCCTCAGTTGATTTCCTAATATATTAGTTATTGGCACTGCATTTAATGATAATAGACGGATATAAATAAATCACATTGTCTAAATCCATGTATAATCTATAGTTCTGTATAGCCTGTAATGAAAATGTTCGAATAAAATCAGTTACAGTAATCTACATTTGCTATGATATCTGTATTTTTTGTTATAAAGTTGTTAATTGTGATAATTGTAAAATGTTAGTAAAACAAATTTTCATTGAGCAATAAAATTAAATTTAAATTTCCTCTGAATTATCAAATACTTTTCTGGAGCATTTCTTCAATGATGTTCTTCCAAGATTACGTACAAACCCAAATTATTATTCAGAATTTGATTATTTAGGATGATATTAGTTTAAATTGTGGAATCTAATGTTTTTGCATCTAACGCTGCTGAGTGGCTGCCGGGCTCATGATCAATTGGGCGAAAAGCATTTTTCACTTCGTTTTAATAAAATTTGAAGTGGACTAAAAAGATTATTATTATTATTATTATTATTATTAAATTAACATTGCACATCAGCTTAGCATTGCTAGTATCGTCGTATTTGTCATCTAATTTTGGACGGGCTTATCAAAAACTTCCCATGTCCTTTGAATTAAGGAATTTATTCGTCTCAGTGTACTTATAAAAATCATACTAATAAATCCGCTATTGGCATCAGTCACCTTGCGTTACCTTTAAGTTATTGGAATATCGAAATGTGTGCATTAATGAAACATTGTGAATATAATAACCTTAGGCCTCTGGCAAACCCTATTTTAAAGTTTTCAAGAGAAACTTTTGTTTTTAAAAGTATTTATTAAATCGATATACAGGTCTCTTGCATGGTCAAGCGGTCAAACAAACCATGTAATAAAATGTAGTCGCTAAACACGTAGAGTTGCAAAAAAGAAATTTAACTTACAAAAGAATTACATCCTGCAGGCCATCAAAAGCTCCTACCCCTATGTCTCGAATCTTGTTGTCTGAAAGATCCCTGATCGGTAAAATGATATCAGATTAAACACAATAGCGAAGACTTTTGAAAAATCAATCACTTTCTCTAATGAGACACCTGTTCAAACATTACAATGACGTATTACATAATATGAACATGATTTTCAATATTAAGGCAATGCATATAAAAATTTTGGGAGGGTCCTAATTTGATTTCCTGATTTATTAGTTACTATCACTGCATTTAATCATAATAGACGGATATAAGCATATCACATTGTTTAAAAATCCATGTATAATTTTTAGGTCTGTAAAGCCTGTTATGAAAATGTTCGAAAACAAATCAGTACAGTAATCTACATTTGCTATGATATCTGTATTTTTTTGTTATAAAGTTGTTAATTGTGATAATTGTAAAATGTTAGTAAAACAAATTTTCATTGAGCAATAAAATTAAATTGAAATTTCCTCTGAATTATCAAATACTTTTCTGGAGCATTTCTTCAATGATGTTCTTCCAAGATTACGTACAAACCCAAATTATTATTCAGAATTTGATTATTTAGGATGATATTAGTTTAAATTGTGGAATCTAATGTTTTTGCATCTAACGCTGCTCAGTGGCTGCCGGGCTCATGATCAATTGGGCGAAAAGCATTTTTCACTTCGTTTTAATAAAATTTGAAGTGGACTAAAAAGATTATTATTATTATTATTATTATTATTAAATTAACATTGCACATCAGCTTAGCATTGCTAGTATCGTCGTATTTGTCATCTAATTTTGGACGGGCTTATCAAAAACTTCCCATGTCCTTTGAATTAAGGAATTTATTCGTCTCAGTGTACTTATAAAAATCATACTAATAAATCCGCTATTGGCATCAGTCACCTTGCGTTACCTTTAAGTTATTGGAATATCGAAATGTGTGCATTAATGAAACATTGTGAATATAATAACCTTAGGCCTCTGGCAAACCCTATTTTTAAAGTTTTCAAGAGAAACTTTTGTTTTTAAAAGTATTTATTAAATCGATATACAGGTCTCTTGCATGGTCAAGCGGTCAAACGAATCATGTAATAAAATGTAGTCGCTAAACACGTAGAGTTGCAAAAAAGAAATTTAACTTACAAAAGAATTACATCCTGCAGGCCATCAAAAGCTCCTACCCCTATGTCTCGAATCTTGTTGTCTGAAAGATCCCTGATCGGTAAAATGATATCAGATTAAACACAATAGCGAAGACTTTTGAAAAAATCAATCACTTTCTCTAATGAGACACCTGTTCAAACATTACAATGACGTATTACATAATATGAACATGATTTTCAATATTAAGGCAATGCATATAAAAATTTTGGGAGGGTCCTAATTTGATTTCCTGATTTATTAGTTACTATCACTGCATTTAATCATAATAGACGGATATAAGCATATCACATTGTTTAAAAATCCATGTATAATTTTTAGGTCTGTAAAGCCTGTTATGAAAATGTTCGAAAACAAATCAGTACAGTAATCTACATTTGCCATGATACCTGTATTTTTTTTTTATAGTTGTACATTGCGATAATTGTAAAATGTTAGTAAAACAAATTTTCATTGAGCAAAAAATATAAAATTGAAATTTCCCCTGAATTGTCAAATCCTTTTCTGGAGCATTTCTTCTATGATTTTCTTAAAGATTACGAAAAAACACAAATTATTATTCAGAATTCGATTTGGTAAGATGATATTAGTTTAAATTTTGACATCTAATGTAATTGCGATTTCTTTACAAATCGGATCACGATAGGGTCGCATAGGCACACTGTGCAATGGTCTTCATATCAGTCTCTCCATTTTCAAATGACCTGTGGTTATTTTCCATATTTTGGGCCATTTCAGCCAGACGATAAACTAGGAAATGGTCCTTTTAAAAGCTGTATTACTTGAGGAAAGCTCAGGGCCAATAACAAATGCTGATCAATTTATATGACAAATTCGCTCTAAGCCAATCAAATGCTACAATTGTATTAATACTTATAACAATTATTGTAACTTTTTATTGATAACAATTTTTATAAAACAGGCCCCAAATGTTCTTGTCAAGATCCTACGTTGCGGATCCAAGCTGTATATAATTACTTTTTTCACAAGTCCCCTGTTTTGTGGGTGATTAAATCGTTAAATAATAAGTCCAATTTATATATTAGGTACTTCGGTGTCCCGAACGTTACACAGTATTTTAGAGTCCTTAAAAGTACTATGTCCCTTTTGCAGCCAACCTCAAATGCTGTAGAACTTTGCAGGAATTATGAATATGTCATGTATGTCCTATCTGTGAAATGTAAAAGTTAGCAGTGTCCTCATATTCAAATTATGCAAGGAAACCCGTTTACTTGCTAGACTTCACTGTCGGACACTATTGTCATTATTGAGTGACTGACTGGCTTTTTTTCTTCTTTGGTAATAACATACATGAAAAGAGTTGTAAAGGGTACATGAGCATTTGTCTACATCAATAACCCACTTCTTGTGATGGCCAAGATTAAACTGATTGAATCTTTGCGCAGCATAAAATGTATGACCATTCGGTACAATTGTCTGAAAATCTAGACTATTACTTTTGGGCTCTATAGCCCTAAAGTCTATTTGACAACTAATAGTCGTTATTTTCCAACTTGAAGACATTTTCAAGCCCTAAATTAGTATTATCTTTCAAATGCAGTTGGAATTTAACTTTTTCATTTGTTTGGCCTGCAAACGGGACATAGTACCTTTAACTTTATTTTGACATCAAATATGTCTTTTCATCATTTTATATTTGGTCAGATAAAAGTTCTAGTATTGCTATCAACTTAATACGCTCATAAGTTATAAACTTAAATCTTAGCTGTTGTTTGTGACGTAATGGGGGGGGGGGGGCAATAGCTTAGAATTGCCCCCAAATGAATTTGCACTTACAGATCCCAAAGAGACTGGAGTCCAGAAAATACCCCACGCTCTAAATGCTGAATGGAATTCGATGACAAATTCCTGGGGAAAAAACAAGAATATTCGCTATGAAAACGTAATGCGGTTTAAAAATGAAAAATGTGAAACATTCGTAACTCGCTTCAGTATCGGGAAAACTGTTATCTCTTAAGCACATGGAACTTTCTAGCCTTTAGCCGTATTTACCATAGCATATTGAGAGACATGATTATTTTTGACATGTTTTTCTCCACGTATCAAACAAAATATGTAAGAGATCATTTCGTATTTTACCCGGTGAATTAAAGTGTAAATATCTGCAAGGATTGCTAGAAAGCTGCCATACGCTTCCCTATGCTAGCCCATTGCCTACTTGAACCGGGTGGCTACTGTATTAAGCCTATGGGTATGAATGAATTCAGTAGTCAATGGAGTTAAGACTCTTCCATCCCAAATACTTATCACTTAACCTAGATGCAGCTTGTTTGTGGACTGTAGTATGAACATACACGCAGTCATCGTACGTTTACACGTGTGTCGAGAAGGTTATCTTTGTTCAATTTACGTCCCAGGATGGTATCTTCACGGTTTTCTGCTTTTCATTTGTTTAATATTTCACTTGATATTGGAAACATTGCACAGCAGCTTAGCATTGCTAGTATCGTAATAATCGTCATCTAACATCAAATATATTTTTTTTGTAGAAGGGCTTACTTAAAACTTCCAATGTCCTTTAAATTTAGTTAGGAAGTGGCAAGGAATTCATTCGTCTCAGTGTACTATTAAAGACAAATTGCGTTACCTTACTGGAATATCTAAATGTACATGAACGCACCAATGAAACATTGTGAATATCATAAACTTAGGCCTCTGACAGGAACCATGTCATGAATTGTATTGGTCAAAAACGTAGAGTAGCAAAAAGAAATTTAAATCACAAAGTAAGTAAATTCTGCAGACCATCGAAAGCTCCAACCTCAATGTCTCGAATCTTGTTGTCTGGAAGATACCTGATCGGTATAATGATATCAGATTAAAAACAATCGCGAAGACTTTTGAAAAATCAATCACTTTCTCTAATGAGACACCTGTTCAAACATTACAATGACGTATTACATAATATGAACATGATTTATTAAGGCAATGCATATGAATTTGGGAGGGTTCTCAGTTGATTTCCTGATTTATTAGTTACTGTCACTGCATTTAATCATAATAGACGGATATAAGCATATCACATTGTCTAAATCCATGTATGATATTTAGGTTTGTAAAACCTGTTATGAACATGTTTGAAACAAAATCAGTTACAGTAATCTACATTTGCTATGATATCTGTATTTTTTGTTATAAAGTTGTGAATTGCGATATTTGTAGAATGTTAGTGAAACAAATTTTCATTGAGCAATAAATATATGAAATTGAAATTTCCCCTGAATTATCAAATCCTTTCTGGAGCATTTCTTTTATGATTATCCTAAAGATTACGTAAAAACACAAATTATTATTCAGAATTCGATTTGGTAAGATGATATTAGTTTAAATTTTGACATCTAATGTTATTGCGATTTCTTTGAAAATCACGATAGGATCGCATAGGCACAGCGTGGAATGGTCTTCATATCAGTCTCTCCATTTTCAAATGACCTGTGGTTATATGTCATATTTTGGGCCATTTCAGCCAGACGATAAACTAGGAAATGGTCCTTTTAAAAGCTGTATTATTTGAGGAAGGCTCAGGGCCAAAACAAATGGTGATCAATTTCGTTGACAAATTCGCTCTAAGCCAATCAAATGCCACGATTTTAATACCACTTCTATTTTGTTATTGATAACAAGTTTGATAAAAACAGGACCCAACTGTTCTTGTCAAGATCCTATGTTGCGGATCCAAGCTGTATATAATAACTACTTCCACAAGTCCCATGTTTTGTGTTTAATAATATCGTTAAATGGTAAGTCCGATTTATTTATTTGGTACGTCGGTGTCCCGTACGTTACACATTATTTTAGAGTCCTGAACATTATTGTGACATCAAATATGTCTTTTCATTTCATATTCGGTCAGATCAAAGTTATAGTATTGCTATTAACGTATTACGCTCATTAGTTATACACTTAAATCTCAGATGTGGTTTGTGACATAAGGGGGGGGGGGGCAATAGCTTAGACTTGCCCCCCAATTAACTTGCACTTACAGATTCCAAAGAGACTGGAGTCCAGAAAATACCCCACGCTCTAAATGCTGAATGGAATTCGATGACAAATTCCTGGGGGAAAAAACAAGAATATTCGCTATGAAAGCGTAATGCGGTTTAAAAATGAAAAATGTGAAACATTCGTAACTCGCTTCAGTATCGGGAAAACTGTTATCTATTAAGCACATGAAACTTGTTTAGCCTTTAGCCGTATTGACCATAGCATATTGCGAGACATGATTATTTTTGACAGGCTTTTCTCCTCGTATAAAAACAAATATGTAAGAGATCATTTCGTATTATATCCGTTGAATTAAAGTGTAAATATCTGCAAGGATTGCTAAAAAGCTGCCATACGCTTCCCTATGCTAGCCCATTTCCAACGGGAACCGGGTGGTTATTGCATTAAGCATATGGGAATGAATGAATTTAGTAGTCAATGGGGTTAAGAGCCTTCCACCCAAAATACTCATCACTTAACCTATATGCAGCTTGTGTGTGGACTGTAGTATGTACATACAATCATCATACGTTTTTCACGTGTAGAGAAAAGGTTATCTTTGTTAAATTGACGTCCCAGGATGGTATCTTCATGGTTTTCTACTTCTCATTTGTTTAATATCTTACTTGAGATTGGAAACACTGCAAAGCAGCTTAGCACATCTAGTGTCGTATTATTCATCATCTAACATCAAAGACTTTTTATTTTTATATTTTGAAGGGCTAATTACCGCAATCTTCCCATGTCTTTTAAATTAAGTGATAGGAATTGGCAAGGAATTCATTCGTCTCAGTGTACTTAGAAATATCATACATATCCGCTATTGGTTTCAATTGCATTGTGTTACCTTATTGAAATATCGAAATGTACGTATTAATGGAACTTTGTGAATATCATAACCTTTCTCTCTTAATCAGTTTTAACATGCATGTACAAGAGAAGTAATAGGTTGAAAATTGTTAAAAATGTTTAAATGAATTGCAATGTGCAAGCTCCAAAGGTTCTCTAGATGTGAAAATGCTCCCACTTGGATCCAGCGGATGTTGTTTGATTGAAGATTCCTGATTATAATGATAACACAACAATAAATAATCTATTGAAACGTCATCAATTTCTAGGGTTAATGATATGTGATGATGCGTAAATTGTTTGGTTCACCGAGAAGCCGAAGACCTAAGTCACACCGCCAAATCGACTCCACCCTAAAGCGAAACCGACACCCCAAGGCTTCAAAACAACCAATTATTTTGTCATTGGTGGTAATGAAATAGTAGTGTTCGGTCTGTAGTCAGTATGATGTCGGTCTTGCCGGCGTGACTGAGGTATAATATTTGATTTAAAATTAATTGGTCGTAATGTAGAGTAGAAAATAAATGACTGTAAATCAATTTGAATTGCTTATAATATCACAATATAGCGTCACTTCATCTTCAAACAAAGTCATGAATATTGAATTATTAACATAATTATAATAGATCAACATTGATAGCTAATCAATAATATTCATTTAAAGCATGTCCGACCAGTTTGGCCAGGTGGTCTTTTTAAAGCTGTTTTACTTGATGAAGGCTCAAGGCCGATAATTAATGCTGATCAATTTATATGCCAAATTCGCTCTAAGCCAATCAAATTGCACAATTTTAGTACTACTTATAACAATTATTTTAACTTTTTATTGATAACTAGTTGTACAACATAGGACACAGATTTTCTTGTCAAGATCCTACTTAGCTGATCCACGCTGTATAAAGTTACTACTTTGACAAGTCTCCTGTTTGTGGGTGATTCTATCTCGAATTGGTAAGTCCGATTTATTTGGTACTTTGGTGGCCCGTACGTTACATGACAGAGAGCGATGGGAGCGATGGCGGTGCCTAGCCTCCAATCCTTTCCGAAGGGACGGCACTAGATGATGATGACGTTACACAGTATTTAAGAGTTCTGAACAGTATATTGACATCATTTGTGCCTTTTCATTTCATATCTCGTCAGATAAAAGTTTTAGTATTGTTATTAACTTAATACGATAATTAGTTATAGGCCTATACTAAAATCTTAGATGTGGTTTGTGAAGTAGGGGGAAGCAATAGCGTAGACTTGCCCCTAAACTGTTTTGCACTTACAGCTCATCGAGATACAGGAGTCCAGAAAATACCCCAAGCTGTAAATGCTGAATGGAATTCGAATCCAAATGTCTGAAGATAAAAAAAAAAGAATAGAAAGTTGTAAATGAGTAATGCGCTTTAAAGACGCAAAACAGAGAAAAAAAGAGACCGGAGTCCAGAAAATACCCCAACCTGTAAAATGCTGAATGGAATTCGATGATACATATCTGGAAAAAAGACTTACCGCTCAAATAAGCACTTACTGCTACAATAACTGTTTTATGCAACGGGACCCTGGTCAGATAAAAGTTCTAGTATTGTTATTAACTTAATACGATCAGATTAAGCATTTCTTCTAAGATTTTCTTATAAGGTTACAAAAAACCAATAAAGTTGCTTCGTTTAAACCATGCAAGGCCGTGCATCGTTCTTAACGTCCAAGGATTCTAACAAATATGATTTATCTTTATCATCAGATGGAAAATGATGAAGATTTAAAAGCGAGCTATGCGATCGATCGTAGAATCGAATTTTAATTTCCTAATGCGAAACCGAAACCTCAGTCCTAAACCTTAGTACCCTTACCCACATCCTAACTCACATTTGTAGCTCTCCTAGCAAAAGTTTACAGATCAACATTGATAGCTAATCAAGAATATTCATTTAAAGCATGTCCGACCAGTTTGGCCAGGAGGGATTAGACCTCTCAGCGTGGTCACTGGCAAATGGTTATCTCATCAAATCAGCTCTCAATTAACATAAGAAAAAGGGATAATGGAGGACCAACGGTAACCGCTTAGGCATTGTTTGCTATACATGTAAAGTGCGACCCAGAAAAAAAGAAAACGAGAAATATCGATGTTTTATCATAACTTAGTCACATTTAACATTACTAAATGACACATATTTGGAAAGCTGAGATCCTCCCCTTTCATTTGATGCAACTCATATAGTTCACGCATGAGTGATTAAAATGAATTTGAAGAGAGGAAAACAAAAAGTCATTTGGCGGACGGTATCTGAATTTCAAAGACAAAGTCGTTTTTGCTGGGTTCCACTGTATAAAGGGCGAGAAACTACAAGTAATGCAGTCCCGCGTTGAAGAGAATGAATAATTAGGAACTTTTAGATTCGCACGAAGACAATGGGGATTGCTACGATCGACGTCCTTTTAATGCACTGCCTTGATTGGACGTCACACGTATCAGTCCACGCAAATCTAAAAGTCCCTATTATGAGGTGGTCGACAATTCGTTGCATAGCTAGGCCTACCTAATACCTAATGCATGTTCTTTCTTTGCCATTTTAACGATACCAAAAATCGATGCCGAGGCGGTGGCTTTGTTACTTATAGAAGGCAATCTTACCTTTGCAATAAGTTCATTTGTATGAGAGCACAAATAGATGAAGAAACACAATCGAAATATCGAAAGATTAAAAAAAAGACGACCAATAGGAAGGTTATAAATGTTTGAAAAATGAAATTACTACATCTGTGCGAATTTCAGATTTCCGGAAAAACACCCCACGGAAAACTCACCCTCAAGGACAAATACCCCCCGAGGATAATTCCCCCCGAAAACAAATCTGATTTTAATAAAACCAACTCATTATCAGGCTGGACTTCCCCTTTATCGAACTGGAGGGGGTGATTTTGTTTGGATTGTTTATTTCTTTGGATTTGTTTGGATTTGTTTTTTGTTTTTTTGTGGGGGGGGGGGGGTAATTGTCCTCGGGAATGGTTGTCCTTTTTGTCCTAGGGGTGGAAGGGGTAATTGTCATAGGGGGGCTATTTTCAGGGGCTGGGGTAATTGTCCTCGGGCGTAATTTTCCGGGGGGGGGGGGGGGTAATTGCCCTGGGGGTAGTTTTCCGGGAGGTTATTGCCCATGGGGTAATTATCCTATATAAAACGGAATTTTCAGTTTTTGGTGGTCCAACTCTTTAGAGCGGCTGTTAAGTTTTTTTGGAAAAGTTATCTAAGATAGATTACGTTAAATCTTGAGACTCGGGTATTTTTTTTTAAGTAGGCACTTGAAATCTTTTTGCAGGAGAATAATATCAAGTGAACGAAGGCTTGTGAATGCGGTGAACGCATTATCTTCAATGTGTTGTAATTCATAACCAAAAAGATATCTGTAGAGAAATGCGAAAGGAAACATAATTATAAGCCTGAATTTTAATTTGCCAGTACCATAGACACAATGGTCCTTATTCAACTAATTCAGTTAAACCAGACTCTGGGTCTTAAATCACAAAAGAAAATGCTAAACCTCGAACTAACTTTCTTTGTTAAACCCGATTTTGAACAAACACTTTAATACAAAAAAGGTTATAATTCCCGTGGTGATAAGTCTGGATAAGCAATCGTGTCTGACCACTGTCATCAAGCCGAAATGACAGAGAAAACTCTTTTTGCTTCATTTCAAAGGCTCATAGTAGTGGGCTTTCATGGGGATTTTGATACTATTCGAGCGTTCACCCTGTAACAACTATTTTTAATCATATAAGCACGTGACGAAATAAAGCCAGGATTTATTGTGGCGGAAGAAAAAGTCGGGTCACGAATCAGACAGGGAAATACCAACTCACAGTATTCTAGCTTGTCTTTGATTATCGTAGATATCCAGTAGGTCTCGAGGGTTTGCGAGGAGATCTTCGACAGCTGTATTATAACGATATCCTCTTAACTTATCAGTCAGTGCGGATATCACTTCCCTTAAAGGTAGATTAGTCTGGACCCTCTCTTTAAAAGTCCTTCATCCGCAACAAGGGAAATTTTAAAAAGTAACCAACAAAAGAAGGAAAAATAGTTAATAGCTTGTAAATCATGACATGAAGATGTCGACTCATTTACAGCTGCACTTATTAGAGAAAATTGAAATAAATACTACTGAAAATAGTTTTGCTGCGACATCGTTTTTGAAGAAAAAGAAAATCGTTTAAATTTAAATTCTTCTTAACAATTAGATTTACACTACGGTAGGCAAGTATTCCCCTTAAAAGTCTTGAAGCAGCTGTTAAATAAGAGGGAAAATATCCAGGATATCAGGATCTTTGAGTCATTTTTAATAATAAGGGACAAATGTGTTAGTACCTTTTGGTAAGGCATCCAGTTTCTTTTGCAAAATCCACTGATGGTTCGGGTGTGATATGCAGTATTGTTTTAATCAAACAGTCAGTATTTCTGTTTAAATAGATCGAGATGATCGTTGTTGTATATAGTCACGAATGTTTACTAGTGAAGTGAACTTACATGCATCGTATTGATGAAGGGATGGGTCGAATCGGTGTAGCTATACATACTAAACCTTTGAATAAAATGGAATAATAGTAAATTAAAGTTAAATACATGTATATACATGTACACACACACAAACACACACGTACACACGCACATACACGCAAACACGCACACACACGCACCACCATATACACTTAATAACAAAACTGTTTTTCGTAATTCAAGAATAAAAGGTAGACTGATTGAATCAATGCCTATGCTGAAGATGTTTTGCTTTTAGATGTAAGCTTTAATCTGTTCTCAACAAGCGTAGATGTGATGTAGTCTAGTCGATAAGTCGTTCAAATCCCAGCCCGACATTAATGTCCTTTGGCAAGACGTTAATCTACATTTGCCACTCTCCACCCAGGTGCTAAATGGGAACACGGTATAATGCGAAGGTTAATGTAGTATTCTCAATATTGTGAGCGTCTGTAGAATGGCGCCTGGCTGGTTAGGTTTCCAGGGAGTGGAGAATGTTCACACATTGTGTAAGGGCGAGCTTGAATCCGATGACCGGGGTATTGATATAGCTGTACAGCGCTAATATACGTATCGTCGATGTATTAAAGGCTATATGAACGCGGAATATTATTATTATTATAAATCTGGACAAGTCAAATGTACACATACTTAAAAAAAATTACAACTTGGTAACGGTATGAATAATGTAGTTGATAAAATATCATAAACACATGTACAATATTAAACATACTTAAAACCATGAGAAAAAGCCATCGAAACTATTCAAAAATGCATATTTATTTTAATTTATTTTTTACTCACCTGTGCTCCTTCCAGCCGTCACACATATATCCACAACTGGTATGCAGCGGCTCACTGTATGGAATTTGATTTTGAAAAGGTCGGTAATCATGAAGACGTACTAACTTCAGAAATAATGGCCACTTATATCACTTTATAGCGCCTGTATCCGTCAAGCAATGACGTTCTTTTTAATGATTCTACGATCGATCGCATAGCTCGCTTTTAAATCTTCATCATTTTCCATCTGATGATAAAGATATATCATATTTGTTAGAATCCTTGGCGCTTTGACATTATTACCTCAGTTACAGCTGAGCCGCCTAAGTAACTAGCGCACCCATACCAGCACACTTTAACGAGAATAGTGTATTTTTCCTCCATAGCTTCGCTCGCTCGAATCATTTAGTGACATGTTGATTTCAACTCCATGGAAGAACAGAGCCATTAGGTTAATGGCTCTGAAATGGATTATCCAACCGTTTTATCATTCTATCATTGTTATATAAGTCTTTGATTTTGTTATATTGTGTTATTGTTTTTTATGATGATTTTCGGAAATAAAACAAACAATTTCAGACAGTGAGGTGCATAAATAACTTTATATTTTGTGCAACGCGATGCCTGAATAAGTGAATTCGGTGACGGGAATTTTTTTCTTCTTCTGAGAATGCCGTGTCTATACAATTAGAAAAACGCTGTTGTAGTATATACCTCCTACGGTTTTAAGACGTTTGTTATACGACGTTATTTTTTAGGAGAGTTTCGTATGAATATTTTAGTCTGAACAGACCCATAAACAATCTTAAAATGAGGAAGCTAATAGCACACCCAACTCTCAGTTTTCGTTGTTCCCCTCTTCTACATGTTTTGTGGATTACGCTTACAAGTCGTTTCGAAAACGAGATCAAATTTAAAATGATTAATTTCAAATGATTAGATTTTTTTACAAGACCGAAGTTAATATCGACTGTTTGGAGCCAGAAAGGCCTTCCATTTTCTACATAGTAAACGCCCTCTTTGATAAAAAGAAAAGACGATGTGTTATATATGAACTTCATTGCTAATGCCTGTATGTGTCTTAAACTGAACATAAAAGATCATTTGAATAGAGGCTCGGTCCACGCTAAACATTTTCATTTTGCCTGCGTTTAGTAGGCTCATTAATCAATGTACTTCTTACCGTTGTTCGAATCGAGATAGCAATGTCCAGTTACACACGTTTCATTCTGCGGCGGAAATAAGGCGGAATCTGTACAAAATATAGATATTAAATAAGGGAATTGATTACACCGAGTTATTAATATGTCCGATAAGAAAAAACAATTCATTATAAAAGTCGACATTTGCGATTCACAGTCTAAAGATTTAGCAAAACTTGCCATAACACGAATAAATCTCCTCCTCTTTCTTCCACTTCTTCTTCTTATAATAGTATAAATAGTAGTACACTGTAGTAGAAGAAAAATAACGGTTTTAGTAGTAGTAGTGTTAGCGGTAGTAAGAGTATGCTATGAAGGTAATGTTAGACCCCAACATGTGTGAAATGTAGATAAACTTCCGATCTTACCAATTTAGCTCCACTTTCCCCAAAATACGGTGACCGTTAATTTCGAATAATAACAATAATAATAATGATAACCAACACGAAAAAGGCAACATTAAGCTAACATTGGCATTGGCTGGAATAAAACGTACAGAGCGCTATCTCGTTTTTTTAAGGGCTGGTTCAAAATTATTGAATATTTGTGAGGCCCCATAAATATTAGAAATGGCTATATGTATGGATATTTCAGCCGTCTATGAACAGATTTGAGTCAAACAAAGATGATTTTCTCACAAATTGTATGCTCTTTCACATTTGACAAGGTTATGTTTTAATTATCTCAAAAAATTGTTTTGTGTAGCGCCACGATCTACACCAAAATTCAACCATCCCTGTAATACTACTGCTACTACTAGGGTGATCACACTGCCTGTGCACATAGTCTACCCGCGAACACACCCACACACACACACACACACACACATAAACAACAGCAGTCACTTGGTAGAAATAACAATTTTTGTAAATTTAATTTAAAAAAAATTAAACAATATTTTTAAATTTTTATTCCACATATATTTCAAGCAAACCTTTAATTACAATTCTGTGTAGATTTATTGTTATAGGCATGTGGAAAATATGTTAAATGATTTAATTAAAATATTGTATTTTCAGCCATTGTGTGACATGGCCCGCTGATCGCCCATTGACTCGCGCTGCTATTCTGCGTGGTGAAAATGCACCTCAATGTATAAAACTCTTCTACAAAAAATGCAATATCCTCATGTGTTTCACTCATTGAATCAATTTGTTATTTACACTCAAGGTAGCCACAACTTTTTCTGGGGTCACCAAACTTTTTTTCACTCTGAAATTTAGTCCATGTGGAACGTTATGACTTCTTGAATGGCTTCTCGGAAAATCGTCATAAATCCTTAAATCAGACATTTTTTAAAAAGAAAAATATACTGTGATGTAGCTAAAAATCTGCAAATTCTTATCAATTGATCAGTTTTTCTGAATAATTTGTGAAACACATGAGGAAATAGCTGTGACGGTGATCCAAGTAATTTCCATCGCCATATTTTATTGGCATTGTAAAAATATTTGGAATTTAATGTTAATATTTGGTGTAAATATGATCTATAAATATATGATTTAAAAAATGCCAACAAAATGAACAGTTTGACTTTCCTATATATATATAATTAGCTGAAATGACCTAATTTGCATATTTGATGAATATTCATGATTTTTTTTTTCTTCTTCAAATGAAATATATTTCCATACCTGTCTGATATACATAGGTTTCACTGATGTATCATGTTCGGTTTTGATTTGATTACATATGCGAATTAATAAGGCGGACTTAGTTATTTTCACAACTTTTTCATATCTGCAGATTCGCAAAAATGGCAAAAATGACTTATTTTGTTGGCTTCTGTTTTCAAAACGGTAATAGATATATGAATTTTCTTTGTTTGTATTTTTTACCACAAAGATGATATTTTAGTGTCTAAAAATTAAATTTATTATTTGTGTCCGAGAAAGTTGTCAACTTTGTCGAATTTTGCCATTTTTGCAAATTTGACCATTTCTGGCAAGTTTTTTGGTAATTTTGCGATATCAAAAAATGGTTTAAAATCACAACGCATTGACCGATTTCAATTTTTTTTGTTGTTGAAGCTTTCATAAAGCTTGATCATTTGCAATCATCAAATAACATGTGTTTGTTGTACTTATTTTTGGTGCGCTATACTTACTACTACTAACATTACTACTGCTTTTAATACGGGTACTACTACTATCAGTAATACTTCTACTACTAATATTCCTACTTTACTGCTACTTCTCCTCCTCCTTCTATTAGTACAATTTTTCGCTTGAGGTTGGAATAATTTCTTTACACCTCTTTTAATGAAATGATTGTAACAATATGATTCATTCTTGATAGACAAAGTTTATATTTTCTCAAAACTGTACTGATCTATCTCAATAGACAGAGAGATAGATCAATAAGAAAGAGAAACTAACAACATTCTTGATGAAGGATATCATAACTACATTTATTTTGAGCATGCATCCATCCCAGTGGATACTCAAGATGTCTCCAAAATAGTATAACTAACGCGGCTGTAGCCCTGCTGCCCTAGGACTAAACAAAATCAAGCAATGAATTCATTCCAGATACGTATTTACTACACCAGGGTAGAGTGTAGCAAATGTAGATTAGTGTTTTGAGCATTTGCCACTCTCCACCCAGGTTATTACTATTATTGTTATAATTAGTATAATCTTTTTTTTAATTATCATCACCATCGCTTATTTCTTTCCCTTTTTAATAGAGATTACTTTGTACTAACTGCTTATGAAAAGCTTTGCAAATAAAACTGTTTTTAATTCTTTTTATTTGGTTGTTTGTTAATTTTGTTATTTTGTTTTTCTTAACTAGCTTTTCTAATTACTGTTGGGGACGGTATAGTCGGAATGTTTCTGATTTTTCGAAGATGTGTTCTATCATTCCTGTAGTTTAATTTGAAATAATTTCTCACAGCCGGTAGTGTATCAAACCTTTCTGCATGTAAGATATCAGATTTATTTACCATAGCCTTTGGAAAGAAAAACAAGTGTCTTGCATTTAAATTTATACTATGGGCCTACAGTTACGCTAAATAAGGTATGGATTAATGTTTGTTTATGAAAAGTCCCCATGCTACCAACACATCTCCGTCAAAAAAGAACACCAGGAAGCAGGATTTGTTCTATCATTATAAGTAGACTAACATCGATGATAGGCGTCGGCTACCATAACCTGACTGATTTCATAAACGATGATTCTATAAACAGCTATCCATGGTTTATACGTATATTGTTTCAGCCAGTTCGACGAATCCCATCTTCTTTTACTGTGTAAAAGGGAACTAAACATAAAACTAAATGCTTTCGTTTCCCATAGGCCATTGTATGTATCCCTTTCAGGGCCTGATTTTCTGTCAACAAACAATATTTGTTTTCTTATTTGCTTAGCTTATCATAACCAGTGAGTACATAGTAATCTGTATTGAAAAAGGAAAGAAATAAGCAGACTGGCAATTTCTATATAATATTTGGGAAATTAACTTTTAGGTAAAATTTGCACAACAGTTATGGAGTTCCTATACTGTATAAAGGGATTGGGTATCTTTGTCTCAAATTCTAAACAAAATCATGGATTTAGCTCATGCTGCATTCATAATTATAATCAAACCTTTAGGTCACTCAGGAATGGGATTCCTGAGTGACCTAAAGGTTTAATTATAATTATATATATATATATCTGTACAGCGCTTTGAGAGGGCTTTCGGTCTTGAAAAGCGCTATATAAGAACTATCTATTATTATTATTATAACTATATAGCGGATATGAGACTTCTTTAAATTCCGTCTACGAAACACTGTCGATCAAAGGATAGCTTTTTTTTCAACTTGATTAATTAAAAGGCTAGGCCTATACCAATCACAGATTCCTTTCCTTCTCTCTCTCTCCCTCTCTCTCTCATTTCTCTCATCATCTCCCTCATATTCATCATCATCATCATCATCTCCTTTTCTCTATTTCTACCTCTCTCTCACTTTCGACCCCCCCCCCCCTCTCTCTCTCTCTGTCTCATCTCTTATCGCATCTCTCTCTCTCCCCCTCTCTCATCGTCACCATCTCTCACCCCCTCTCTCATCGTCATCATCTCTTTTTTTTCTCTCTACCTCTCTCTCACTCTCGGCCCCCCTCTCTCTCTCTCTGTCTCATCTCTCATCGTATCTCTCTCTCTCCCCCTCTCTAATCGTCACCATCTCTCTCTTTCTCTCTATCTCTCTCTCACCCTCTCTCATCATCGTCATCTCTCACTCCCGCTCTTCCCCTTTCTCTCACCCCCTCTCTCATCGTCATCATCTCTTTTTTTTTTTCTCTCTCTCTCTCACTCTCGGCCCCCCCTCTCTCTCTCTCTGTCTCATCTCTCATCGTATCTCTCTCTCTCCCCCTCTCTAATCGTCACCATCTCTCTCTTTCTCTCTATCTCTCTCTCACCCTCTCTCATCATCGTCATCTCTCACTCCCGCCCCCCCCTCTTCTCTCTCTCTCTCTCTCTCTATCTCTATCTTCGTCTCTCATCATCATCATCATCTCATTTTCTCTCTCACACACTTCCTCCCTCTCTCTCTCTCCCTCTCTCGCTCATCTCTCTGCTCATCTCTTCCTCTCTCATCATCTTCATCTCTATATTTATCTCTCTTACTCTCTCTCCTCCCCCTCTCTCTCTCTGTCTCTTTCTCACCTCTTTCCCTCTGATCGCACTCTCTTAGTTTCTCTGTAGTCTCAATCTCCGCAATCAGAATATGAAATTGAGGGGGTGTGGGCGGGGAAAGGTGTAGTCCAGATTCAGTCCGTTCTTTGTTTTTATTCTTCTATCACACGCATTGATCACACACACAACGCGGTCTCTCCACTGATCGCGCAATCCCCAAATTTCCGTATTCGAGGTCCATATTGAGAGGAATGGCTAGGTCTACTTTTAACGTTGAGGGTGTGTTATTTTATCAGCTAATTGGGTGCGCTACACGAAAACGGTACAGAGGCTAGATAAAGGCCCGGTCCCACTGCACTTACGGATGCAAAGAGGATGTAAAACGTAAAAAAATCTTGCCATCCGTTGGAAAATGCTATGCATCCGTTGTGTACTCATTGCATACGTGTTTCATTCGCTCTATCCATCGAGCATCCGTCCACTGTGATTTCATCCGCGCAAAAGGTTTTGAGCTGCACAAAACTTTTAGAACGGATGAACTTCCGCCGTGAACGATGTTAATCCGCGACAAATACGAGCAACAAACGTTCTATGTCCGTTATCATCCGTTAAACGTCCGCCGTATCCTCTCTGCATCCTCTGGGCATCCTCGCAACTCACATCCGCTGCAGCTGAAAACGGGAGGAAAGATAAGGTACACGGAACGTCTATACATCGTTAGTAGCACGGAAATAGAAAGGATGTAAGCGTATGCATCTCGTATATAAAGTATTAAAAGCTGTCATCCACTTCCATCCGCTTTCATCCGCTAGGCTTCCGATGAACATCCGTTTAACATCCCCGCTACATACTACCCACGTGCGTTATTTTCCGTTCTGTTTTCGCCAATTTTCGCCAATTTTGTCCATTTCTGGAGCGGATGAAAACGGATGGAGCCACCCGCGAAATTTTGCTCGTCCGCTGTGTCCTTTATGCATACGTTTTGTGTCCATCGATCAGTGGGACCGGGCCATTAGAAAAGGTGGGGCTGGCGGGGTTCGGGCATTTTATGCAAGCTTCGATATCGCTATTGGAAATCACTGTTAGTTGAAGAACACACGAAGTATTTTGCACTGTTTTGCAAACCAAGCAATATGTAATTTCCCTCAAGTTCTTACTGGTACCATGCATGGGAGGAATTCGTTACATAACGAGAAAACCGAGGAAATAACGGACTGTTTCAAACATTTTTGTTGAGCCATGTGGTCAGGATCTTATCTTCAGCCCCACTATATAACTACATATTTTGTACTCTTGTGTAATGTGTGCAAAACAGCATATGGATCTGTGACTCTACTCTGGACTGTGTATGCAGTTATTATTAAATTAAAGTTGGTTCTTTTTTGCAAGTCTTCGACAAGGTTTCTACACATATATATTTTCAGAGACATTCCATTAGATAAATTCCAACAAAGTAGTAATAAAAGAAAACAAATATAATTGTGGCCGATTTGAAGAACAACATGTGATCAATTTAGCCCTTCAAGAAAATTATGACCTGAAAGGGATACATACATTGGCCTATATATAAGAAAGGAAAGCATGTAGTTTTATGTTTAGTACCCTTTTACACGGTAAAAAAGATGGGATTCTTCGAACTGGCTGAAACAATATACGTATTAATCGTGGACAGCTGTTTATAGAATCATCGTTTATGAAATAAGTCAGGCTATGATAGCCGACGCCTATTATCGATGTTAACCTACTTATAATGATATAAAGAATCCTATTTCCTGCTAGTATGTTTTTCACGGAGATGTGCTTGCATGGAAGCATGAGGCTTTTTTTAGAAACATACATTAACCCATACTTTATTTTGCATAACTGTAGGCCTATAGAATGCTTTAAATCGCAAAGCACTTTTTTTAACAAAGGCTTTGACGAGCTTTTGTAAATTAATCTGCTATTTTAAATGCATAAACAGCTTGATACACTCCCGGCTGTGAGAAAATGTTTTCAAATTGAACTACAAGAACGATAAATAACATTTTGGAAAAATCCGAAAATTCCGACTATACCGTCCCTAACAACAATTAGAAAAACTAGTTAAGAAAAACAAACATAACAAATTTAACAAACACACAAATGAAAAAAAGAACATTTGCATTGTATTTCCTTAGCGTATCATAATCATAGCAGACTAGCGGTTTCTATCTGTCCTATGCAGACAATTTGATGTGGCTTTGCAAATACGGGGAGCAATCTACTACGATTCCGTTTTTGTTTTTTGTTTGTTTGTTTATTTAAATACGGTGATTAAAAAACATGCTTTCAGCTTGGCATATTTGTTTTTTTTAGCATGTCCTTACATGGTACATTAAAATACATATGAAAAATAGATGAAATACAAAAATAAACAATAACAATACATACAATTAAAATACAAAAAAAATAAAGTAAAAAAGAGAAATAGGATGCTTAAAAGTAAAAAAAAAAAAAAAAAAAAAAAAAAAAAAAAATAAATACATGTATATAACTAGAAAGGGTGGGGTATGATTGAACAATCAATCTGGTGAACAATTTTAAATTAATTGCTAAAAGGATTGACTCTGGGAGTTTATTAAACAGTTTAGTACCAATTAAAGTGAATTATATACCTCACTTAAGAAATCCAGCCATCTGATTGGTCGACATTGCAGTCGTGATTTTAGCCATTCCCATAAATAAACGAAAAATGCCAAACCTATGTAATAGTTCGAGAGTAAATCAGTAAAATCCCGGCAAAATTCCAGTTACCGGGAAAATAGTTCATTCTTGCTGAAATACCCATTGGTTCACGTGTTAAAATCTGGTTTGAGCGAGCGCGGATACCATGCGTTGTGTGTGCGCGAATTGGTCGCTTAATATTTAGTTTTTTAATAAGACGACCGGCAATGTCGATCGTACTACTAAACTAAATCCGGCCTAGATTCCACTTATATTTTCCAAACAAATTCAAAAATGGCTGAAGAAAGCCTTCCTAGATTTCAACTTCTTGATGATGATCGATTGCAAGACTTGATAAATTCAAGTGAAGGTTAGGTTTGAGATAGATCACATGATATCAATGGCCAATAATATTGATAATAACTGTATTACGACTACTACTTCTACTATTACTAATAATGATGATAATAAGCGTTTGCTCGGATCGAGGTGAAGCTATGGTCACAACTAAGAGCGGCGAGCGATAGATTTGTAGCCTGCTCAGTCGCCGCTGGAATTTAGGCATCGCCCAACGAATTTTGAGAAGGCAGGCTGTAGAGCCTCAGCGATGCCTGGGCGGTGCCCTGTCGATTTCCCGTCGGTCGCCGGTCGATTTTAGGACAAAACTTGTGGAAATCTGGGAGCTTTTCCGCGCAACGTTCCGGCAGTGACCGATCGACTGATGACCCACAGATTCCCAGGCGGTCTCCCATCGGCCACTGGCGGATTTTAAAGAAATTGCCCGGCGGCCGGCCGGTGATCGGCGGGGCATCTGCGGGTGTCTCGTAGGCTAAATTACGCTCGCTGCCCGAGCACCGACCTAATTGATCTTTCGCCGTCGAGTGATTTAAGTCAAAAATCGAAACCGCTAGGCGACTGGCCAATCGTCAGCGGCGACTGGCCGGCGACCGGGCGTTGACCGCTCTGCGGCCGTTGACCTAGCGGCTTCTATTTCTGACCTAAATCGCTCGACGGCGAACGCTCGATTAGGTCGGTGCCGCTAAAACTTCAGCGGCGACCAAGCGATGACATAATAACTCGCCGCCCGGCCGCCGAGCAGGCTACTTTTTAGGGTTGTGACCTAAGCTTAAGTCCGCGAACTTGCGGTACAAACCCACTTTCCAAAAAAAAAACAGGTGTGAACACAGAAGATAGCCCGGGAATTGGCAGGGCTAAAAACTCTATTATATTAGCCCCGAAAAAAAAAAACCCGGGAGTGAATCATGTAGAATTGCTTCGCCCTAGAAAGTCCACATGAGGCGATAAACGGGTTGAACATAATACATTAATGTATTTGTTTTAATCTACAAGAAACGTAGCATCGCTCTTCAATTAGTGATCTACGATAAACAAACAGTGTGAATAATGTTTCAACTCAAAATTAATACAAATGAAAGAAACAAAATAAAGATCTATTGACATACTTAATTCTTGGCAGAATGTTGTTCTTGTAACCAGCCAAACAATGACCAGTACCGAGAATCCATGTCCAAAATGATGCATGCTTCCCTTATTCTTCTTATCCACTTGCATAAACATGGTACACGTTAAATGCTGGGCGACATATCACAAGTGAAAGAACGAAATATAAGAATCGATGCGTATTTATACTGAATTTCCTACAATGAAACTTTGTCATTGCCACTCAAATAACCAGACCTTTACGAATTAAAGGGCAAGTCTACTCCAAAAATACCATATTTAAAATAGAAGCGGAAAAATCAAAAAAAGTTTGAGGAAATATCGGATAACTTAAAAGAAAGTAATGATCTTTTAATAACATGAACAACTTTGAAAATCACAAGACAAATTGGCAACTCACCGTGAGTCAATAACGCCATTGCCTCACTATCCTCTAATTGTTGTTTTTTTATATTGATAATATAAATTTCCCATTTTCCCAGAATCATATTTCCTCACACCAGCATCCAAGTTATATTGATAGCAATATGTTTTTGTGTGGATGCACTAATATATGGTAATTTGTTTCATTTATACCATGACAAATGTGAATTACGATAAACTATTTATATCAAAATCCATATAAATATACAATATTCAGAAAATAGTATCAATTCTTGAAAGTTCATTAAAGATTTTGTGAAATGTCATGCATGCAATATGATACAAATCATATAACCTGGGCAAAGGCATGGCAAAGGCATGGGGAAATCAAGTTTTTGTGGATAAAAAGGGAAATCAATGGGATAAAAATATATAAATCAATTGATAAATAGTGAGGCAATGACGTTACAAACTGATAACCAAATTGGCAATTTGTGTAGTAATTTCCGTTGTTTCATTGTTTTTCATAGTTTTTCAAAAAATTCATAAATTCCTTATTATTTATCCGATTATCTTTAAACAAGATGCCCAAATCACATCTTCAGTCTGCCTTGCGCGTGAAAGTCTCTTGTACGCACTTGGTAGTAAATCATAATTGTAGAACACCACACTCTTTATTCCCAATCACTGCTCCTGTATGTAATAACGAAACAGTGGTAATGTGAGCAACCACCGGGTTCAATTTTCAACATATTTAATCTACTTGACATTATGACCACCAGCAACACAGCTATCATGCAGTCGTAATAAGGATACAGTTATGTGGTTTTAAATGATTGATGAAGTAAGTTTGACAGCAGGTAACAATATTAGGACTGGTTATAAATCAAAACAAATAATGGCAATAATTAGCATTTTTTTGCAGACATGAAGTGAATAACATTTTTGTTTTTGCCGCTGCTCGGGACTCGGATATTTCCGAGACCTTGTACTTACAGTTTTAAACAAATGCCTTTCATTAGTCAAACGAAATTTGCATTGAATATTTAAAAGCACATGACGGTTGTGTGTTCAAATGAATGTATGACATATCACCTATCCCAGTATAGCTTCCTGAGTGAGCTGACAAAGGGATTACCCAACCAAATACAGTTTCAATGAAAAATTCGAGTGACACCAAATAAGTCTATCTCATGATGCCTTCGTCAAAGTTATCAGAGTCATATCTCGGGGCGCCTCGAGATACGTCTCGAGGTCTCAAGGGAAACACAGACTGATATTTTTCCTTTAACCCTTGGATAACCTTTCACAAAACCCAAAAGAAGAGAGAGAGAGAGAGAGACGGGGTAGGGAAAGATTGTACTCCACCGTTAATTTGTATAAGCAACTATGGAATTATGTACATGCCAAAATAAACATAAAAACAAGACATTTATAAGCAAACACATTTTAGACAGTAATGCACATAACACAAATGTCAATGGGATGTTTTAACTCTTATCCTTTTATTTAAACAACAACAATAACAACAGGTAAAACATAATGTATCAATCATCATTACATAATTATAACATTATAGATAAATAACATTACATATGAATAAGATAAACACTGTTTTACAAAATATGTTATATACAAAATAATGAAAGAAAAGATTATGTGTACACTTTTGTTGTTAAAGGGGGTACCAGAAGTTGGCACAAGTGCTAATCTAGTCTGGTTCCCTGTGTTTTGCAAGAATTGTTGGTTGTATACTATATTACATATATATAACATCAACTATATAATGAAAGTGAACAAGAACATAAAAAGTCATTAAGAAGTTTTCCTTACTAAATATAAAAACATGTAAGTCAAATGTATGTCGATTTCCGTATCAGAACAAAACGTGAATTTCTTTTTCTTTATAATGCGATGATCTTTACGTATTCGCCATTTCCAGTCTTAACTTTTGTTTCACTCAAATTATTTAAATGATTTAGACGATGAAAGATAAAGACCGGTAGTGGTACAATTGCAGTTCAAGAGTTTTGGGTGCAAAATATCCATTTAATATTGTTTAAATATTGCCTTCAGAGGTTCAGTGTTGAAGTGCATTTGCGATATCTATCCAGACTGGATCAATATGATAATTTACCAAATATTTCAATTAGTAGGCGGTTTCCCGGCAAAATTTGTATCATCATTTATTAGTCAAAACATAATCTTTCACCTTCCATTTCATTTTTTGAGAGGGGACCGTTTCCAAAACTGGTCTATATCTGTAATGTTAGTTGTTGTTATTGTATTTTGAAATACGTGTTCTATCAGAGGAGTAATTATCCTTTTGATTGTCCTGAAGGAAAGTTGCAAGACTATCTTATTCAGGGGTTTAAATATCCGACTCTCCTTGTACACGTTGACTGCATATTACCGTGTGTGTGTGTGTATGAAGTGACTATGTGTGTATGAACACGTGTGTTTCGTTTGTTTTGATGAAATATTATTATTGTAGATAATTTCTTAGCTGTATGATGTACACAACAACCATGACCGATCTTTGTCAATGTTTTCTTAAAAAAATCTCCAGTGGCATATCCAAACCTTGGCCTCAGGAGGGGCAAAACATTTCCAACTGTTATCCATATTGATTTAAGGAAGGTCTTGGTTTGAGTTACCATAGGGGGAGGGGCATCATCCAAAATGACTTTACTGAGGAAGAAAGTGTTGACCAATATCTTGCCTACATGTCATGCGTTTCTTCGCTTTACAGAGATTCGATACCTGCTTGCTACCGGGCTTTTTCCTGGTTTATAACCTATAAGAAGGCGCGAGTTGCAGGAAATGAGTAAGGGCATACGGTGTATTATTGTTGAAATGAGAGTGCATAGTTCTTAGTTTTTTGTTTTTATCTGAAGAGATATCTGTCATGAGGAAGGATGTCGATCACAGACGAGGAGGAACTAAAAGGTTCTAATTGCTATTATTAATTATGATGTAAAGAGAATTTGTATAATTCCTTTTATATTTTATAGATTTGTTCTGGGTAATCAGGAACTTACAAATATGTTTGCATAGTATAGCTATTTTAAAATCTGTGTACTGATTATATGTACATTGTTTTAATAAAAAATATAAATAGCTAAATGAATGAATAAATATGAAAATAAATTACGTTTAATAATGCAATATCATTGATGCTTTTAGTGACCTTCTAATTTGAAGCGGATCAAATTGATTAAAAAGGCCAGTGAATGGGGCTGGGGTAGATAAGAGATACGAGAGAGGCATCAACATAAAGGTTGAATATTTTGTTTGTTGTTCATGTGTTCCACTGTGTATGCATCCGTTTTTTAATTGTGTTATTGTACAGTTTATGTGGTATTTATGATAGATTAGAGAATAGGATTGAAAAATCATTAATGTCCTATTGGAGCTGCTTTCCTCAGTCAGAGTATAGACCTTTATTAGGAGAAGAAAAACATTACAAAAGGAATACTAGAATTCTATTTGAGTTGCTGTCTTGTTAAATATGAAATGAATAAACTTCCAAAATACTCTGACAAAAGTTTGTCAAATACTTTGCATCAAGCTATGGCGTCACAAATTTTTAATACCAGCCCCGTAATATTACCTTCTTTCTGTCTTAACCATAATTGATGATAATGGTGTCATTTTACCCCAATTAATTATAAATTTGGTACGATCCTAAACTGCGTAAGAGTTTTCTGTTTCCTGTATCCTCTATCAAATGCTGCAAATTATACAAAATATGTATAATCACAAATATATCTGTTTCTGATTAAAGATAAACTCCAGTTCTGGTAAAAAAAAGAAAATTAATCTCACAGAATCAAACGAAACTTACACTGAATGTTCAAGATTACAAATAAATGACATGTGCCAAACAATTTTGGAAGAAAATGTATACTGGCTGAGTATTGAGCATAGAAATACAAGGAAATCAAGTTAGTACTAGCCCGACACCATTTGTGTTGTCCCATATATAGCTTTCTGTGTACAGTGCTTGTTACTTTACCAAGACTGAGCCAAATTTATTATGATTTTGATGACTCCAGAACCTTGCAGTGCACACCAATACTTACATGCTACATGATCAACTGTTCTGATCCATTCCACACCTTTTCTTTCACAATGCAATCGCATTACCAGAACTCACCTTTATCTTTAATAATCACTATGTAAATATGTATAAACAAAAGGAAAACTGTTTCCTGTATCCTGTATACTAAAATGTTATACGTGCAGATATAATAACATTGGAGCATACTGCAGTCAGAAATAGCAATTTCGAACTACACATAACAACTCTGTCTAAGATAAACCGAATTTTTTTTCCTAAGTTATCCCTTTATAGGGGGCTCGTTTAATATTTTGTAGTTAACCTGAATAGACCCATTATCTTTTTATTCGGAGCTCTTAAAATATACCACATGTATGAGTAGAACGAGCAAAATATTAAGGACATATTGTGTCCATTTTTGTTGCATAACTTGCTGTGTTTGATGCCAGAAATCTTAAACAGCAAAACAAAATTAAAAACTTGAAATTAGCTTCTCGTTTGGAGGTTCCAAGTTGCGGTTTAATTTGTTTCGGATTTTAAATCAAAGTTAGTCCTTTTTTGCAAGTTTTTGACAAGGTTTCTACACATATATTTTTTTTCTCAGAGACATTTCATTAGAACAAAGTAGTAATAAAAGAGGAACACAAATATTGTTGCCGATTTAAAGAACAAAACATGCTCAATTCATCCCTTCAAGAAAATCAGGCTCTGAAAGGGATACATACATTGGCCTATGGGAAAGGAAAGCATTTAGTTTTATGTTTAGTATACCCTTTTACACAGTAAAAAAGATGGGATTCGTCGAACTGGCTGAAACAATATACGTATAAACCATGGATAGCTGTTTATAGAATCATCGTTTATGAAATCAGTCAGGTTATGGTAGCCGACGCCCAATATCGATGTTAGCCTACTTATATTGATACTAAAAATCCTGCTTCCTGGTGTTCTTTTTTTACGGAGATGTGCTGGTAGCATTGGGATTTTTTGGTAAACAAACATTAATCCATATCTTTTTTAACATTACTGTAGGCCCATAGTAAACTTCAAAGTGCAAAAGCTTTTGACAAGATATGGTAAATAAATCTGTTATTTTAATGCATTAAGGTTCGATACACTCCCAGTTGTGAGAAATTATTTAAAAGTAAACTACAAGAACAATAAAACACATTGTTTAAATGAAATCAGAAACATTCCGACTACACCGTCCCTAGCAGCAATTAGAAAAGCTAGTTAAGAAAAGAAACAGAACAAAATTAACAAAGAGTGTACAGTTGGAGTTACCCTCACTAGACACCTTGCCGAAAATAGGTGGATTTAAGGGGCATCGCTCCAACCCCCTTTTCTTAACCAGTCATTGCATGGGGTATTTTTTAGCCTTTTCCATTCCTAATGAGTGCAGAGGTTTTGGTAAATTTTTGTATGCAAGTTCTGTAATCTTTTTGAATCACGTCAATATTGTTTGTATAGTTCTGGTAAATATTCATTCATGTATCGATCCATTTATGATGATAGTTTCAAAACCATAGAATAAAAGTCTTCGTTTACACAAGATTTGAGTCTATTTTTAGCAGATATGTTGTAGTCTTGAGGATACATCACCAGAATGTGGATCACATGGTTCTCAGTTCGAGTCCCGCCGCGGAACTAATGTCATTTGGCAAAACACTAATCTACATTTCCCACACTCCACCCAGATGTAGTAAATAGGTACCTCAATGAGTTTATTCCTTGAATGTTTTTAAAGCCCCCCGACCAAAACAATCTGCTTTTATTCAAGTCAACTTATTATCACGATGGACTTTCCTTGTAATGAACGAGGGTGATTTTGGGAGGAGGGGGGGGGGGGGGGTGTATTTGTCATCGAAGGTGTTTTTTCTTGGTTGTCCTTGGGAGCGTATTTTAAGGGGGTGGGGTAATTGTCCTCAGGGGGTAATTGCCCTAGGGGGTAATCTTTCCGGGAGGTATTTTCTCGGGGGTAATTGGCCTTGGGGGTGGTGGTTCTCGAGATTTAATTTCCAGAGGGTTATTGTCCATGGGCTGACTGTCCAGGGGTAATTTTCCTAATATATTATTTTTTGCATGCATTTCATTTTACTCGCAACCAATCAAAAGCAATGATCTTAATCACTTAATGTCAGTGGTTATTATTGTCTTTTAAAATACATGTACTATCAGAGGCGTTATTATCATTTTGATTTTCCTGGAGGAAAGTTGCAAGACTATCCTGTTCATGGTAATATCCGACTCTCCTTGTAGCACTTTAATTGCACGTTGCCGTATGTATGTGGGTGTGTGTGTATGATCACGTGTCTTTCGTTTGCTATGATGAAATATTATTATTATGAATAATTTCTTAGCTGTATGATGTACACAATCTGATCTTCGTTAATGTTTTCCTGAAAACATCTCCAGTGGCATATCCAAACCTTGGCCTCAGGAGGGGCAAAACATTTCCAACTAGTTACCCATATATCTTTAAGGAGGGTCCTGGTTTGCGTTACCTTGGGGGGGGGGGCATCATCCAAAATGACTTTCCTGAGGAAGAAAGTGCGAGTTCGTTGACCAACATCTTGCCTACACTTCATGCAATACTTCGCTTTACAGAGATTGGATACCTGCTTGATACCAGGCCTTTTCCTGGTTGATAACCTATAAGAAGGCGCGAGTTGCCGGAAATGAGTAAGGGCATACGGTGTATTAAAATTAAAATGAAAGTGCATTATTCTTAGTTTTGTTTGTCTTATCTGAAGAGATATCTGTCATGAGGAAGGATGTCGATCACAGACGAGGAGGAACAATGAGGTTCTAATTGCTATTATTTCATCTGATGTAAAGAGAATTAGTATAATTCCTTTTTGCTTTTACAGCTTTTTCTGGCTAATCGCAGATCTGTTTGCATAGTATAGCTATTATGAAATCTATGTACTGATTATATTAACGTTGTATATGTATGTACATTGTTTTAATGAAAATTATAAATAGCTGAATGAATGAATAAATATGATATAAATTACGTTAAATAATTCAATATCATTGATGCTTTTAGAGACCTTTTAATTTGAAGCGGATCAAATTGATTGAAGTTGCTCCTGTATTAAATAAAGAAAAAGTGGTAATGTGAGCAATCACCAAACTCAATTTTTAAACAGATTTATTCTACTTGACATTATGACCACCAGCAACACAGCTATCATGCAATCGTAATAAGGATTCAGTTCTGTGGTTTTAAATGATTGATGAAGTAATTTAGAAAGTGGTTAACAATATTTCGACTGGTTTTAAATCGAAACAAATAATGACAATAATTAGCTCTTTTTTGCATACAACAAAAGTCATAAAGTGAATGTAATTGTTGTGTTTGCCGCTGCTCGGCACTCGGATAATTATTTCAAAGAGCATTCAATGGAAATAATACTCTTTGGGTAGCAAAAGGCCAGAGCCTTTGTGCTTACGAAAATTATTTTATCTAAAACAACAATAAAAAACAAAACAAAAAGGACATAAGCAAAGAATGGACAGGTTTAACAAAATCTGATGAACAATAAAGGGATACATTTTTGTATTTTAAGTTAAAATCGATGTGACGTCACAAATCGGCAACAGCGAGAAGCATTTACTTTGCTACGACTGCTCTTTATTATGGAATGATTAACCTGCTGCAGTATGAACAAAACCAAAAAAGGTTAGCTCGTTCAAATCCCAAGAAAATGTTCGTAATCAAATGTTCACATTGCAAAGACAACTTAGCTTTGATTTTATTCATGTGAATTTCACTTTTGTATAAATTGTATTCTTCTGACTTGCTATTTTCATTATGATTGATGTTGACTGCATGATTTTTAGTTTTTACAAATTTGTTTTTTTCTCACAGGACCCCATGGGAGATCAACAGCCTGACAGCCTTTCTCTATTTATTCATTTAATATAAATAAATGAATAGAGAAAGCGTTTAATGTTGAAATTTCAAATTTGAATTTGGGAAATGTGTGGATCAGCGCAGAGGTGCCAACCCTCAAAGGCTATCACTAGGCTGCCAGTTTGCGATCGCTCTATCAATGCTTAAAAAACATTTTACACCTTTCTAACCTTTTATCGGATTGTTATCTAACTGTCTCCCGTCCGTTTCTCTCATTGAGGATCAGTTGCGGATCCATTACTATCTGGCAGTGATAGGGATGGGGCACAATCTTTGACAGGCAAGTAAGAATTTTTTTTTAAAGAGGAGCCCTTTTGGAGTCTAAAGTATGTACTGATGGTACAATCACTAGAGTCATATTTCGTGTCGCAATGAGATTTGTTTTCTGAAGGGCACGTAGGTCCTGCCCCCACCCATCCTCATATGATGCTTACTCCCGTGGAACCATATAAATTTTAATCGTGATTTTGTTTACACATTATTGTAGTCGAAAAGTTTGGCAAGGTTCATGTGAAAATTTGATTATCATATTAAAGTTATGTAATAGATTACCAGGAAAGAAAATACAAATTAACACAATGTATGCATGGTTTAGATAATGATAAAAATAAATAAACCATATTTAAAAGCAATACACTACCGCAAATATGTTGTAATTCGTGAATTCGTGGCGTTTCTACAGTAGTACAAGGATTATGGGGTATGTGCCCCAATCAAAAGGTGACAAGGGGGAAAATAGTAAAAAGGAGAGATAAAAGAGAAAAAGAACGGGAGAGGAGACCGAACTTAAAAAGCAGGACCCCTCTCACTTGATGGCCTTGTTTTAACACATTTCATCCACCAAGGGATTCGGTTCCCATGATACAAACGCCCCCCCCCCCTCTCCCCATAGCTGAACTCACGCTCCGCCGCTGGTGACGGCATAATTTTGCAGTTCCAGTATAAGTGCATAGTGTAGGATAAGACTGGGACACCTTTGGAAAAGGCGCTATATAAATCCAATTATTATTATTATATCTGATCATGTATGAGGACCAGTGGAGGACTGTCGTACTACCCCATCTAGCGGCAATAAAACGTCAGTCTGATGGTGACTGCGGCAACGAGTAGCTAGGCGAAAGTTGAAATATGTTATATAACTCGGTGAAATAATAGAGTCTGGCAGACGATGTAGTTACTGATTAGTAGCCATATTGTAAGAACCATTTATTTATGTATCCTTCCGCATAGCTCGGCCTGGTATTTACATATCATATCTCATGTTAATGTAGTTCCAAGTGGATATACAACAAGTCTCACAGGTAATTAAACAACAAAAAATTCGACTGTGAACATTTGTAAATTCAATCTATGGCATATCTAATCATCTTCACAACAAATGTTTTGACTATCAAATTCTAAAGTAATTAGTCATCAAATGTTCACAACATGAAAGAATGGCCGGTGGCCAGTCCATTCCTTTCCTTTTTTTGTTCTTTTTATATTTCCCCAACCTCACATATCCCTGCTCTTATTAAACATGTTAAATACTGCTGAGATTCTAGTATCTACAACTGCACGACAACCCAAAAATGTTTTTCATGCTTTCCACTATATATGGTAAAAGGCGTTTTTTTGTTGTTGGTGGATTTGGGGTATGTATACACGTACTTCGTAGGACCATATCAGTGATCACCCCCCCCCCCCCCCCGCCCGTATTCCAATTTTGTATCCATGGTTATTATTCATATCGATTTACACAGGGCATGCAAAACAATGTAATTTGTAATAGTTTTCAGTTGATTTATTAAATTATTGACCATTTTCACTTTAGAGGGGGGTTCTGCTCATACGAACAAATTTTTGAGTATTTGAATATCAGCCTCCTCGTTTATGCAATCGCAATTATACGCCTGGACAAACGTATCTGAACAATTACCCCCCCCCACCCCCTGGACAATTAACCTCCGGAAATTATCCCCTAGAAAAAAAATTCCCGCCTAAACCGAACCCCCCCCCACCCCCTCGAAAATTACCCCCTAGGACAATAAACCCACACCCCTAAAAATTACAACCTAGCTAGAACATTCCCCCCCCCCAAAAAAAAAAAGGACAACCATCCCCAAGGATAGTTACCTAGCTCTTGTTCATTTATAAAGGAGAAGTCTACCCTGATAGTAAAGCTGATTTTTTTTCGGGGGGTAATTGTCCTCGGAGGGGGGGGGGGATGATTGTCCAAGGGGGAATTTTAAGGGGGGGGGGGTAATTGTCCTTGGGGGTAATTTTCAGGGGGGGGGGGATTTTCCTCGGGAGGAGGGGGGAGGGGGGGGGGGGGTGGTTGTACTTGGGGTAATTTTTTGGGGGGTAATTCTCCATGTGGTAAATTGCCACGGGGGGGGGGGGGGTACTGTCCAGGAGGTATTTGTCCTAGAACCCTTTACATATATACACTGATACACACGTACACACACATCTAACTTCCCTAAAGCGTTCTAAAAATGCCTCTCCATGACCTCTCTCTTTATTAACCGCTACCCCCACCCCCTCTATTCCTCACTCTCTCATTGTAAACCAGTGTATAAGATCTTTCCTTGACTGCACATGAAGACACAATACATTCAAAAAAAGATATACCGAAGTATACAAGTACAGTGTAAATCTAAAGTTTACAAATATACAAAAAAAAAAAAAAAAAAAAAAAAAAAAAAAAAAAAAGGTACATGTTGGTTTTTTTTTTTTTTTAAATTGATAAACATATGCAGGCGCGTACGCAGGGGGTGGTTTTGGGGTTCACCCCCCCCCCTCGAGTTGTTTTTATGTGTATGTTTTATGTATGTTTTTTTGGAAAACCCCCCTTTTGATTTTAACCCCCCCCCCCCCCCCCTTTGAACAAAATCCTTCGTACGCCACTGTACATATGTATCAACAGTATAACAAATAAATGCAAGGCATTTTGGCAATACAAGAGCCTTTTATTGGAATGGTTGGAAATGTTTTGAAGACAGGAATTTAAATGTATTACTTACACAATTGCAACTATATTAAAAATAAAAACCTATTCAAGGGATATTTCAATTCCCTACTGGAATATCCAAGAAAATTCATGTTTTGATTTCATGATGAATAATAATATAATAATAATAATAATCTGGATTTAAGGATACTCTGTCCCTTTTGCAGCCAACATCAAATTCTGTAGAACATCGCAGGAATCATGAATATGTCATGTATGTCCCATCTGTGAAATTTTAACATTAGCAGTGTCCTACTATTCAAATTATGCAAGGAAACCCGTTTACCTTCTAGACACTAATGACTGACTGACTGACACCTTTTTTTCTTTGGTACTAAAATACATAAAATGAGCTGTAACAGTTACATGAGCATTTGTCTACATTAATAACCCACTACTTGTAATGGCCCAGATTCAACCCATTGAATCTTTGTGCAGCACAAGACGTACGACCATTCAGGAAAAGGGGTCTGAATATCAGAATATTACTCAGGTAATTGCAATCACTCAAGTTGAATCGACAACCAATGGTCGTTATTTTCCCAATAAAATCCATTTTAAAGTCCTTTTGTATTATGGTAAGTTCTAAAGTAGTATCGTCTTTCATATGCTGTTGAAATTTAACCTTTTCATTTGTTGGGCCTGTAAATGGGACATAGAACCTTTAAATAGCGCTTAATATGAAATATACAGATATTACTATCCCGGTCATCGGATTAATTCACGCACAATGTGCATCCTCTCCACTACCTGAGGAGTATTCTTACCATATGGTCATCATGAGTACTTATGGCAATTACAAACTGAGGCTTTCGTCATCCTACAGAGTGCTCATTTCTCTCCTGGGTGTGGAGTGGCTAATGTAGATTAATGCCTTTTCATTGTCATGTTTGCAAATTTCAAGGCTAGGTAAGTCCAACAAAGTTGAAGAGTATACAGCCAAGAATAAGGGTAGACTTACTCTTCAATTTCGAAAGCGGAGGATAGATTTTAACTGATGGTTATATGATGTATAAACAATTGGAAGACATGTTCTTATATATGGAAGACATGTTTCCATATTTATATCTCCATTGCCAACTGCCTTTAATACATTGTTTATGTCTTGTTTATTGTGATTTACGTTCATTAACTGAAAAGTTTAATACAGTCAGACCTGCTTTAGTTTAGAGATCATCTTTTTGAGACAGATCTGAACAACCCGTCTATGAAGAATTTATTATTTTCTCCCTGGAATAGCGATTTACATTGTCATGTGTATTAAGGGAACCTGTACATAAAGACCAACTGGCGATAATCGCTCATTGACTGCGTATTAAACAACGTACAAATATATTTCCAGCACATAATGTCGCATGTCAAAATCAATGAAGTAAGCCCTGTCGCACGTCACAAATGAAAACCATACACTTTAGCACGAGCCGTCACCTGGGTCATGCGGCGCAGTTTGAGACCACACTAAATCATAATGGGAAACTTTAATAGATTAATTTTGTTTTTATTGTGATACTCAGTAATGAGTTCATGATCCATGGAAATAGAATGATAATCATTTAAAAATATATAGTTGGTAATGGTTGTGCATGGCTTTACACAAATTTAACATCTTGAAAATTGTCCTTGAACCTTGAACATATATTGACGCAAAAGCATTGGCATATGGTTCTTATACAGTATGAAAACCTTGCTGGCAGGCACCGAAAGGATTAAGTGCATGTGGAGGATCCAAGATCAGTAAGCAATTGGAATGGTTTTTATACAAAAGCACTCTTAAAATGTTTACTACAAAAGTTCTATATACAAGACAAATTCTAAGTAATATAAATATATGAGTTTTGTTTTCTCTCTGTGAGAACTCATGTCTTATAGACAAACTGTTCCAATCCATCCATTTCAGAATCTCCACAAATATGAAACATTGTCATTGATATATACATGTTTATTTTTACAGTTACATTAAATATTATACAACTTACTCACTCCTAGATCCGAATCATATGATCTGTTAGACGCGGTCACGGGCGATTTATTTACGGAGACGAGCACTGTTTTTATTTGTCCTAAAGAAGCGTGCGATAGTTTCCAATAGTGTCTTAACAAATTTAAAGTATGCAATGCACAGCAGTCTGCGCAGAGGATATTTTTCTTATACTGCATATGCATGACACTGCCATTATAGTGGTACGTGCACACATTAACATTGGGATTTTGTTTGTCAGCGATAATGACACAAAACAATCTTGGAATGGATTCTTTTTACCTCAAATAACAAGGATCAATGAGTTTTTGTTGTATAAAACAAATAATGCATTTTTTTATTCATTCAGTACAAGATCTACCAACTCTTTTTGAGGCTGTTTTTGCACCTATCATACTCAGCCTGACAGCTTCATACGAAAGATGCAGGCAGCCTCAACAAGAGCACGGATATATCAAACATTGAACTAATTCCCAGGCATCGAACAGAATTTGTATAGATTTGTATTACATGTATATCAATAGACAATACCTCACTGACGGTACCATACAGACAATCAAAATTGGCACCAATCTCTTATGTACATGTATGTATTAAAAAAAAAAATCAAGATTGGGTGATAGTTCAATTCAATATAGTGCACCTTCTCATCAGCAGGATATTCATAGCATGATGCTACAGTAAGACATGCATTTTAAAGGCTGGTTCAGATACGATACAGTTTTGATGCATGAATGGTATGCTTCATATCAAAATGAGCCTCAATTGTCCTTGTGCATGTCATGCATGTTTAATATCATTGTCCTTGACTTTCAATGTCATTGAGCATGACCTTCACACTGTCATTGTGAATGACCCTCACACAGCCATCTGCATAGTGATCTTTGGGTATGGTTTGTATCCCTCGATCTCAAAGTCTTCAAATTTGAAGTCGTCAATGTTGGTGACCTTCCTCGTGATGTTGAGCTTGGGGAATTGACGGGGAACTCGCTTCAGCTGTGTGGAAGAAAACAGATCAAGTTACAGAATTAAACGATGAGAAGGTTAAAGGTAATACAAAGTTTTGGTATGGGGTCATGAATTCGGTTCAAAATAAAATATTAAAAGCATATGCGTTCCTACAATATTCATTGATCGTTGTCGCGGTTGAAATTGAGTGTGAAGTTATGAAATTATAAATAATAAACTCTTTATGTTGTATAGCTCCCTCTCAAGGCCAAGATATTAATTTAGCTATGAAACAATGTTTCTTGACTAAAATCGACCGATTAGCTATTCCCGTTTGGAAATTATATATCACAACTACATATTCTGAGATTTTCATGGTCGCAGCTACCATTGTACGGCCATAGGCGCTATTTGAAATTTATCAAAATTTACCTGGAGCACCGGTAAATTTTTATATTTAATTTTTCTCGAAAACAGAAGTGTTTTAGGGGCTAAATTTTTTAGTGCTTATAACACATCCACAGGGGCATCCAAATTATCAAAATTGTAAAGATTCACTATCCACCCAATTTTCAAAATTTCCCAAAACCTTTAACCGGTTACAATGAAGAATAATTTGTAAGGTTTCTTATTCACCGTTTGTCAATTTGAAAGGAAATCTCCCCTGAAAAGTATCGAACTTCAAATGGTCTCATTTCCAAAATATCGAGGGAATCATGAGATATAAAGCTGAAAAGTTTGGACCAAACTTTTCAGGTCACGTGTTTGCAGTCCCATATACCCATTTCTCTGTTCAGGTCACGTGTTTGCAGTCCCATATACCCATTTCTCTGTTCAGGTCACGTGTTTGCAGTCCCATACCCATTTCTCTGTTAAGGTCACGTGTTTGCAGTCCCATATACCCATTTCTCTGTTAAGGTCACGTGTTTGCAGTCCCATATACCCATTTCTCTGTTCAGGTCACGTGTTTGCAGTCCCATATACCCGTTTCTCTGTTCAGGTCACATGTTTGCAGTCCCATATACTCATTTCTCTGTTAAGGTCACGTGTTTGCAGTCCAATATACTCATTTCTCTGTTCAGGTAATGTATTTGCAGTCCCAAATACCCATTTCTCTGTTCAGGTAATGTGTTTGCAGTCCCATATACCCATTTCTCTGTTCAGGTAATGTGATTGCCTTTTTTCTTTTGCGCGGAAATAAATGTATATTTCAACAAGGCTTAAGAAAAGGCCAGTCCTCATCCCCCCTCTCCCCTTTAGGGTGAAATAGTATTGGAGAGAGGTTTGACAAAATCGTTCCTCTCAAACCCGTAGCTAGTCTTGTATTCCCAGTCGCTTACCTGTTCTTTGAGTGGTTCGATGTGATTGAGATACACATGCGCATCACCCAAGGTGTGCACAAAATCTCCTGGTTTGAGACCAGTCACATGAGCAATCATGTATGTGAGGAGAGAGTAACTGGCGATGTTGAAGGGCACTCCCAGACCCTGGAGTTTAAAAAAACAAACAAATAAATGTTAAAGAGAAGGTTCATTCATTGATTTTAAAAACTTTGATTGGACAACGGTTATACAAATTCAGTGCTTGAAAACATTTGAAGTAATGATTATTATCAATTACAAAACGCTTAAATGCAGCCCCGGCATAGCAACTGAAAAGCTCTCCGATTGCTGCTGAGACGTGTGACGTCACATGTTGAACATGATTTGCACAAGCAGACGATGTCCCATGACATCTCATAAATTTCTGTGTTTTTTTTTTAAATTTGAAAGTGTGGTTTCTTTGATTATTTATTAACCCCTATCCTGTGTATTTACAAAAAAAAAGAATTTAGTTATCAGAATCGGGGTCATATCCCTTTTTGAATGGTGTAAAATTCCATCACATTGATATACACTAAACTCATTATAATTTGAGAAATAATAGCATTGCAATTATGTTCATTCTCTATAGGATGTCTTCTCCTTGGGCAGGAATGGTTCATATTGTGACGGCACTAAAACATAGTTATTTTTCTGGCGAATCTCTCGCAAATCCCCCTTTTGCCAAGTTTATTTTAAGATAATCTGATGGTGCGATCAATAGAGCGTGGGAAGCACTCAGCACAGTGCAATGAGCATGAACAATAACTGCTATTACGAATGCGAGCAAGCATGCATAAAGCAGCAAAGCGTGAATGAGGCAGCCAACTGATAGTGCTCGCATGTACAAAGTACTAAGGGTAGCGTGCATGCAGTCTAATGGCAGAATATGAGTTAAAGGAAGTCGGGGGTCAGTTTGCATGTGCAGAACGTCATAAATCGCCAACACCAGAAGAAATGGACCTACAAGTCTGCACACTGACTTGTAGGCCAATTACAAGAAGTATCATTGAGGAGTCAGAGTCAGAGTCCATACTGTTTGATTGACAAAACCAATAATGTTAATGTAGCATAAAGAGGCCTTGTATCGTTATCATTTGTAAGGCCTGACCAGTAGTGACCTAGTTTATGCAAAGAGTCAAAGACCACTCACCATGTCTCCCGATCTCTGGTATAGTTGGCAGGAAAGCTCCCCGTTACAGACATAAAACTGCACGAAAGCATGGCAGGGTGGTAGCGCCATCTTGGGCAGATCTGTGACAGTGAACAATTCAAACTTGTTACTTTCTTTGCTCCAGTGCAATGAATTGACTTATAAAAAGAAATCAAATTGACCCAAAATTTCACTTTCAGGTAAATGTATTGCTTTCATTCATTTGTTATGTTCTGAATTAGTTTGTTTGTTTGTGCCTCTATTGCACTAAAGAAATGGCCTTTCCAGATTTTGTTGCAACCAGCATTCTTAAAAAATATCTAAAAGCTCACCTCTTCTGTTAAAAGCATAGTTGTAAAGTGCTTTTGATCATGTCGAGAATGTGCTATATGCATTGTCATCATCACCATCATCATTATTATTATCATCGTTATCATCATTATTGTTATCGTTATTATTATAGGCACTTTCTCCTCTGTGCATAAACATGTATGCCCAACTTAGGTTCTTTGTGCAAAGTCATTCTGCATATTCATTGAACTCGATCCTTCTGGGCAAATCATTTCCTAGGCGAGTAATACACTTTAGGAAAACAGAGAAGGTGCAAGTGACGAAAGAAATAGACATAAAAAAAAAGAAAAGAAAGAATAGAGAAATATAGCAGCAAAAGGATAAATGGTAAGAAATATAAGAAATAGTAGCAGACATGAGAAATTGTTACAAATATGAGAAATTGTAACAATTATGAGAAATGGTAAGAAAAATAAGGAAATTGTGACAAAATATGAAAAACTGAAAAAATAAAAAAAATTGAAGAAATTGTAGGAGAAAAATGAAAAGAATGAAATGAAAAAACAAAGAAAGAAAAAAAAACTGAGGAAATGAAACAGAAATTGAGAAATGGAAATAAAACTTATAAATTGTAACAAAAAATGAAAAAATGGTAAAAAATAGAAAATTAAGAAATTGGAAAAAGAAAATGAGGAAATGTAACATAAAAATAAGAAAAGGTAGTAAGAAAAATGAGAGATTCTAACCTGGAGGGTTCCAAGCAGACATGATAATCCTTCTATCATCTGGGTTGTTCTTGATCGTCTCGATGACGTTAGCGAGCTGGTCCACACCTTGCCCGGTGTAATCAGTAAAACGATCCTTGTATTCAGCACCGAAATGACGCCATTGGAAGCCGTAGACTGGACCAAGATCACCTGGGGGGTGTTTCATAAAACTGGTCATCAGTGACAAATGACAATTTGTGTTATAAGCTACTGAAATCCTTGCTTCTGTTTGGTTATCAGCAGATGTGTCACTGATTTGGGTTATTTGTCATTGAAAAAAGGCTTTGTACGCCGCCCTGAAATTTATACAAACAAATTTAACATGAAACATATGTAGGATTTTAATGGGGGGGGGGGGGGGGGCAATACTTTAAAGTAAAACAACCACCAAAAAAAATGTTTTTCTGTATGAAGATAGTAGTTCCATGTGGTAATACTATATTCAAAATATGACCTTTTAATACTACTTCTGTTCCAGAAGTATACTCCCAATTAAAATAACAGCTATTTGTGAGTAGACTACTCAACGTACTCGTATGAAGAAAATAAAGAAAACATGGCATAGAATAGAGCCCACACGGACACTAAGCAAGACTCTTTTTCATGCTATCTTTATTTCGTCATACCCCTCATCCAAACCCAATTTATTTGTAGATGATTGATACACTTTCAACATAAATTAATACATAACAAGGATTTTTTTCTTCAATAATCACTTGGGCGATATAAGCACATTGGGTTGAGATTTGAACCCTCAACCCTACATATATACAGTTAACATCTTAATTATTTGTGCCTCTTATGAATTTGATGCCATACAGTAGTAAAGTCCCACTTAAAAATGATCTTAGTCTTTGTAAAACACACCCTAGATCGAATGTTGCTGGAGCAATGTCCGATTACCATGTCATGTTTACCTTCTTCGTAATGACCTAGGCCTCTCTTCTCGAGGAAGTCCTTAGAACCGTTGGCATCCCAGATGTGGATCTTCTTATCCTGGAGTTCCGTAGCATTGGTGCAACCCTTCACAAACCAGAGCAGCTCCTCGGCCACTCCTCTCCAGAACACTCGCTTGGTTGTTAGGAGAGGGAACTGGTCTGAAAGTGAAAAGATGAAAGTGAATAAAAGGGGAATATACACAGGAGAAGTGACAAACCAGAGCAGCTCCTCGGCCACTCCTCGCCAGAACACTCGCTTGGTTGTTAGGAGAGGGAACTGGTCTAAAAATGAAAAGATGAAAAGATGAAAGTGAATAAAAGGTGAATATATACACAGGAGAAGTGACAAACCAGAGCAGCTCCTCGGCCAGTTCTCGCCAGAACACTCGCTTGGTTGTCAGGAGAGGGAACTGGTCTGAAAGTGAAAAGATGAAAGTGAATAAAAGGGGAATATACACAGGAGAAGTGACATACCAGAGCAGCTCCTCAGCCACTCCTCGCCAGAAGACTCGCTTGGTTGTTAGGAGAGGGAATTGGTCTGAAAGTGGATAGATGAAATTGAATAAAAGGGGAATATACACAGGAGAAGTGACAAACCAGAGCAGCTCCTCGGCTACTCCTCGCCAGAACATTCGCTTGGTTGTTAGGAGAGGGAATTGGTCTGAAAGTGGATAGATGAAAGTGAATAAAAGGTGAATATATACACAGGAGAAGTGACAAACCAGAGCAGCTCCTCGGCCACTCCTCGCCAGAACACTCGCTTGGTTGTTAGAAGAGGGAACTGGTCTAAAAATGAAAAGATGAAAGTGAATAAAAGGTGAATATATACACAGGAGAAGTGACAAACCAGAGCAGCTCCTCGGCCACTTCTCGCCAGAACACTCGCTTGGTTGTCAGGAGAGGGAATTGGTCTGAAAGCGAATAAAAGGGGAATATACACAGGAGAAGTGACAAACCAGAGCAGCTCCTCGGCCACTCCTCGCCAGAACACTCGCTTGGTTGTCAGGAGAGGGAATTGGTCTGAAAGTGAAAAGATGAAAGTGAACAAAAAGGGAATATACACAGGAGAAGTGAGCAACTGAGATCTGGAAGCTCTCAAAGATTCTTGGAGAAAAGGAAAACAAAGAATTATCACCCCCCCCCCCCCCACCCCTCCCACCACCACCATTACACAACAACCCGTCCCAGCTAGTACTCTGTTCAACATTTGTTTTTCTGTCAGGTTACAGTGTATAAATATTATTATTTATTTCTTAATTGTAACCAAAACTTGAGGTTGGATTTCAAATAAAAGTACAAATTCAAACGGATAGATAACAGCGGTAGGAATAATGTGTAGGTCAATCTCAAAAGCATATAATTCAATTACAATAGATGTCCATGTACTAGGTATTAGATCTGTATTTTTACAAATGTACATGTATTCCAATGATATTGAAAAGTAGGACACATCCCCCCTCAAATAAAACAGAAGAGGAAGAAGAAAAAGAATGTAATAGATGAGGTCAGTAACTTAGTATTGTAGAATATATGCGAAGTATTTTCTGTATGTGTTGTCCGATTGTATCTAATGTAAAGAGCATCAAATTGTATTATGTAATGCATAGTACAGTATATATAAATTAACCATATCAGGCCCATGATTAGGATTTTAGTGGGGAGGGGATGGTCTGAGAGGGGGTGTCCCCCAGGGGGGGGGGGGGCACAAACAAAAAGGGCGCTGTCTGGAAAAAAGAAGTGAAAAGAGGCATATAATATGACAAGGGGAAAGGGCTATTAACTTACAAAAAAGGGCAGTTATCACAATAAAAAGGGGCACTTTTAGGAGGTGAGAGGGGCACTTACTAGAAGGGAAAGGGTAACTTCTTACAAAGGAAATGGGTTACTTGTCAAAGTAAAAAGGGGCACCTCTCAGATTTACATAGGGGCAATTATCACAGACGGTCAGACGGCACTTACAAGTATGTGTAACAGGTATCTATTTTACAGAACAGAGCATTTGAGTAAAAGGGGGGGGGGGGGGCAGTTTTCCTATGTAAAAAGGGGCATTCTTGGAGTACTTGAAAAGATGATGGGGCACTGTGTTCCCTGCCCCCCAGGAGCACCGCCTCTGGTGTCCCTTTTCCAAGGATAGGGAGAATTTTTGCATGTTTCTGTTTGAAAATAAGGTTTCAGGTACAGTTTTGAACACTGAAACGGTTTCACAAATAACTGTGTCGCCGTGTCCTACATACATGTACATAATGTACATGTTGTTTGCATGGTTGCATTGTTATATCAGACGGAGCATTCTCCTCCTTGGATGGCTCTTTTTTTCTTTCTTTTATAAGCGAACCTCTTTAAGCAAGAAGGGGGGGGGGGCACTTTCCTCAGTTAAGCCTAGACCATATTATTATCATTAACAATATTATCAATTATTATCATTATTATTATTATCACGGAATCCAAAAGAAAATAATTGAAAGAGAGAAATGTACAGGTCTTTGCAAACAGCAGACTGTTATATTCCTTGGATCCTGACAAAGCTATAGAAATCATCACACCTTACTCTTTTCAACACCCTGTTTGTCCTTCGTGCTCCAAGAAACAATTTGTTCTGACCCAATATCCGCAAAAGTTTACTTTGGCACCCCTGGTAGATATGCTTCCCATGGAACTTTTTATTAAACAAACTTTTATTCAACAAACTTTGTACCGGTGTGTTCTTGGCAAATATACATGTATGGCTCTACTTAATCCCTTACACTATGAGCATAGAAAGAGAAGAAAATCTGGATAAGTGGGACCGACACCATGTGCTTAACACAGGTCACTGTATGTGCAAATGGGAGTTGTGGTTTTCATAGAAGATGATGCCCATTAAGTTTTTGTGCGTTTCTTTTTATTTCAAAGGTTTAAACAACCAATCTACTGCAGGCTAAACAATCCAGAATAAATCATAGCAAATTTTCTCTCAAAATACAATTCCCATACCATGCAGAGCTCAAGGTTAGCTAGCTTTAAGTACTGAAAGAGATTTGGCCTATTTCCATACTTGTTTTTTGTTGATTTAACAAGTTTTGCTCTTTTTAAGTGATTTAACACCCCTTTGACTAAGGAAACCTTGCATTTATTGTATAGGACTATAGCCTATATTCATTAGGGGCAAGTTTCATGAAACCGTCAAAAGGGGTTCTGGGACAGCTCATAGAAATTTCAATGGGGTTTTCATGAACTTAAGACTTAAATGACGGCTTTAAGAAAGAGACTCCGGGGGGTGTTTCACAAAAATTTTAAGTCAAACTTAACTCTAAGTTGGACTTTAATATTACGGAGAGCCATTTGTAGCCTCATAATGAAATAAATATTCAAAAGCACAAATTCAAGTATTTTAGACTTTTCATAAATTCCACATCAAGAAAATAAAATCTCCCATGATAATAGAATATATGAATGATTTGAAATTGAATCAACATTTTATGCCTTTTGAAATATCTTTTACAAAATATTTTCAAGGATGCTAATGGCCTTCCACAATTGTTAAGTCCAACTTAGGATCTTTGTGAAACACCCCCCCCCCCCCAGGTTATATTAACCCATATCCTGCCATGAGGCTGCATGCACGCTACCTATTGAGTGCCATGTGCGTGCAAGGGCGCTTTCGTAAGAGCAGTTATTGTTCATGCTCATTGGGCTGTGCTGTGTGTTTTGCACTCACCATTCATAGAACCTTCGCGTTAATCAGATTATCTCCAAAACAACCTGGCACAATGGGGATTGTACTTGTGGCACGATAAGAGTTAATTATCATACCTCAATGGGATTTTCATGAACTTAAAACTTAAACGACGGCTTTGAGAAAGAGACCCTAGAGGCCCGTTTCATAAAACTTGTTATCTATAACAACTGCTAAATTTCTATGACAAATTTGCTCTCAGCCAATCAGATGCCATGATTTCAGTAGCTTATAACAGTAGCTTGTAACTTGTTATTGACAACAAGTTTTATGAATCAGGGCCCTGGTTACACTCATACCTCTGAGATTGTATCTCGACTGTGCACCAAAGATAGACTTGGTTCCGGTCCCAGTCCTGTCGCCCTTGACATGTCCGTGGGCCTGGATGTGCCTGATTAGGTCTAGGTACTGGTCTTCATCATGTTTCGGAGGGGGTGGCATAAATCCTTCACAGTCCATTTTCTCTGTCGAGGCGGTGATGCCATTCTCTTTGGCTGCTTTCAAATTGGTGTCCATTGTTTGGAGAGGAGTGTCAGTCACAGACATAATCTTCTGAATAAGGTATCCTGCAAAAAGGTATTTAATAATTAGGTCTCTTTAATGTTTTAAAGGCACCGTTTAAAAATGTTAAATCTAAGATGCACGGCCCTATGTGGTATCAGTGTCTGTTATATGGTGTAGTATTGATGCTCTAAAAGAATTGTGCTTCAACATGATCACAAAGTGCCTCAAAAAAGTAAAAATCTTTGAGTGACCAGTTTTACCATACTTGTTTTCCCCAATAGACTGTAGTGTTATGAAAACCGTTGGGAAAACACAAAATTTAATTTTGATTTCCAATTATAATATCTCGATAATCAGACAGGCGTTCGGCTTGTAAAGGTCATCGGGCTCCTGACAGACCTAAAGGTTTATAATTATCATAGCAGCATGAGCTAAATCCAGAATTTAGTTTCAGAATCTGAGACTAAGTTACTCAATCCCTAGACTACCGGCAGACTCTTTACAGTTTTACACAGTGTATGGTCAAAGTCGTACTTTAAAAAAAAGATTGATTCATCAACCTTCTTCTTCTATAGATCTAGTGCAGTCTGCTTCCTTTGATCAATCTCAGGGGTGATATAGTGAGCACTAAAAAAAAAAAAAGTTTTTTTTCCCCCTCAACCACGACCCTCTTGAGTAGATAACTTCACACAGTCGCGCGCCCGCCCGCAACCCACCATCGGTATGCACTTGTATTGTGCAGCAGTTTGCCGTGAAACCTGAGAAAAAGTGTATACTAAAATACTATTACTAATATCATCGTTTGTCCGAAAAATACTCCACAAATAACAAGAAAATTGACACGAAACAGGTACTATTAAACATACACCTAGATCTAGATCTATATCAACTTTTAACTCATGATCTTTATTTGGATATTTAATGAATAGTCTAGGCCTATTTATTTCATTTTGGGTAGGCCTATGTTTTAGTAGGGCATATCTCCACACCGGTGTTACGGGTCAAATTTTGGATACGTTTCTGAACAAGCGCGAGTTTTTTTAGATCTAGAAATCGGAAATCACTGAAATGACACCCCTTGGCTTTGGAAATTATGGAGATTAATCTCCTCTTTCATATGACACATCATTTATTGAGTATCTCCTTCAGCAGTTCAGGATCACAACAGATATTAGATAAAGGTTTGAATCTAAATTTATTTTTAAAAACGTTGACCAATTTGGCAATGCACATAATCTAGATCTAGATCTAGATCTAGAGGTCTAGACTATTAACGTTTGGCCTAGAATCTACATAGTCTAGGTCTAGATCTAGACTAGACTAGAGTCTAGTCGACTGCATAGGATGTGTGCAATGTCTGTAGATAGGAAGGGTTTAGCACACAAAACCAGGTAAACAAGCCAGGCAATGAAAAATGCATGTCCTATCGCCTGAGCCCTGCATGATTGCCTGATCTCCACCATGTAAAGCAGCTGCAGCAATCCCTTACCTGCTAAATTCTGGCGACAGCGAAGCCCGAGCCCGACAAAGAGGCGAGAGCTAGCTAGCTAGCTTAGGCGCGACGCGCGACGGGTCAGCTTCACTCTTCACTTCACTTCAGATCAGACGAACTGAATCTAACTTAGACCTAAATTCTAATGATCTAGATCTAGACTATGACAAAAACAGAATTTATGACGAAACCTGTCGAACAAACCCATCTTTTATATCTTCTCCAAGTTATCACCTAGACTAGCAGAGCATATTTTATTGACTTACCCTTCGACAACTGCAAACTTTGAAAAGGTGTTGGAGACTTTTCTCTGCAGTTCTGCCTCGATATGAACTCTATTTACTTAATGTACGTGTGTGGCGCGTTTTTTTTCGGATTTTCCCGCGTATATCGAATAGTCTTTACCATCGAGTCATTATACACTTTGTGCACACTTATGAGAACTACTGCAAATCATGATTCATCTTTTAAGTTTAAAAAAAAAAATCTTAAATTCTAAATAATAAATTTGAAGCCATTTTTAGATATTCATCAACTATTTTACGTTCAAAAATTGAAATAGCGATATCTTTTTAATGCCCTGGTCGAGACATACGTAGCTTTTTAAGACTAGACGCCCTTAAAACTAAAACAACAACAAGGTTGAGACCAATGTATAGACCGATTGGGATAAGGGATGTTTCAAAGACTTTAATTGATTTTTTTTTCTTCATGAAAAAGACAAACCAGTAGATTTGTCTTTTAAAATTGTGAATTAAATATGTATTATTACTTCAATAAGATAGTGTCATACGATTATGATAATGTTACTAATAATTTGAAATTATTAACACCCCTTTAAATTTAATAGAGTCGTCTAGGGGCTTGTCCCTTTCTTAGTTTCGTGGGTATTTCATCATCCACATTTTGTGTACATTTTGTATACGTGTGTGATCAGATCAGAAATCGGGAACAGCTGTGTAGCAGTGCAATTCACGTGTACCACCTATTCGTTTTGGTGTGGCTCAACATTTGTTTACCATAAATCTTGTTTTCTGGACGCTGAAGAGTGGACATCAGATTCAGTATTTGAACTTTGAAGGCAACGAGAGCTGAACTATGTCAACAGATGGTAAGATGAATTCATATGATTAAAAACAGATGTAGAGTAAACTTAAGAAAGAAAGAAAGAAAGAATAATGGCAAGACTCAATCAAAGTAACTAGTCAAACTCAAACTAAGTCAAACTTTCAAAGTGAGCCCAATTCTCAAGTCAATGCAAGCCCAAAAGCTCAAGTCGAGAGATGATGATTTCTAAAACCAGTGTACTAAAATGAATAGATACAAAACTGATACTGAAAGGGTGTCTAATTTTCAACAAGGAAATTACTATTTTTATCATCCGTGATGGCCATTTTGAATTTTCTAAATTGTTAGAAATTGAAGAACTTCATGGAATCAGGGAGCTCCGCACGCATGCACCCTACATCCTGCATGGGCAAAGGCTCTGCCGGTGCCCCTAGGACATAGAAATTTAGCTTACACTTAGCGTATGGCAGATCGTTCATCCGATCTCGGCAAATCCCAGCCTCATTTTATGAAATAGGCGCCGACAAGGGCCCTTCTCATTGGCTATCGCTGTTCTCCATTCACTCAATGCTGTTTGTGCAATTGTGCGAGGAGCAAGCTTGCGATTTTCCGTTTTTTCAATACCAAAATCATGATATTTTAGTCAAACCCTCTAGAGTCTATTTGTTATGATTTTTTCAATTATGTATTTCACTTAAGTTTAAGTCTTGGACTACTTAACTATTTTTCAAGTTTGAACAATTCTCATTTTCGTCATATTTATTCTGAGATGTTCATTGATTTTTCTATTTTATGTGTGTGCAACACCTGTTGAAAGCATGACATGTCAAAACCTCTGTGGTGTGACGTAAATAGGTATTGACTTTGTCATTGAACTTAAGTTGCGCTTAAGCCACTCGAGCAGATCAGCCAATGAGAGTGCGTAAACTCACTGGACAGCGCTCAATGCGCAAAGTTTTTTGTGACCAGACTCAATCTGTGGCATGGCGAAAAAAAGATAGAACTTTGAAGTGGTTTCAAAGTCAAAGGCAACCCTTGGCTTTGTTCTATAAAATTGTCCTTAGAGTTTTAATCGCTCAACTTCTACTTCTACGTCGGTACTTGACAGGATCCATCAGTCAGGATATAACGTCAAGGTTGAAATGTCTGGCAAGGTGCTCTTGTGCAGTGCAGTCAGTTGGTGTATTATGTACAGGGTGCAAGTAAAAACAATTCTCAGCCATCAATGGCGTTTCTGGAATAGGGCTCGCTGTTGCAGAAACCAAGATATCTAGAGGGAGCATGTACCATGCTGCAACTGTCCGTGGGAAATAAGAGTGTTTGTAAAGCTCAGTACGGGCAGTGATTAGCTTGAATTTATTCGGGTGGAATTGCCTGGTGTTGTTCTGAATCACAGGTGTCACATACTGATCTGGATTTATTGCTACGAGGCCATGTTGAATCTTGTACAGTAGGGTTAGGCATGCAGCATGTCGACGTTCCTCCAGGGTATCCCACTTAAGGTCATTGATCATGGCAGACACACTTTCAGTATGGTGGTATCTCTGAAGGACAAATCGTGCTGCACGTCTTTGAACACCTTCAATTTTGGCTGTGTCTTTCTTCGTTGATGGATTCCATACTGTAGCACAATACTCAACATGGAGTCGGACAATGGACGTATAAGCTTGTTGCCGTAACTTTTGGGAGGATCTTCTGAGATTTCGACTCATGAGACCAAACATTTGATTTGCTTAGGTGTCGTGCCATTGTTGGTCAGTGAACTAAGAAGGTTCTAAATCGCTAAAACAGGAGAGCATTCGGGGGCTCTGTCCCATCTGTAAAGATAGAAGTGGTTCCAAAGAAATATCCCTAGAAGAAAGTGGTTGTGTTTCATGTGGTTTAAGCTTTTAATTACCAACCCTAAATTTTTTTTTCTTCAAGTTTTCATTCAGATGGTTTCTTGAAGCTATCCGCTGATAATAATAATAATAATAATTAACCTTTCTTGTATAGCGCATAGCACATAATATTAAAACATGTCCCTAAGCGCTCTAGAGAAAAACACAACAGAATACAAAGACAAGATGTACTGGGTAACAGACAAAAATGGATGAATTAAATGTTATAAAAGTGCGTCTTTAAAGCAATCTTAACTAAACAATGCAGTCAATGTTTTTTAGATGTTCCGTTTCCCCTCTTTTTTTAAAGCTTCTTCTTGGAGAAAGTGGTTTTGTTTCATGTAGTTTAAGCTTTTACCAACCCTAATTTTTTTCTTCCAGTTTTCATTCAGATGGTTTCTTGAAGCTATGCCCTGATACGTTTTTTCCTTTTTTTTTTAAGCAGGAAAGAAGCGCTGTCAGCCGGAATGGGAGCCCCCAAGCGGAGCCCAGAAGGCTCAGCTTCGCCACTTCAACAGTCTAACCAGACAGAAAGAATTGTTCGTTCCCCAAGAAGGCAAGCGGGTATCATGGTACAGCTGTGGACCCACCGTCTATGACGCAGCTCACATGGGACATGCAAGGTATTATAGACCTACTACTTACTCATGCTTTAAAACCCATCTGTACTAGTTTGGCCAGGGGGATTAGACCACCCATAGAGGTCACTGACATGTGGCTATCTCATCAACTCAGCTCTCAATTAACATTCAATTAAATTCAAAATCATTTTGAATAAAGAGGTTCATGGGGGACCAACGGGCACCGCTTAGGCATTGTTTCTATATAGAGGGAGCAAGTAGCTACAAGTAGGACAGTGGGGCTTTAAACAAATTTTATTTTATTTTATTGGAGGGGTGATTCTGATGTTTAAAATGTATCCTTAAAGCGCTTTGAGAGGGTCTGCGGTCCCGAAATGCGCTATAAAAGAACAAACTATTTATTATTATTATTTATATTGGTTCAAAGTTGTAATGAGATGTTTTACTTTTATATTTTGTGGAAGTGTCGTGGTTTAGTGGTTCATTCACTTTTAACTCTAACTCCAGCATGGCATTGTTATGAACATGCTCGCTATATAAGAAGCCATCATTAATATTATTTTCTGAAAAACACAAATGTCATAATACTTATTTTTATAACATACATTTAAACAATGACGAAAAGAAGGTAAACTTCAGAATTATTATTAAAAAAGGGGGAGGGAAGGATCACTTGGGCATTTTCTTCAGTTTTTTATTGAATGTTTAGCAAATCAGAGATTGGGGAGGGGGAGGAGGTGTCGTTGTTAATCACTGATTATGCCCACTTTGAATTGTGGTACATCAGTCATTACTCTTACTGTTCAAATGATTGAAAATGTAGTTGTAATTATTCTTTCAGTTGGCAGTTAGGTGCAGAGCTCTTGTACTTTTCTAATTCCTTTCTCCATTTCTGGCAACCGGAGTGTTGGCTCAGTCAGTAGAGCGTCCGCCTCACAACCGGGAGGTCGTGGGTTCGAACCCCGGCCGCGTCATACCAAAAGACGTTAAAAGATGGGAGTTGTTGCTAGTTATTGCTACCTTGTTTGGCATTCAACAATAAGGGATAGAGCAACGTCAATCTAGCGCTGCTCAGTGGCTGCCGGGCTCACGATCAATTGGGCAAAAAGAATTTCCGTTTCGGTTTAATAAAATTTGGAGTGGACTATTAGGCTATTATTATTATTATTATTATTATTATTATTATTTTTGAGTCTTCAATGATTTCCTGTATGCTTTATTATATGAATAAATAAATATATATATATACAAAAATTTTCCTTGAATTCTCTTTCAGATCGTACATATCATTTGATATCCTACGCCGAGTGATGACCAAATACTTCAATTATGACGTGACCTATGTCATGAATATCACAGACGTAGATGATAAGATAATCAAACGTGCTCGGACCAACTACCTCTACGATCAGTACCTGAGCAACACAACCAGCGTCGAGCAAGTATTGGCCGATGTCAGACAAGCGCTTGAAGTAAGCACGTTTTGTAGACAACTTTCGTAGAATAAAATATTAATGATATCTGCATTTACAATGTGCTTATACCCATGCCAGGGGATGTTCAAGGTGCCTACACAGTACAGTCAAACCTGCTTAGTGACCACCTGTCTACAAAGACCACATTTTTGGTTTCTCTTGAAAATTGTACTAAAGGAACCTATCTACAAAGACCACTTTTGTGTTTCCCTTAAATTTTATGACAGTTGTTATGCCTCCGCTACAAAGTAGCAGGAGGCATTATGTTTTCTGGTTGTCCATCCATTCGTACGTCCTGTTCTCGTGATCGCGTTATCCCAAGAACCAATTGATGGAGTACCCCTAAACCTAGGTCATGTATGTATCTTGCAGAGCTAATGAATTGATCAGATTTTGGAGTCACAAGGTAAAAGGTCAAAGGTCACAGAACTCACTATGTATGCAAAATACCTTGTGATTGGTTATCTCAAGAACCGATCAATGGATTACCGCCAACCTTGGGTCATCTATGTAGCTTGCAGAGCCAATGGACTGAGAAGATTTTAGGGTCATGGGGCTCATTATGTATGCCTATAAATTGCTTGTGAACGCATTAATCTAACAGTTACCAGAATCGGTTAAATAACGTGGAAGCCTTTGGTATATATATATATATATATATATATATCTATCTCTTGATGAATGCAATATGGTACAGGGGGATTGCTTGGATGGCATATAAAGAGTTAACACCTTATTCCCTCTGAACAGACAATTTACATCTCTTTTTGTTTTTATCTTTACTTTGCTCAGCCATACCAGGCCAAGATGAATAAAGAAGCTAGTGCAGATAAGAAGGATATGCTGATGAAGATCATCAACAAAGTCAGAGAAGCACTTGCGAAATGTGAGGCAGCAAAGAGCGAAGAACTCAAACAGGTAATATTGTGTTAGCCAATATTTTCGCTTAAAGGTATCAACCAGTTTTGGAAACGCCCCCATCTCAAAAAATGAAATGGAAGCTCTTATTACTAATCATGTGAAAGAATATGTTTTAACTAATACGTGATGATACAAATTTTGCAGGGAAACCGGCTACTTATTGATATATATTTGGTAAATACCGGCCTGGATATATTTCTGCTTTTTTGCGAATTTATTTTGAAGTATCGCCATGTAAACATCTGAAGGCAATATTTAAACAATATTGAATGGATATTATGCACCTAAAACCCTTGAACCGGTCTATATCTTTAAAGATATTTTCATGGATCAAGGTTTCAAGGACGAATTTGCGCATCGTTAGATACACGTAAGGCCACGAGCACTACCAGTTTTCAATAATTACTGTTTATTTCCATGGATCATGAACTCATTACCGAGTATCACAATCATCAAAATATAAGAATTTTGTGCATCAATTGATTTGCGGTTCGAGTCCCTCAGTAGCACCAATGTCCTTTGGCAAGACATTGATCTACATTTGCCAATCTCCACACAGGTGTTAAATGGGTACCCGGAAGGATGCAATGTTTGTGGTTGGATCAGCATGTGTGTACTTGTCGGAATACTCACCAGGGAGCGGAGCATGTGCACTATCATGTTCCGTTTAGCAATTTAATTCCATGACCGGGTTAATAATAATAATACCATTTAAAGTGCTTATAAATGTTGTATTGTGCACTATACAAAAGTGACTACTATTATTTGTTTTTCTCAAATTATTTTATCAGGTCTTACTAACTGAAGCTAAAGACCCTCTAGCGGAAATGCTTGATGCCCAGAAAGGCTGTGATGTGTCCGACAAATCCATCTTTTCAGTATTACCCCAGCATTGGGAGGCAGAGTTTCACAGTGATATGAATGCCTTAAACGTAAGTACACATACACAGTTCATTTTGCGGATTCCAGTTCAGTCCAGTGTAACCGATAGCAGAACAGTGTCCCCTTTTTATAGTGATATATTTGCATTATCATTTGATCCAGAATGCTCTAATAACATTGATAACATGTTTTATGAAACAGGGGCCTGATCATTGCTGATTTGATTATAGAGATCATATTGTGTCTTTGTGATGTGAGTGCCTTCAATGTAAGTGTTCAAACAAATTCATTCCAGTTCAGTCCAGTTTACTCCAGACTGATCATGATCCATTCACATTGCAGAGTAAATGTAGGTTAGGTTAAAGATCATGATGTGTCACGTTGTGAATGTTTGTATCTTTGTCCAAACACTGGAAATTTTCACATTTGTCTTGAATGTATAAACTTGTATGTACTTACACCTTTATACCAGTTTGATCCATTTCAATCCAGTTTGAACCAGATCAATCCACATCATTGAGCATCAATTTAGAAGTCGTGTTACTGTAGTACCTGTGTAACAAGCACTTAAGGCAGAATTTTCACATTTGTATGGATGCCTTGGATGTTTTAAAGTTCTTATAAAACCTGTTATCAATACCAAGTTGAAAAAGCTGTTATAATAATAATAATAATAATATTATTGCTTATATAGCGCTTAATACGTCGGGAATGTCCGAGTTTCTAAGCACTTTACATTATTACCCCCGGTCATCGGATTCTGGCTTGCCCGCACACATTGTATGCACTTTCTCCACTCCCTGGGGAGCATTCCAACAAGAGCTACTGAAACCGTTAAATTTGATTGACTATCATGAAACTGAAAACAAATTTGTGATAGAAATATGCCACTTCAGCCCTTCATGTCCATCTCTGTTCTTCTACTCCTTCTTACAGGTCTTACCTGCTGATGTCTTGACGAGGGTCAGTGAATACGTTCCAGAAGTCATCGACTACGTCCAGAAAATCATTGACAGAGGCTTTGGGTGAGTACATAACATGTATTTATCCTTACATATTTGAGATTATGGCAGGGGGAGGGGGGTAGTTTTCTTTGTCTTCCTTGTGCCACCATTTTCCTGATAAAATAATTTGAGAAAAACAAACTCTTTCTGTCATCACAGGAAAGAGTCAGTAAGCCGAATATACGCAGCTTCCAACATGCGTAAATTAGTGACGTTTCTCGCTCAGCTGAGAACTGTGAACCAAGAATGAACAGTATCGTTCGGCGCATTCTTGATTCCTCAGTAAGCGGTGCATGAAATCAAAGTTTGGCATTTTCTGCTATTATCAGCAGCCACTTATTTATTGGCTCCCTGTTCATTCTTGTGATTTACACCATCAGGAAACCTTCAATCCACATCCAGATACCAGTGAAAAAAATACACGGGGGGCTCAGGGCGAAATAGCTCCCAAAATGCCCAAAAGACCCCCCGAAAATCAGAAAAGAGCCCAAAAAAATTTGCATAAAGTTCAATGCCAAACAAATTTTAGATCATTATTTTCATGCAGGCAAGGTTGAAAAGTAACCCCCGAAAAATAAATATTATTTTTTTCCCTGTCAGGTACGAATCCAACGGCTCTGTCTACTTCACGACTTCCAAATTTGACAACGATGATAGCCACCACTACGCCAAGCTGGTCCCTGAGGCGTATGGAGACCAGGCAGCCCTGGCTGAAGGGGAGGGTGATCTTAGCATCTCCCCAGACCAGCTGCAGGAGAAACAGTCAGCCAATGATTTTGCGCTGTGGAAGAACTCCAAACCTGGTGAACCGGAGTGGGAGTCGCCTTGGGGAATGGTAAGAAGGGCTAAGAATTAGAAAGAACGACTTGAGGAGAAACCGTCCCAGATTTCAAACTCGTTTTAATAATAGTAAGCGGATAATTACTGAATACTCTGGCAATAGGATGAATTATCATCACAGCGGTGATCTTGGCTACTTTCTTGTCAAGCTGAAGGCGAAGTAAGATAGTGCTCTCTGATCTATGTACAGTCAAACCTGTCTATTAAGGTCACCTGAGGGAACAGAAAATATGGCCACTGTATACAGGTGACCTTCCTACACAGGTTCTACAATGCACTTTCTCAAGGGAGACCAAAATACATTACCATTACAAACAGGTGGCCTTTGTAGAGAGGTGGCCAATGGGATAGGTTTGACTGTATTAAAATGTGAAGCGCATTTCACTTTAAACAATTATAATAAGAAGAAAAAAAGAATCATTATAGAGTTGTTTTGTGTATATAATCCCCTCTCTCTCTCTTCCCTACCCTCTCTCTCTCTTCCCTACCCCCTCTCTCTCTTCCCTACCCTCTCTCTCTCTCTCTCTCTCTCTCTCTTTCTCTTCTCCTCCTCCTCCCCCCTCTCTCTCTTCCCTACCCTCTCTCTCTCTCTCTCTCTTTCTCTTCTCCTCCTCCCCCCTCTCTCTCTCTCTCTCTCAACCCTCTCTCTCTCCCCCCTCTCTGTATACCTGTCTGTATCTCTCTCTCTCTCCCTATCCCCCCTCTCTCTCTCTCTCTCTCTCTCTCCCTATCCCCCCTCTCTCTCTTTCTCTTTCCCTCTCTCAGGGGAGACCAGGTTGGCATATAGAATGTTCTGCCATGGCTAGTAGCATCCTGGGAGAGTCCATGGACATCCACACTGGAGGGGCAGACCTTAAGTTTCCTCACCATGACAACGAACTCGCACAAGCAGAGGTAGGATCACAGCTGCCAATTTGTACTGATTTTGATGACTACATGGGCTTTACTTTATATGTAGCTCCTTTTTTTTTAGATCCGATGTGGCAATGACTTCATTTATTGGTGCCATTTTGAAGAAGCCTTATGCTGAAGCATTATGGTATATAGACGGAAATAAGCGTCTAGTATGGAGAATTCTTTGATAAATCTGACATTTGTCAACCTTACCAGTACACGGACAGTACCCCTTGACGCACTCACAAAGGGGATTAAATAGTGATTTTCACTGAAATGTGGTGGAATGTTTGTCTCTTAAAAAAAAAATCTAGACTAAACAGCTTGATAAATTGTTTCTTTTATAGCGCTATATCCAATTTACAACTTATCAAAGCGCTTTACAAAACAAATACATCAATGAATTAAAACTAACAATAGTATGATAGAAAATGTAATGCAGTGAGAAAAACAATGATTGGAAAGGAAATATGTTTTCATATACTGTAGAAATAACATAACAAATAAGTTATTGAATAATATTATTATTAATATCAAATTTTATTTTGTATTGATGTATTAATTGACTAAAGCATCAGTGCTTAAAATTTATTTACTTATTTATCTTTCTGTATAATCATTGTATAATTCACATATGCAAATGGAATATTATTTATGTTGAATGGAATCTAATAAAGATCACGATTACAAAATAAAGAAATCTTTCTTCTCATTTAGGCTCACTACGGCAACGACGACTGGGTACGCTACTTCCTCCATTCCGGCCACTTGACCATCCAGGGTTGTAAGATGTCCAAATCACTCAAGAACTTCATCACCATCAAGCAGGCTCTTGAGACATACTCCTCCAGGCAGATAAGGCTGGTCTTTCTGCTTCACTCATGGAAGGATACGCTGGACTACTCAACAGCTACCATGGAGTGTGCTGTGCAGTACGAGAAGATGATTAATGTAAGCTTGTTATCTATAGTCAACCTGTCTTGGTGGCCACCTCTCTGTAAAGACCACCTGTTTATAGTGGCCATGTATTTTGTCTCCATGAAAAAAGAAATGTACATTGTAGAACATGTCTAGAAAACATGTACAATACAGATACCGAGTAGTGTAAAAAATAATGGTATGCACATGAATCGTCAATATACAAACTATAACAGTACAGTGATTTTGAGCCTTGAAATTTGAAATTTATTTTAAAGCTTATCTTCCTTTCAAAAATCCCTAGCAACAAAATGCAGTATAGACATGAAACCAAAATAGATACATATGTTATTTTCTCCCCTTTGTATTCATTCATCTGGTTATACATTTTTTTTTTTTTTGGGGGGGGGGGGGGGGGGGGGGGCTCTGGATCAAAAATTATGAACCCTAACCACAAAATGTAGAAGAATTGTTGTGAAAGGGTGAAAAAGAGATTATTTCATAATTTATTTTGTTAATCGAGAGCGCCAGGAGTGTCAAGTATGACAGATATAAATGCTATACAAGAACCCAACATTATTATTGACTTACTTGACTTAAGCCGTGCACACCATCACTGGGATGTATGATGGCTTCTGTTTCACAACGGCTTGCCACATCTTCCTGTCTTTTGTTAGCCTGGTGGCTTTAGTCAGGGAGTCAACTTGTCTGTTGTTGCAGTCCGCCTTGATGCAGTCTGTCCATCTCTTAGCTGGTCTTAATAATATTATTATTATTATTATTAATATTTTGTTTGTGTAGGAATTCTTTCTAAATGTCAAGGATATCATCCATAATTCACCCCGGGAGGGCTGTGAAGCATTCCACAAATGGACAACTCTTGAGATAAGGCTCAACAAGCAGTAAGTGAAGTTTATCTATTAAATTGAATTGACAAGGTTTAATGATAAGAAATCCAAGTCACAGCTCAAAGCTGATACATCTTAAATTGATAAATAAAAATGTAACATATAAAATACATGCAAATTGTATGATATAAATTGGTAAATATGAAATTAAATTCATGAGAGAAATTGATATAAAAGGACTAGATAGAAGAAGAAAAAGAAAAAGAGGAAACGAAATGCATGCAAGCCTTTTTTTAATAGGCATTATTAATCAGAGAGCACATACACCCATGCTTTCTTAGCAGTCGGGCAAAACAAACAAATGAACCAACCGATACTTCAACTTATTGTCAAAAGATCTTCCAAGGATGTGGCTCTAACACAAGGGCCCGAATTCACAAAGGAGGTTTAAATTTAACCCATGGTTTAAAATAAGCGCAAATTGAGGCTTTTTTGGCCTTGCGCGTGTCTAATATTGGACCTCTGACTTGTGTCTCGCTTACTTATTTGCGCTTATTTTAAACCATGGGTTAGGTAAATGAGGGTTTAAACCATGGGTTAAATTTAAACCTCCTTTGTGAATTCGGGCCAAGGGGTTTTGTGTAACAATGACTGTTTACTTTTTTGTTGTTGTTAAGATACCTGGAGTGCCAGGAGAAAGTACACAGCACCCTGTGTGACTCAATAGACACCAAGTCTGCTCTGGATGCGATCCGTGCTGTGGTTAACCAGTGCAATGTGTACATACAGGAGAGGAGAGGGGCTAAGGATAGTCCTAATGCTTTCTTGCTTGGATCCATAGCTAAGTACATCACCAAGATGTTCAAGGTAAACGCTTTCAGGACTTGATTTTAATAAATGGCAACAATTATATTTTTTTTCCCTTTTATTCCTTCACTGTTTAAATAAAATGTTCTGGCTATGAAAACATATACCAGTACATGAGCGAGAATGTTGGCAACAAGTCGAAAAAAAGAGATTTGTTTTGTTTTTATTTTTAAAAAAGATTTTGAATCTGTTAATGTGTTGCAAATTTAAAGATATCAAATCCACCCAGTGCAATGTGTACATATGGGATCGGAGAGGGGCTAAGGATAGCCCTAATGCTTTCTTGCTTGGATCCATTGCTAAATACATCACTAAGATGTTCAAGGTAACGCTTTCAGGACTAGATTGATCACATATGGTTCTTCAAAATGGCAACAATGATATTTGTTGTCCTTTTATTCCGTCACTGTGAAAATAAAACGCTATGTCTCTGAAAACAATATACATGAGCGAGAATGTTGGCAACAAGTCGAGAAAAGAAAATTTAAAAGAATTTTTTTTTTTAATCTCTCAATGTGTTGCCAAATCAAGGATTTTAAATCCACCCAGTGCAATGTGTACATCTAGGACCGGAAAGGGGCGAAGGAGAGCCCTAATGCTTTCTTGCTTGGATCTATCCCTAAATACATCACCAATATGTTCAAGGTATCGCTTAATTTCAGGACTAGATTTATTTTTAGGCCTAAATTGATCACATTTGGTTCTTCAAATTGGCAACAAAGATAATTTGTTTCCCTTTTATTCCTTCATGGTAAAAAAATAGAAAACAGGCAAAATAGTTTAGATTTCTAGGAAATACCAACAAAAATGTAGAGAAAAATAGCCAAATCGTTTTATTTTTGGCATGTGAAAAATTACCAGGGATTCCATCATGATGAAGCTTCTGCTCATGAACATGAAACCTTCCAAACAAAGAACTGAGAGGTGCATGTACCAAATAAGATTTTCTTCACTTTGTGTTTTTAGATCTTTGGAGCTATCGAGGGAGAGGAGCCTCTAGGATTCCCTGTTGGAGGGGCATCAGAAAGCGGTAATGTAAGTAGCCTTCGCCAGATAGGTTAACACCAAGCCCCTCTACTATCTAAATTTTGTATCCAATAATAAACACATAATAGGTATACATACTTTTATACAATTAAAAAAAAGGATAAAAGGAACCAGAAAATATCATGAATGCTAATCGAGTCTGGTACCTCCGAACTTATGAAAAACACTGTTTGGGTACATAAAACTAACAAACAAATTTGATATGTTACATGTACTAAAGCTAATTACAAAAAAACTATAATACAGTTATATAAATGGATGAAAATTCAAATATCAAATATCTTTTACTCATTTAAAGCCCCACTGCACTACTTGTAGCTACTTGCGCCCTCTATACAGCAAACAATGCGTATTCAGTGACCATTAGTCCCCCATGATCCTCTTTTGGTTATGTTATTAGTGAGAGCTGATTCGATAATATGGTCATGAGTCATGATCTGATGAGGTGGTTACTTACCCCCTGTAAGTGACCTTGCAGGGTGGACTAATCCCTTCTGTAAACTAGTACAGATGGGCTTTAAAGGTATGTACATTATTATTATTAAGATTATTCTTATTTCAGGTTGAGCAGACGGTTTTACCGTACCTCAAAGTCTTGGCTGAATTCAGACAGACCATCAGACAGAAGGCTAGAATACTCCAAGGTGAGAAACAAAACACTATTCCCTTTTTACCCATTCATGACAACTTTTTTTAAAGGGCTCAATTGACCCTCCCACCTTTTCTTTTTCAAATTGGCAACAATTATATTTTTCTTTGGTTGCCTCTTTGTTCTGTAATAAAGATTAATGTCTCTGAAAATAGTATGCATGATTGTGAACTATGTTGAAAGGTTGCTGCCAATTTAGTACGAATACCAGCAGTATTGCTGAAGCTATCAAAATGTGTTGCCAATTTAAGGGACTTGATATTCCTTGAGTCAAAATGACAACCTACATGTATTGACTAGTTCTTAGTTTTAAGTGCCACATCATGAATCTATTCACATACATGCATGTATCTACACAATATATCTATATATTTTTTGGATCCATTAATATTTTTTTAAAGGGGCTGAAGTGATCACCTTCCCTTTGTCAAATTGGCAACAATTACATTTTTTGTATTGCTTATTTTTTCTAATAAACTTACATGTCTTTGAAAACAATCTACGCAAGGTATCACTCCATGTCTCTTAGCTGGGAGGCTGTTGGGGCAGCAATGAAGTGGACCTTGAGACGCATGTTCTCCAAAGCTTTATGTCTTCTGTTGCTTTAGTTATCTGCTCAAATGGCATCCCCAACCCACACCTCATTCTTGTACACCTGGGCAGCGTTTCAGAAAACTGTCGTAAGTACAAATTCACCAACATCCCATTGAAATTTATGTGTTGTAACTAATACACATTTCAATGGGATGTCTGTGAACTTGTACTTATGACGGTTTCGTGAAACAATGCCCAGTGTTTTCTTTGGGTGATTTAACAATTGGAACCAGTTCTTCTACTATCCACACGGTCTAATAACCATTTTGTCTACTTATCACTTTGTCGAATAGCCATTTAGCCTAATAGTCATTTGGTCTAATTTCCATTTGGTTTAATGTCTAATTAGTCTACTACCCATTTGGTATATAGTTCACTTAGTCTACTAACCAGTTGCTATAGTTCCGAGTTTATCTAATGCCAATTCCGTCTACCATCCACAAGGTCTAATAATCATTTGATTATTATTATTATTTATGATTAAATATAGACCATATGGGTAGTACACAAAATGAGCATTAAACAAACTGGGAATTAGACTGACTGGAAATTATACTAAATGGGCAGTAGTAGATGTAGTACTTGTAGATCAAACATCAATAAACCTTCTTTTTTTTTAGCCACTGAGATTCTGCAGCTGTGTGATGCCTTGAGAGACGAAGTCTTGCCTGACCTGGGTGTGAGGTTGGAGGATAGAGAAGGAGAGAACTCAGTCGTCAAGCTGGTCGGTAGGGACGTCCTCATGAAAGAAAGAGAATTAGCCAAACAGGTGGGTTTAGGATGGTGGCAACTAAAAAAGTTTGGTGTGGTGTGGTTGTGGAATGTGGTGAAAGTGGTAATTGTGGTAGTGGTGGTGTTGATGGTGGTGGTACTGGTGATGGTGTCGGTACTGGTGATGGTGTTGGTACTGGTGATTTTGATGGTGATTGTACTGGTGATGGTGTTGGTACTGGTGGTTTTGATGATGGTGGTACTGGTGATGGTGTTGGTACTGGTGGTTTTGATGGTGTTGCTACTTGCTACTGGTAGTTTTGATGGTGTTGGTGTTGGTACTGGTGGTTTTGATAGTGTTGGTACTGGTGATGGTGTTGGTACTGGTGGTTTTGATGGTGCTTGTACTGGTGATGGTGCTGGTGTTGGTGGTTTTGATGGTGGTGGTACTGGTGATGGTGATAGTAATAGTCATGGTGATTAGTGTGGAGCGATTGTGATGGGTACACTGATGAATTGAGTGGTGCTGGTGGTACTTGGTGATAGTGACATAATGTTATAAATAGTGATGATGGTGATGACTGCTAGTCTGTCCACTCCTGCCAGAGCCATGCACCCAAGATGACCTGGAAACACTCCTGCTGGAGCCATGCATCCAAGATGACCTGGAAGCACTCCTGCCAGAGCCATGCACACAAGATGACCTGGAAGCCGTGAACTGCTGTGCCAGAGCCTGTGGAGTACTGGACGGGACTTGTGTAGTGACCCGATAAGAAGAAAAAGAAGAGAAGAATAGGATGATGATGACTTGATAATTATGATGATGATAATGATGATGATGATGGTAATGATGATGGTAATGATGATGGTGATGAAATTGATGATACTGCTGCTGCTGATGATGATGATACTGATGATTGATAATGATGATGATGATTGATGATGATGATGATGATAATGATGGTAATGATGATGATGATGAAGAAATTGATGATGCTGCTGCTGATGACAATTGATGATGAAATTGATGATGCTGCTGTCGATGATGATGTTCATAATGATAATGGTTACACCAGGGCATGTGAGTTAAATGGATTCCGCATCTAAGAGGGCCCTTTGAAGCAGTCCGTTGCACCGAGAGTCTTTTTTTCCCCCTATCATTAATCCCCCAACCGGACCGCAAAGCTCGTAAATCTCACTCCCGAAACTGAGTGACATAGGGCTCGCGAAATGCATTGTTGGAAATACACATCGGCTGCTATCGACAAAAATGGCGGCGTACAGTAGCGAAGAGTATTTGGTAGGCGACGATTAGACTTTCTGACTGATTTTGAGGAAGATTTGATTCTTGAGCCTGGTGTATGGGAAGTTGGAGACCAATACAAGTTATGCACGTGTGAAATTCCATCAACGGAAAATCTTATTCGTTGCAGCTACCAGAATGTACGGTTAAATGGTTTCATCGTGAATGCGTAGGCCGCTCCATGTAAATAGGCAGCTTTTGAATACATGAATAGTCAATACACTCACAACATACAGTACAAAATGCACATAATCATCCCGATGCGGTTGATCGGCAAGTTTGACAGTAGACTCACAATTTTAATTTTTAAATTATTCTTTCTAACATCAGAAAGTTGAACAAATTGTATTTTAATGCTCTTTAGGTGTCATCAATCGTCACTATAGTACTGCCTTTGAATGAAATCAGTTGAGTTTTGTACAGTGGTGTTTGAAATGTCGAGAATCAATAGCACAACTTTGAATACACGGCCAGGGTAGTAATGCAGCTATGTGTGTTTCCACCAACAACATCCAGCATGTACAGCCCAGCGAGCACGGCGGCTTTCGCGTCGCCCGCCCGTACTCGGGGTGAAAAGTGGTGATGAATTGACAACTTCTAACCCTCATTAAACCAAATGCGCAAATATATAACACAGTTTCATTTAGTTATTTTAAGAGATAAACTTATGGACTACCTTCCTAGCTATGTAAAAATTTCGGAAACTTTCGGAAAATGTCAATAATTAGTAGAGAACGTGATGATGATGAGAAACTTGCATTCACTCTAACTCACGATTTCCTTGGTCGATTTCGCTGGTTCAGATGGCTACGTCTTCAGAAGAGTTATCCGAGCACAGCGAAAGCATTTGATAACCAATAGAAGGTTGCCTTGTGCCATAAGTTGTCGATTTTGTATTTTTGTCTGTTATAGCTATATACATCTTCAATGAGTATGACGTCATTTTCTCGGTGACTCGCATGGCTTCAAAGCCTTTTTTTTACGACCAAGTGTTTGGAGAGCTTAGGGAAGCAGGCTGCGTTGCGTAACACTTCGTAACATTTGGATCGCCAGAGGGCATCTGTGGTCTGATAAGGGCGGCTGTTGATGGATTTGATGGCTGAAGAGGGTTACATTACTTGTTGTTAAGCCAAGTTAATCTTGAATATCTTTCCCTCGGGAAATTCTTTCGAGACGGAATCTCCATTTAAAGTCTCACCTCCCTGGTTACACTGACAATGGTAAACATGATGATAATTTGGTTGTAAGGGCATTTTGGTTAACATATGATAATAATGATCGTGGTGAATTGATGATGATGGCGATGATGATTACTGATGGTACATAAACTCTTATAATGACAATGATGATGATAACTATTTGGATGATGATAATGGTAACCATAGCAAAGACTACTGCCTAATAAAAGTGCTATCGGCTATTGCTTTCTTTTCCACCCAGCAAGCGGAGGAGAAGAGGAAAAAGAAGGAAGAGGCAAAGAAGAGGGAGCAAGAAAAGCAAGCAGCCAAAGAAGCACAAGGAAGAATTCCACCTCAAGAGATGTTTAGGAAAGAGACCAACAAATATTCAGCGTTTGATGACAGGGTAGGTGATGCTCCCCCCCCCCTCCTCTTCTCTCTCTCTCTCCTTTCTCTCTCTCCTTCCTCTCCCCCTCCCTCCCTCCTCTCTCTTTCTCTCTTCTCCCTCTCTCCTTTCTCTCTCACCTTTCTCTCTTTCTCTCTCTCCCTCTCTTTCTCTCTCCCCTCTTTCTCTCTCCCCTCTTTCTCTCTCCCCCTATCTCTCTCCCCTCTCTCTCGTTTAGAAAAGGGATGGGACAGATAGATATCTTTATACTCTGTGTACATTTACCAAAGTTGCCACTGTTACTAAAGTTAGAATTACCAAGACATCAATCAAGGAAAATGAGTTACCAATTACAAATAACTGACTACAGCACTTGCGAGTACTGTAAGTTCAGTCTTTGGGTCCACATACGATTCTCCACTTAAAGGGAAAGCCCTCCCTGATATTAAGTTGGTTTGAATGGAGCAGAGAAATTAGAGAAATGGATCATTGAACATTTTTGCAATAACCATTAAGAATTGAAAGTTATGAATACAAATAATTGGTGCCAGTTTGAGAAGGAAAAGCTGATTATGCCAATACTTTTATCAAGACTCGGTCATTTTCTTACCATTTTGATAATTAACCATGATATGCCAAAACCTACATGGCAAGACAGTGATCTACATTTGCCACGCTCCACCCAGGTGTTACATGGGTACCGGTAGGAAGGAATTCCTTAAAATGCTGTGAGCGTCGAAATCGGCAGCCTAGCTTAGCCGGGTAATGTTGGAGCGCCTTGAGGACCTTGCAAGGTTGATACATGCACTATATAAGAATCCAATATTGTTATTATTATTATACATGACCAATCTTTCCATTCTCTGCCTTTTTTTTTTTCCACAAAAAAAATTGCATGACAAGAACTCAAGTTTATCTTGCATACCCCTCTACTCCACAGGGCCTGCCGACCCACGATGCAGAGGGGAAACCAATGAGCGGGAAGCAATTAAAGAAACTATCCAAGCTATACCAAGCACAGGAAAAGCTCTACGCACAGTTCAACCAAAATACACAGGTCTGCCAAGGGGCCGGGGAAGGTGCCACAGAGGGAACTCAATGAAACAATATGGCTCGTTCAGATGTACCGTAGTATTTAAACCGCCCAAGGTTTTTCATGATGATGTGAAGCATAGTATGCTTCTCATTTCTGTATCGTATAACACAGAGCTCAGTGTGTACATGTATTGTAGGACCTTTGTTGTTTGCTGTTTCCATTCACTTACAAGAAAAAAAACATTGTTTTTTGTTTGTTTTTTCCAAAGGTTTGCCACTTTTTTTTAAAGGTGTAAATGAATGGCAACTGCTCACAACAAAGGACCTACAAGTATTTACTGAGCTCTGTGGTATATAAAATACAGAAATTTGGAGTGCATTACAGTATGCTTTTCATCATCATATCCTCATCATATCCTTTAGAAACCGAAGCCCTTTAGAAGTATATTTATTCAACACTTTGGTTGACTTCTTTGCATTACTGCAATTTTGCAAAAAAATTGATGGAGGGATGGCTTTGCAAAGTTACCCGTTTGATTATCTTCATGATAACCATATTTAACACCAGTATACAATTATCCGGTTAATGGCCGGTAAGGGAAAAAGTTTTCCTAATAGAAACACACTTTCTCCGGCATTATCCGGATAATGCCGGAGAGAGCTTTTACGGGTTCACCGGCAAAATTATCCTTCTTTTAGAAGGATAATGCAGGGGAGGCTAACCGGATAACGTAGATAGAAACACACCCCGTTCCGATTGAGTGCTCATGCCGGTGAGAAACCGGAAATAGGAGTGATCACGTGATCGGAAAATTTTACCCCGACACGCGCGACACTACAATCCCGGGTTGACCTAGCAGTCCCACAATACCTTGCGGTGACCTGTTTAGCCAGAGTTCGATGAACTTTTTCACCGCCTTTTTTCTGGCTAGATCGGAGCGGTGTATTTTATCCTGGTAATGCGCGTAGATATTAACTGCTCTTCCCTGGCATTATACGCTTATTTCTTCAACCGGATAATTCAGTATAACTAATAGAAACACGCTGATTGACCGTGCACTGGAAATGGTTATACCTGATCTGCACGGTGTGGTCAAGGAAATGTACGATATATGCCTGTAGAGAAGATTTTATTTTGACTAAAAAATAATAATTTGACAAAAAAAAGGACTTGCCTATCTTGGTTACCTGACTCGTGTTTTGCAAAAGAGTTGTCTCTTTCATGTTGTAGGCTTACACATTTATTACGACTGTATTAAGATGGCTCTAGATATAAGCATTCTCAATGAGTGTAAAGTGTTCAGATCTTCTGGCATAAGAACTCTCTCTTTCACTTATATGCCTTTTACATGACTGAAAAGCGATTTCATATTAAGCATTTTAGATACCTGCTCTGTTCCTCCAAGAAACATTCATGAATCTGTGCTCTTCTTCTTTTTAAACTTGAAACATAAATTTATTGAAAGAATATGGTATTTCATTCTGCAATGCAAGTACATGTAGCTCTTATGATGTCCTAAACTATATACAGTTCATATTTTCAATAAGGGTATACCCAACTTTAGTTGACTCCCATTTAAAATCTATAACCTATGTGGCCTTGCATTACAAATCATTAAAAAAAATAACCCTTATTCTGTCTAGTGACACCTTATTCATAACTCTCCTGCCATAGATGATTGACTGGCAGCCTTTTCAAAAAGTATTGTTAAAATCCTCTTGTACCAAGTTTCGGCTGAAGCAATGAATGTGGGTGAAAAGCCCTTACGCATTGTTCTTTCGGTCTGAAAAGAATTGCCATTGTATGAACATGGCTACGTTCAGTCTTGTCTTGATAATAATTACATCAAATTTTTGTTTGTTAAAGGTATAAGGTTAGGTTGAAAGTTGTAATTATGTTTCAGATTATGTTAAAGGTAATCTTGAGCTCTGGTATCGGAATCGCATAATTTATTCCAATTTATTTATCCTGCAGTAGATTGGTTGTTTGCACCAGTGAAATAAAAATAAATGCACAAATACTTACTGGCTAACATCTTTGATAAAGTCCACAACACTCATTTGCACAGCATAGTGACCTGTGTTTATAAGCACATGGTGTCAGGCCTACCTGAATTTCCTTATCTTTCTATGCTCATTACTCAGCCACTGAACATTTTCTACCAAAATTGTTTGACATATGTCATTTATTTGTAATCTTGAACATTCAGTGTAAGTTTTGTTGGAATCTGTGAGAATTGATTTGCTATATTTACCAGAACTTCAAGGCTCGTTCAAATTTGGCGCAGTAAACCGCCGCAAATACACTGATCTCTATGTTATAAGATACAGCAATGCGAAGCAAGGTGCACTGTACTTTACGTTATAAAGAAACTACTGTGGTTTTGCCATGCCATATCTGGACAAGCCTTTAGGTCCAGGGTGAAATTTAGAATTTGATTTGTGTACTCACACTATGAACATGACGGACAAAATATACAGTTCCTCATTCTACCCTCAACAATTGATATGGTAGACAAAGGAACATCCCTTCACTGCTATTATGTAAAAATGTGTAGAACAGGTGTCAAATGCATATTCACCTGTTCTACACATTTTTACATAATAGCAGTGAAGGGATGTTCCTTTGTCTACCACAGCAATTGTTGAAGGTAGAATGAGGAACTGTATATTTTGTATTCTTTCTTTGTTCATCATCTGCTCGATTAATTTAATATTTATTTGGTCTTATGATCTTACCTTCCCAAAATTAACATTATAACTTACTTTTTCCGGTCATGATTTGTCCTGCTTCTTCTTCTTCTTCTTCTTCCTTCCCCCTTTTCCCTTTTCCTTCTCCTTGTTCGTTTCGTTTTTTTTTTTTTTTCTGGGGGATCCACAACCTACAAGCACTGCTTTTTAGTGGATCCCCCCCCCCCCCCCCCATTTCCTCAGAAATTCTTGTAATAATTTTATTATGTGCAAAGTTTATTTGTATAGTTTCTTGAAAAAATGAATTATGTATGAAATCAAATGTAATCTTTGTTTACCTTTCTGTTGGAAATGAAATAAATATGAATATGAATAATATGAATATGAATGTTCATAGTGTCTATTGACCAGAGCAACTGTCGCCAGAGCATGTGCCCTGTACATCCACCAGATATTCATGTACATGTAGTAATACATCTTCTATATTGTTATCGAAATTCATGTCTAGATAAAGTTATGCATTTATGTATCCTTGTGGGATTATTACACTACTAAATAAAGATATGAAACAAACTGATTCTTTGTAGGTTATTTTATTCAAAAAATATTTTCTACAAAATGCATGTTTAAACAATGCACATGCAGGAATGTCTTTATATACATTGTATTTGAACATCAACAAAAGATCATTAAAAAATTCAATATTATTTGCCATTAATTGAAAGATATCAATTTGATACAAATGCAAATGACAAAATCCACCTCATGGGTTTTTTTAAGTACAACATTTGTAATTTTAATTATCACTTGAAGAGGTTGATTTATGGGAAAAGTGATAAGTAGAAAATACCTGCCACATGATTGTGTAGTCCTACAATTCATGTGAGTTTTATTCGGCAAGACAAGGCCAGTTCTCCGTCATTTTGTTGGTTTCATACACAGATATTTATGTGCTACATGATTAACCTTTTCCAATCATTTTCCCAGTTCTTTCACAATGCAATTGCATAATCTGGGCCCCGTCTTACAAAGAGTTGACATCAATTGCCATTTATTTGTGAATGATATCAATCACAACTATGGACATAAGAGATAGGAGACTGCAAACTTGCAGGGCCCAGAACTGAACTTTATCTTTAATAGAAGACCAGTTCAGAGATAACGTGTCAACTGACCAAGGCTTGGAGAAGGGCCATAAGAGAAATGAAACGTCCAACCCCACAGTGTGGAAAAAAAGGGATGAGTGTAGCTTTCCATAATTGAGAGGGTCACCCTAAGTATAGCCATTTTGATTTAAGAAGTTATCCCAGGTCATCGTGAGCATGCATGTATGGATAGAGGAAGCTTCCAATAAGTAGTATCTGGTCCATTGAGTCGGTGCCAAACTACGACTGCATAATGAGTCAATCCTGTACGAGTTGATACTGCAGAGCTTGCCCGAGCAGAAGGTAGTACCGTCAAGAAGGATCATGATGCATGGGATAAGCAGGACGCGACACTAACAGGTGCCCACAGCGTATGGGCGCCCGTTTCACAAAGGCTTTTTTTAATGACAAATGACAAAATTCATTGACAAATCTGCAGATAACCAATGACAAGCAAGGATTTCAGTAGCTTATAACAAAAACTGTCATTTGTCACTGATGGCAATTTTTGTGAAACACCCCCTGGACGCCCATAATCTAAGTCTAGACACCCAGGATTCCTAAATAGGGATTGTGCATGCATACCCTGAAGAGTGATCTGGATTCCCTATCCAAATCCAAATAAGTATAGCACCCTGGGATATAATGTCGTAATTACTTTGTATCGCCCAAAACTGGATTATGGGTGAACCATCCCTGAGGAATCATGCCTGCCTGACATCCGACATTCCATTATGTTTGTTGAATGTTTACCATCAGATCTAAGAGATCGTTTCTATCTTCAGGAAGACAGTTGGCTACAGCTTTTAGTCACTTTGTCCCACATGCATGCAGTCTCTGCTTGTGACTACTGGTGCTGCTTAACACATGCTACCTGACGTTGGAAGTAAGGAAGACACCAAGCTTATAGAAGACTTTAGCCACAACTGTTGTGATGAGTTAATCTTCCAAGAGTTGATACTTCACAAGTGTTCCATATCAAAGGAGTTGCCTAGTAGGATTGAAACACCAAGGTTATGGAAGACTTCATCCACAACTGTTTTGATGAGTAAATCTTCACAAGGTTGATGCTCCATGAGTGTTCCATATCAAAAGTGTCGTCTGGTAGGACTGAAAGGCTTGTTCTCTGGATTACTTGTGAGCTGTTCCTGATGGCTCATGCCCACTTGAGGTCCGACAGTTCATGATTTTCCTTGAATGTTTCCCATCAGATCCGAGAGATCGTTTCTATCTTCAGGAAGACAGTCGGCTATGGCTTGAAGTCTCTTAGGCCCACATGCATGCAGTCTCTGTTGGAGTGCTTTATCCTGAGATGAGAAAAAGATAAAAAACAAAGGGAAAGGAGAGGAGGGAGAATAAAACATTAATACAATCTGAATGTGCATCTAAAAACAAGTCATACAGAAAAAAAAGCTTTACAAAATTTTGCTTGCAAACTACATTTAGTATTCTACAAAAGTTGCAAAAATAAATATTAAAAAAACTCATACTGGATTGACATATCTTTAAACCTACTTGTTTAAACTTACTGAATATCATCAAAATCGATCAGTACAATCTATGAAATACTGTAGATATAAAGCAATCATTCTTTATGCAATGTCTTGCAAAAGTCAGTAAACTTGCAAAGGAATTGTGAAATTAGCTATTGACTTCGGGCCCTTTTCATTCTCAACCAACGAGATAGTTAATTATTTACTGCTAAATCCTTTTAAAAACGAATATTAACAATATATATAGATATATTAACAATAGAATTCTTTAGATCACAACAGTACAGAGTTATATTCTTCAAACAGGAAAGGGTGATAGCCAAGAATTTATCCCTTGCTGCCTCTTTTGCAAAGTAGGGCAAAATCATTCCTCTGTTGAAAATAGCAATGGTTGGGTGGCAGCTATGAAAACATGGGGGTGTTTCACAAAGATTGTTAAGTTGGACTTACAAATTATGGAGAGCCATTTGTAGCCTTAAAAAATATATATTCAAAGACAAAAATACAAGTATTTTAGACCTTTTTATTAATTCCACATCAAGAACATGAAATACATGTATCCTTGATAATAGAAAATATGAATGATTTGAATCAACATGTTATGCTTTTTTAAATAACTTGTACAAAAAAATGTCATAGATGCCAACGGCTTTCCATAATAGAGATAAGTTCAACTTAAGGATCTTTGTGAAACACCCCCATGTTTGGATTTGTCCGATGGCACACTAACCTTCTTAGCAACTTCTAAGATACAGCAGAAGAAATCAATCAGCTGATCCTTCAGTAGCTCTGTCAACCAAACCTTCTCCTGATTCTCCTCCTCCTCCTCCTTTCTCCTATCACCATGACAACCATCACCTCCTCCGCCCGAGATACCATCACCACGCCCACCATCTCTCTTCTGTGGTTCTTGTTTATCCGATGATGCACTCTCTCGGTGATTGTTGTTTGGATGAGCTGGAGCGGCGGGGGGCGCGTCCTGGTTGGTGGGCAGTTTCCGTGATGACGGCGACGCCTCTTTGCGGTGGATGATATACAGCATCTCTGTGAGATGTTTAATCGTTCTACTCTCTATAAAGCATGGGATATAAAAGCGTGAGACAGGGAGACAACAAAACATAGAATGAGCCATCATTCACTTACAGGATCACATGTAAACTTTATATAAGACATAGTTTTCAATCTGAAAAGTCCAGGAGGGATTGAGCGAGGAAAAAAAGATCAGAATTAATGGAACTATCGATCCCTTACATAAGGCGTTAAAAGAAAAAAATGTTGTATTGCCCTTTGCGACCGACCCGAAAATCTGGAAATCTACGGTCGGCTTTTTAGAATTTTTTTTCCCCCAGTTTTTTAGAAAAAATATGTATGAAAGCATTCAAAAGTGAGAAATATCAGGCCAAAGAGGGAGAAAAAAAAGAAAAGATTTCCGACCGACCGACCCATGTTTTGGCACCTAAAGGGCAATACAACATCTTTCTTTTTTTAGGCCTAAGAGTAAGTGTGTAGTCCTTCATAGTTCATGATCATATCCTAAATATTTACTAACCTTTTTGTGCAAGCCGTTTACTAACGTCTCTAGACCGTAGCACCATTACGCTGAGAACGGAGATGACCGAGGCGAGGGTGTTCTCTCTTCCTCTCATGGACAGCACTCCATCCTCAAACACGTCACAGATGAAGGATGATACAAGAGGGTGAACCTTCTCACTCAGCTCCACTGGGAAAGTAGTAATAATATAATAAGCAAATATTAATCGACTACGAGGGTAATGGTACAAACTATCATCGCAGAGGTGATCTCGGGGCTACTATCTTCCCGAGCCGGCGAGGAAAGACCGAAGCCCCGAGATCACCGAGGCGATGATAGTTTGTATCCATTGCCCAAGTAAAGGAGGTTAATATTTGTTTTATATCCCACATCGGCAATAAGGTCTATTTAAAGTGAATTTTACATACTAATAAGAACTGATTCTGCAGACAGTTTAGCTTCAGCTAGATTTTACAAAGCGCAACATGCATACATGTAATACAGTTGATGCGCGCTCATTTGACATTGACATTGACTTTGACATTTCGCGTAACCTACTTTGCTATGCGTATTCAATGGGCAAGGGTGGGCAAGTGGGGTAGCAGCAAAAAATTACTTTACAATAAGTACTATCTTGACCTGAGATCGGTAGATAGTACTTGTCTATACCTTTTTCTGTACAATCGCAATGCAAACAACTATACATGAGGAATATAATAATAATTATAATTATAATAATAATAGTAATAGTAAAAAATACTCACAATAAATAATAATAAGAACCACAACAACAATAAAATATTAAAATATTAAAATATCCGGCTCTAATTGTTCCGACCAGAAGGCTTGATTGCCCTAAAATTCAGCATGTTAGTATTCTTATAATAATAATAATGATGATGATGATGATGCTGTAATAATATACAAACCCGCTTTAGTGACCACCTTTCTACAAAGCCCATGATCGGAAATTAAGAAAAACATCAATTTTAAAACTTTATGAAGAAAAAAAAAATATGGCAAAAACGGAACATTTGGCGTCTCTGCAGGAGAATTGTATAGTGTGGGGTGGGCAGGCTGCACTCACCTAGGCCATCTATTCCTGAGTCTGTTGTTGAGATGACTTGCAGAGAATGATGGAGAAGAGACAGGGTATTCACTCGATCAGAACTGAGGGGAAAAAGACAATATTGATACGAGTCGTAAAGCCCGTCTGCACTAGTTTGGCCAGGTGATTGGACCTCCCTGCAAGGTCATTGACAGGTGGTTATCTCATCAAATCAGCTCTCAATTAACGTAAGAAAAAGGGAATCATGGGGACCAACAGGCAACGATTAGCCATTGTTGCTATATATAGGGCGCAAGTAGCTATAAGTAGTGCGGTGGGGCTTTAAAGGGAGATTGTCGTCACCAGACTTGGTGGAAATACCATTAATGTGTGTACAAGTCTGCACACAGTGCACCCGTAGGCCTATCAAGAAATACCCCTTGGTCTCTCGGAGAGTCTTTGGTGAGGGAGCATTTAATGAATTAAAGACGCATAGTAGTGGGCTCTCATGGGGTATTCGTCACCATTTGGATGTTACCCAATATCGTGTTGACAATACCCAGAATTAGCCTTCATTTTAAAGGCCTTATATATTGCTACATGCATTTTCCACCAATTGCCCCTATGTGGTATAGTCATTATCTTACATTTCTTTCAACCAAAGACTCTCTCATAGACTGAGGGGTATTTCTTGACAAGAATACAATTTTTTACGCTGCGTGCCATCTGTTGGTCGAAGTTTCATAAATTTGCTATCAAAAGATACATAATACTATAGGCAATAGTCATGAAAGCTAAATAAAAATACCTCCCCCCACCTCAATACGGTAAAGTCAATGTAATAATTTTAACTTAGGTGTTGCTATTTAAAGGATCATTTAAAGCTAGATACCTGATTTGATTGAGTGCTTCAGTAATGGCTTGGATGAGGACAGGACCGGACCAGACTTGGAGTAGACCATCGTCTAGGTCCAGTAACTGGTCTAGCAAGTCAGCAACATTGTGGATCAAATCACCTGTAGACCAAATGGCAACAATGAACATTAAACTAGGTACAGTACTGGTCTGAGGCAGTAACATTGTGGATCAGATCACCTGTAGAGCAAATGGCAACAATGAACATTAAACTAGGTACATGATTGGTCTAAGGCAGTAACATTGTGGATCAGATCACCTGCAGAGCAAATGGCAACAATCAACATTAAACTAGGTCCAGTAACTGGTCCAGCAAGTCAGCAACATAATGGATCAAATCACCTGTGGACCAGAATCGACAGTAATACCTCGGTCACACCAATGAAACTGACACCAGGCCAAACAAAGAGTTACAACCCGGAATGACAAACATATTGGTCAGTTTGCAGTCCGTTAGGCGGTGTGACTGAGATACTAACCTAACGTATGCTAAGTCATAACTAATTTGGAATTATCTAAATTAAGTACCGTAAATCTCTGTGTATACTACGCACCTTTGTATTACACGCACCCCTATTTTTAAGACAAAAACAAAAATTAAAAATTGGTTTTGGTCGGCAGAGCTTTGGCCGGCAGGGTGCTACGTGAAGGGGCATAATAAAATTGAGACTTAAAAAAAAAAAAAAATCTTTTCCCTTCAAATTAGGAATGTAGGTTAACTTCAAATAGTAGATCCTATTCTTCATTCGCATTATGAAGTTTATGTTGAGACACAGAGATTATTGAAAACCACTAAAAAGTAGCATTTTGAGGACTCAAAATATCCTAAGCCTGTCTATAACACGCACCCCAGACTTTTGAATTTTCCCGGCGGAAAAAAGGTGCGTCTTATACACAGAGATTTATGGTATTTAGAGTATTTTAAAGAAAACACACTACACTTAAACTCACTGTTTGTAGAGCTTTGTAAGATAAAAGTGACACTCCTCAGAACATCACCGTCCTTCTTGACCGTTTCCAGCCACCTTGGGGCGCTCTCTTCGTCATTGAGGCAAGTATAGATGAGACGAGACGCTTCAACCATGGTCGGGGCATCACTGCCACTCATTAGCCCAAAGCTAAGATCACTGGCAAAACAGAAAACATAATAATAAATAACTTTGATCCCAATACAGAAATTCTGCCTCCAAACTTGTTCTTTTTATTGGCTCAATGTTATTGCAAGGTTAGTTAGAGTTCTTGTACAGAAAAAAAAAAAATCAAACTTACAGATTATAATGGTTACAGAATTTGCATGATAATCGAGTGAATCAAAAATACCGGTAAATATATGGTTGCTATGTTCAAATTAATACATAATATCAGATAAGAATTTTGAAAATATGAATATTCCAAATTTTGAGGTCCTAAAAATCCAGAAAATCAGAATATTCCAGATTATTCGGAAGGGTTGGCAGGTATGCTAGTGTAGTGGTCCACTTGTATATCCCAAATTAGTAATATCAGGAAGAGACAGGTGACGCCAATTACTTTGGAAATATAAAAAGTGTAGAACGTGTATGTCTCAAGCTATTAATCATGGATGGAATGTTGAGGAAAAAATTCCAAATTATATACTTACATGAGTTGTTGGTTCTTACTGAATTCTCTCCTAATATCTGAACGGCATGCCATGTTGCCTAACACACCCATACAGATCTCCTGCAAAAGAATAATAATAGGCCTAATAATAGTGTGGAGGTGTCGTGGTAGAGTGGTTCATTCACTTGAATCTCAATCAAAGGGTCGAGGGTTCAAATCCCAGCCTAGCACTAAAGTCTTCGGACAAGGTGGTGTGGGCTAGACTAAATTTATAGATGACCCTACCCTACACCTAACCTCTAACATACCCTGTAACTTTGATGAAGACCAGGGGAGTGTTTCACAAAGACTAAGATCAACTTTAAGTTGGACTATGGCAGGCCATTCATGCCATTAGTTCCTCTGACAATTCCTGACAGTGACACTGGTTTCTGAAGGGACGTACAAATCATGGTCACAAATCTACAGAATTTACCTTTTTTGATAGTTCATTATTGAAGGAAAAAATATTATCTAAAGATCACTATTGAGAGACCAATGGTGAGAGCAACCAGTGGCATGAACAGACTGCCATAGTTGAGTCCAGCTTAAAGTCGATCTCAGTCTTTGTGAAACACTCCCCAGGAATGACTTTCACAGGAGCAAAGGTCGGATCACTCAATCAATATCGTAAAAAGAGAACTGAAATTGGCTGGAGGTCTTACTGTAATTCTTGGGGCATTTGTCTTTGAAATGACGCTCAGGAATATGTCTGGAGACTTCCACTCTTGTAAGAATTTTGCCACTTCCTGTAAATACAACAAAAAAATAGAGAAAGAATCACAAAATGAGTTAAGACATAGGCTACTGAATTCTCTCATTCCCATATGCTTATAGGAGCCATCTGGTTCCATAATAATAATAAAAATATCAGATATTTATATAGCGCACATATCCACCAAGCAAGGTGCTCAAGGCGCTCCAAATATTACATGTACCTGGCTCTGCTAGTCAATGAGTTAATCATATTAAACCAAATTATACCCTCAAGAAATATTAGATGAAGATACTCACCACGTTGGCAGTCATATCCCACAGACGACAAAGTTCATTCTCCAGCTCTTCGTCAATATCAATCCCATCATGCTCTTCTGCAGCATCAACCTCTGTCTGTAAATTCTTCTCTTTCTCTACTTGCTGCATGAATTGAATGGTAAAAAAAGGAACGAATATGAAAAGCAATGACAAACTGTAGATCCAATACAGTAAGGTAGAAAGTCTTCATTTTTAACTGAATTGACAAGGTTATTTGATAAACAGTCTAAGGCACAGCTGAAAGCCGACAAATCTTGAATATATTTATAAATAAAACTGCAATATCTAATACATTTGTAAATAGTACGATGTAAAATAGACAACATATAAAAGACATTCACCAGTGAAGATAAAAGAAATTAAAAAAAAGAAGAAAGAGATGAAGGAACAGAAAAGTAAAGGAAAAGGAAAAAACTGTAGATATTCCTTCAAGTATTCTGCCTTCTGCTATATTTGTAATGATCTGCCCAAATGCACAATCGAGTCATGTTCAGACATGATGCAGCAATGCTGCAGTATATACACTTTACTTATCTTTTCAAATTAGCATATCAATAGTTGATTGATTGATTGATATAACAATTGTTTGCACAATAAAGAAAATAGTTGACAAAGTAAGATCAAAATTATGAAATGAAACAGGAACCTACTGGAAAGCATACATGTAGCTTGTTCTTGTAGGTTCCCAAGAATAAACATAATATGATCATTATTTTCATAAATCATTTTAAAGTGTCTTAATAATTACACTAAAATAGATATAATTAATAACATATTTTCATAAACCATTTTAAAGTATCTTAATAATCAAAATATACAAAAAGAAACAAATGACAAAACGGAAATACAAAGGACAGGAAACTGACATAATAAGATAAGACAAGACATGATAAAACACTTCATAACAGGACAAGATAAACAAAACATGAAAGGACAAGACAAAAAAAAGTCATGACAGGACAAAACATAAACAAAAACAAAGCTGCACACAACAGAAGTTAGAAGAAGGGAGAGAGAGAGAGGGAGAGAGAGAGAGAGAGAGAGTGTGAAACAGGGAGATGTGAGAAGTTCAACCTGTAGGAGACATGTATTTTTGTATTAAATTCTTTTTGAACCCTCTACTAAAACTATAATATATATTTCTTGAAATAACTTAACAAACATCATCTACGTGCTCCTTCCAGGAAAACTTCATCTATCGTTATTCCCAGAAATTCAGTATTTAAAACTCTTTGAGTAATGGTACAATAAAAAACAACATTGCCTGGAAGTTCATTTATTATGTTACTGAAGAGCAGGTAGTTCGTCTTTAGCAGATTGAGAGATAATTTATTGGCTTTGATCCATTCTGAACCACGTTTTGATTCCTGGTTGATGGTGGAAAGCAAAAAATGTGGGTCCTTAATCCTTATGGGACAAGAAAAGATTTGAGTCGTGAAGGATACGTAATGTTGTAATTTTTCTCTTTGTAAGAATCTCATTGTTTTCTGTATATGCTTCAGTGCTGCTGTATACTCCTCTTGTGCCTTCAGTATGCGCTATAGACAAACATTTAATTATTATCATTATTATTACACACGTACCTGAAGTAACTTCATAAGGATAGAAAACACCCAGTGCTTGCTAAACATAGTGTTTTGAATGGTGTCAGCCTCCAGCAAAGATTTGTCTTCTCCCGTTAGAATTCCCTCTGGCGGAGGGGAGGGGTTCCTGATTGGTACGTCTTCTGAGGTCAAAGGTCGCTGAGGGGAATCCCCAGTTAAAATTGGTGAATCTTTAGATGTAAGTTCCATGGCAACAGCAAAAGCCTGAAAAAGAGAAATTGAGTAAGAGTGGGTGTTTTTTTTTGGGGGGGGGGGGGCACTTAAGTAGGGTGTCTGATTGATTTTTTAGTTTTTGATTTGGGATCGTTTTTCAACATTATGGTTGAATAATTAAAAAACAAACGTAATAAGAATAATACATTTCAAATTTCAAGACCCACAGACGTTTTCTTTCAAAAGATACAGCCCTTCCAAAAAATTGCAATATTCATCCAATTCTGTCAGGAAAAAGACGTACACGCAGAGTTATGTTGTTTTGCTAAATTAAGCCAAACAAACTCCATCGCGCACTATGCATGTGTATGCATAGCATACGCATGTTGCTAAGCTGAATGCGCAACTTGACCAACGTTGTCTCTGCGATATTGCCATCGACTATAATGTGAATTCACTTCCCGGTTTGGTGCGTGATCGGCTAGCCATACCTTCATTCAATATAACGTGTAATTGACTTCCGGGTTTATTCGTACGCGGTCCTAATGCATATTTATGTGCAGATGTTACGCGATGTAACCATGGTTAGACTGAGCGGAGCGCACGCCTCCCTAATTAGCTGGTCCGAAAAATGGGGGAAGGGTATTTTCAAACTGTAATCCTTTGTGATTGAATCTTGATATTCTTTTTTTAATTGACCAATTTTGCATGATTGGGCAATGCAGACTGCATAGGGATGCGTGCAATCTCTATGGAAGAATTTTAGCACACAACATCGGGTATCAAAACTCCTTCTTCCTCAGTGCCATCTACTTCTCTGGAACAGTACAATAGGCAGCTGGTTGGGGTGACTCTGCGTCAAAACTAGCTGGAGAAGGAGTTATTTTTACTTGCACAATGAACTTTTTAGTTTTTACTAGGCCTACTCAATTTAAAACCATTTGAGAACTCTTTTTTGGAGGCTCGTTCACAGCACTACACAACAGTAGGAAAATACTCTACCCAGAGGACTGTACTTGCACTGGAAGAAGAAGAAGAAGACACAAATACTAGATTTCTAGATCTAGAGTCTACGCCATACGGCTGCAAGATTTTGACCCTGAAATGGAATATGTATAATGAACGAAAGAGACAGAATTTTCTGTCTAATTATTATATTACTGCTCCCATGTCATGGCCCTGGGTGCGGTGCAGACAAGAGTGCTGCAGACATAGACACTCTGGCCATACAGCATTGCTTTTCCTCTTCCGAGGCCGGGCGTCTTCCAGCCAAGTTCCAGGCCAGTGCGCTAGGCCTAGGCTGGGTCGGTCATTCACTCACATTACACCAGGCACACGTGTATTTTCTCTAAGCCTAGTACTAGTAGTACAGTGTAGGCCTACGTCAAAGTTAACGACTCGGACTAGCGACTAAAATCAAAACAACAATTGCCTCCACCTTAATTCAGTATCGTGTATTCAAACACTGTACTCACCTCGAAAGCTGGCTGCTTATACCTTTCCTTTTCACGTAGTTCTATTTTCCCAAGATTTAACAGCTAATTCGGAGCTCAACCGATCGGCTTTATACAAAAAATTAGGAAATCGGTAACCAGTTTAAAGGAATAGTTGAGTGTTGGTCAATACTCACATTAGCGAACGAAACTATGATCTAAACATAAAAAACATACAATAAATGTCTAAGAATGCATCATTGAAGATATAAATCCGAAATATTACATTAGAGTGAATTTATATGCAAAAAACCTGTTCGACTGCAAATGATTTTATTTATCAAAAATTTTACTTTCGAGGCGTGTTCAGTGTAATTGTATAGCGCCACCTCTCGGTCAAGCGGCAGCACACCGTGAATTTTCGCCAAGACGACGATCGGATATGGGCGTGCAAGTAATATCCGAACCATGTCTTACTAGCGCGCTGACTGATTTATATTGTACACATTATGGTATGCGAGGCCTGCACATAATTGCATGGTCTGTGGTACTGGTAGCGCTATTGTTTTTGAGCGCGATATGCGAATACTGTATGTGTATGTAGTGCGAGTACGCTCGACCTAGTAGTAGTGTATGTGTATGTATTGTACGTCGTATGACCCAGTTGATTACTTCTACAGTGTAAAGAAAGTGGCTTACTCTATCTATCAACCAATATGTGAGACAACGCAAGGGCAATTTTGTATTTCGTTTGTAGGAACAAAGCTGTGGAATGATCTCCCAGATGAAATTAGATTAAAAACATCGAGGTTATCTGTCCACCTACCTTCTATGTAAATGACGTGGGCCTTCGTTTTTCCTTTTATATTACTTGTCTTCCTTTTATAATATGTGAAGAGTTTCATTCCAAAAGGAGCCAAATCCACTTTGGGTACTTCTGAGTAAATTGCCTTTTTTATTTCTCCACTTTCCCTTTAGCCATGTATACCTTCATGTTGTTATATATGTTAAAGGTGTCACCCTGCATGGACCTGATTATCTGCCAATAATGATAAGAAAAAATCTTCCCTTCGGCTTTTCTGATGTTTACTAAATTTTTAGATTTTTTATTTTCGTGGATTTAGCTCCTTTTGGAATGAAACATGTTATTGTACCTAAAAAAATAAAAAATAAATCGTATTTTCTCAATAAAGTCACTGAAATTTTATTCAAATTTAGCAGCAAACCTTTCCTTTTAAATAGTAATAGTGAAATCACACATAAATATAACCTTTCGAAAAGAAAGTAAACAACATTATTACAGTTTCATTCCAAAAGGAGCTAAATCCATTCAATTCCAAAAGAAGCTAAATCCATGTTTCATTCAAAAAGGAATGACTAAATCCACATTTTTTTTTTGGCACATATCGCACGACAACCAAATGCCCTAAGATGTTGATACCCACTTTGATAGAAAAATAAGGTTTTACAAAATGGAAAAATACTAGAAGAGAAAAGGTAAGAAAGAGTAAAGACGGATTGAGGACGGTAAACCCCAAACAAGAGACTCCAAAGATCTACCCCAGAATCCTCTCACCGGCACCAGAGTTGCCTAGGCCAATGATGGCCGAGAAGATTGCGCAATGTACCGCGCCGGTCTGGCAGGAAGGTGCCAATTGCGGTGAGGGGTTTTCATGGACCAGTAGATCTGAGATTATATTATCCCAAAAAAAGAGATGAATATGAATTGACAAATAGTACCAAAAATAGAAGAAAAAAAAGAAATAAAGTGAAAGGCGTAAATATTCTAAAAAAGAATGAAACGCCGATAATACCAAACAACAACAACAACACAAAATCTAAAAATTTGATAGAAATCAGAAATAACTGGTGGATTTTTTTGTCTTATCATATGTTATAGGTCCAGAGCGACACCTTTAACATATATAACAACATGAAGGTACATGGCTAAAGGGAAAGTGGAGAAATAAAAAGAAATAAATTAAAAAAAATATTAAAAATTGTTGTATCAGTATACTATAATGAATAACAGTAGTGAATTAATTTAACATCTTACTTGATTCATACTTGTCCATAATGCAGTGTTTTTCAGTATTCTTATTTTGGTACTGCATGCAATTGTAAAGTTTAAAAAAAAAAGTGATTGTAACTTCTTGTAAATAAGTTGTGTTCTACAGTGCCTGTGTATTGCATGACCTACGTCAGTACGTGATAACTTGTAAATGTGTAAAGACATAAGATTTTAATATAATTATAGTAATGCTAAAATGAAGATACATAACATATTTTTATGGTGTACATTGAAAGCTTTATTCGGCCATAACTAACAGTTAAATTTACACAACATTATTCAGATGAATACAAATTATACTTGCTGTACTGAAGGCAATATTTAAACGTGATGTTGATTCCAACCATTGCATACAAACAGATCATGTGTATTAAAAAAGGCACATTTTTATTTAGCATCTATCGCTATGACAACTTTAACCGTCCTCATTAAGAAAGAGCAATATACTTTATTTGTATACCACCATGTCTTGTTACTTATTAGTTACTGCTTATTTATATACATCTTATCTTGTGTCTTTCATAAAAACTTGACATTCTCTATAGGCAATGTGTAGATAAGTTTACCAAAGAAAAGTATCTATAACAGTAATGTTTCTACGCGCTTGACAAATATACTATTACCCCGGTCATTTGATTCAGTGCTTGCCCGCACACAATGTTTTGACTAGTACGTGATCATACAAATTTTGCCGAGAAACTGCCTACTAATTGATATATTTGGTAAATTATTATATCTATTTGGACTTGATAGATATAACGCATGTCGCGCACTTGTGCGTAGTCCCATATACATCTTTCTGTGTACAGTGCTTGTAACTTTACCAAGACTGGGCCAATTTTTTTATCATTTCAATGATTCTAGAACCTTGCAGTACACACCAAGACTTATATGCTAGATGATCAACCTTTTCTGATCGATTCCACAACAATCCTTTCACAATGCAGTCGCATGACCATAACTGGTTTTATCTTTTAAGTTTCACATCTTACTTTATATATAAATGCTTTAAAAATTGTCTGAGTGATTCTTTTCCTTAATGTGTACGAGTATACATGTATACATACTCCATATCGATCTCAAATCCTGAATCATATCAGTTTCAGCACAAAATTAAGTATAGTTAGGTACATATATGTCTTTCATCTTCCCTAATGCTCGACTATGAATATCACCTCAAGTGATTAACATCCAACATAAGGTTTTTCAAAAAAATAGCACAGACATTTTAAAACTGGTCATGTCCTATACGCACACAAAAGACAATTCTGCGTTGTGTGTACTGAGTTTCATATGAATCGATCAAACTACTTCCAATAGTTTGCTCACATACTTATTTTACACACTGCACATGCATTGAGTTTTATACTGTTATTATAATGCCTCATCAAAGATACCAAAACTATAAAATTGCTAAAACTTGGAAAGAATATGCTCCACAAGATTATTAAAACAAAATTGTATTCTTTGTGCAAAGCTTGGTTACCATGGAGGTACCTTAACAGACAGACACAACAAATGTGTCTTGCACACCCTCGGGTCAATCGGTATACCAAGTTTTATTACAATTTGCGTAAAAATTGGAAAAAATTTGACCCAGTTTTTTACAATAGACCAACAGAAAGACTTGCCTGCCCAACTGTATCCTTATTCCTTTATACACCCTTTCAAACTACAAAGTAGTTACAGGCAGCATATCTCTTGATGGTATAACCTTGAACCGCAATACTTTGGCGTTGAGCTGATTCACGTTCATTGATTCAAATGATGCATGAAACCAACTGTTTTGCTGTCTTGTGATCATTTCTCTTTTTCGCTTGCATTATTTTAGTCACATTGATTGCATTAAACAAAAAATGAAGACTATTTACAATAAGATATTCTACAAATCTTTCTTCTGTCCATGTTGATTTTCAACAGGTTCCGAAGTATAGTCTTTTTCATGATCGACTGTCACCTCAGTTACATGCACAGTCACTAAAACCAAACACATTGTTGACTCATGGTTTGACCTCTTGGCTGTAAATTTTATAATTACTACCGTAACTTCTTCAAGGAATATAGGTTGCCAAATAGATACAAATTGAAATATCCACCATTTCCACATGAGCAAGCACTGATTTTATCACAAATTATGAATTGTATAAATCACATAGAGCTTTTATACACTGATGTCACAATTTGTCTTTTATATTCCTACATTTCTTCCATTTGTAAACTTGCCAACCTCTTATTGTAATACAATATACAAGTGCCAAGCATGGTGGCTAATCTAGCAACAATAACAATTTATTTCTGGTACATGTATATCATGCGTTATGTGACTTTTTTTTAATACTGATAGATAACCACATCCCCATGATCCCCAGGGACACTCTAGTATCAAGTTTGGTGGTATTTTGTCAAAGGGTCTCTGACATATCAAGAATACATGCTCGTAATGCTAAGCCATGCAATCTTTCACCTCCGGACCACAAAATCATTAGCAACCAAATGAGTCCAAAATGTTAAGTTCCAACCAATCCTCAAGATAGCCTAAAAACATGCCACATGGACAAATTAAATTGAGGCGATTAAGAGTCTTGCATGCAATCATGCAACAATGAACCTCATTTGACCTTTGACCTACTTATGTGACCTTCAACTCCAGAATATCATGGTGGCCAATAAAGGGCATCTACCAATCAAGTATGGTTATTAACAGATGCAGGGTTGGAAAGTTAGCAACCCTAATTGATTTTTGCAGGTAAGATTTCACATTAGACTTCATTCAAATTTGTGTACAGTCACGGAGGATGGACGGAAGGACGCCATTTGGATCCCTTAGTCTCTGCTCGAAAAAAAGCAGTTCTCAAGTCAGACAATCCCAAATGTTCACTACAGAGGATTACATGGATTTCTCTAATCGGCCTAGTCTCCTGGCTAGGATCACATCAACTTGTGGTGGAGGAAATGGTGCAAGCCGGGGCCTTGTGTGTCTAGGGTCATCAGGGAGCAGAACAGCCTTCGAGAACAGTGGTCCTTGGTCCTGTTCTCTGCGTTCCAGTATCGCACCGATGAGTCCTTATACATACATGTAGGGGTAGGTCTTGGGGACCTTCTCCTTCCGGGCCACGTAGTTGTTGGCACGCTTTGACCATACTGCAACATATCTGTATCATAAAATAAAAGAACATGCAAAATGTAACAAGTTGCATTATATGCACACTCATTCTTGTCAATTGGAAATGATTCATATCTCTTAAAGATAAACTTGAGTTCTGGTAAAAAAAGAAAATGAATTCTCACAGAATCTAACGAAACTTACACTGAATGTTCAAGATTACAAATAAATGTCATGTGCCAAACAATTTTGGAAGAAAATGTATACTGGCTGAGTAATGAGCATAGAAAGATAAGGAAATCAGGGTAGTACTAGCCCCGACAGGCCGACACCATGTGTGTTGTCCCATATACATCTTTCTGTGTAAGTGATTGTTACTTTACCAAAACTCTGCCAAATTTATGATGATTTTGATGACTCCAGAACCTTGCATTACACACCAAGTATATTATTACACTGAATCCAAGTCCGCATTTAGGGTCCAAAATCAGCAGCATGATTGACAAACCATCAGCTTACAGTCCGTCATCTACATAATTTAGATGTGCGTCGTGTACAGGGACAACTTCTTTAGATGACGTCATATTTTGGCGATTTAAAAGGGGCGTTCCCAGGAAGGACAATTAGATATTTAATAATTTCCCCAAAATTGATAAATTTCATGGGAAAGAACTGCCAATTCGGATTGCCCTGTCCAACTACACAGGGAAAACAAAAAATCATGTTTGTTTTTTTTACTCCACCCACTTTGGATTGCCTTGTCCATCTAAAAAAAAATGTACAAATAAAAATAGGAAAAACAAGAAAGAAAAGAAAACCTTTTTTTCTTTCTTTCTAATTTCCACTCACTTTGTATTGCCTTGTTCATCAATCTGGTCGGGCCTGTCCTTGTGTGCCATGTAGTCGATGACCGCAAGCAAATTCCTTGCCCGGTTTGCTGGGTAGCTGGATGGATAAGACAAACAATTGGTATTACCACTACCATGATGAATGAATAGTAAATGCTTTAGACAAATCTCAGACTCATTGGCCCGTAGTCACAAAGGAGGTTTGTAGGAGGTTTGTACAAACCATGGTTTGACGATGGTTTACATCTATGGAATGCTGCTCGCATACCGTAAATTGTAAATTAACATTGTTAACAAGTATGGAGTTTACATTCCTTCTCCATCAGTTTACAAATGGCATTCCATAGATGTAAACCTTGGCCAAACCATGGTTTGTACAAACCTCCTTTGTGAATACGAGCCATTCACTTCAGTTCTGGATTTGTGTTGTAAATTATTGACTCTTAATTAAAGGTAGTTACATTTCCCTGCTACAACCACTCCAACTTGACTTAACATCAGGTACCGACACAAGTACGATACAAAGTCTGCAGTTTCAAGACTCTGCATGCATCCAAAAGTGATTTCAGCATTTATATAGATGTCATTCATAATTTCTCATTAACTTTGCTATTTGCTTCAAAATATGATATTGTAACTGTAACCGTACTGTTATGATATGTTTCAACTTTTCCACAGACAATCTTACTTCAAACATACAAAATGATACTAAAAATACTTACTCAAAGGAATACCGCTTGGAAGCATACATCAGTATATGGTTGTGGAAACACTCGAGCATGCTGGTGTGCCTAAGGAATTATGAAAACAAAATAAAAACTGATATAAATGATAGGGCATTTCATTATTTTCATACCACAAAATCAATATTGAAAATCCCATGTCATACACATGAGCAAATAAGATGCATTATCTTGACCTGCTGATATGTCCCAATTTTATAGGTCATAACTGAAAAAGAGCTCAATCTTGCAAACATGTACGTAATGAACGCATTCTCATTAAATTCCTCTCAATTTACAGAGCCTTCGTACATGTATACAGAATCCTACCTGAAGCGAGCAAATCAGCAGAGTAGGCCAAGTTCTCCATGAATTTGCGGTCAAAGGTGACTTGTACTATTCACCTGCTAATTCCCCTACTGCTGCTTGGAATTTCTTCCCTGGGGATGGATTGTGTTGTCTGTTCTTCATATCTGTAAAAAGTGAAGAAATGAAAGTCATTCACAAAGTAAAAAACATTCAGATTTTAAATCACCAAAAGAAATTATTTTGAAGATGGCATTCTCTAATAATTATCACAGCTAGCCAGATTTGGAATTTGCATGACTAATAACTGATGCATTGGTTCTCTGTCATGTATGTGAAGTTGAGACACTCTTTGGTAGAGATAAATATAGATGAGACAGTCACATCTCAAGCAAGCTATAGTATAACCTTGTCAACTTTTAAAAAGAGCAGGATGTTTACCCGGTTGACTAGCCCTGCACGTCATCATTACAAAGAAAACTGCAGTTGTAACGAGGGACATTAAAGGTAGGGTCTATTACAAAGTTTTGGGAAATTTTGAAAATTGGGTGGATAGTGATTCTTTACAATTTTGATATATTTGGATGCCCCTGTGGAAGTATTATAAGCACTAGAAAATTTAGCTCCTAAAACACTTCTGCTTTCGAAAAAAATTGAATATAAAAATTTACCGATGCTCCCGGTAAATTTTGATAAATTTAAAATAGCGCCTACGGTCGTACAACGGTAGCTGCTACCATAAAAATCCCGGAATATGTAGTTGTGATATATAATTTCAAAAAGGTAATAGCCAATCGGTCAATTGTAGCTTGTTGTAGACTATAGCTGAATTAATATATTGACCTTGAGAGAGAGTTATAGTATACCCCATAAAGAGATTATTATTTACAATTTCATCACTTTAGACTCGATTTCAACGCGACAACGTTCACTGAATATTGTAGGATCGCATATGCTTCCAATATTTTCATTTGAACCAAATTCATCCGGAGGTCTAGTGGAGCCAGACGTAGTCTCAGTGGAACAACCGACGATATAGAGACTGAAGCTTTCGGTCTACTGTAGACCTAGGCTAGACTATCAATATCATATGATTCATGAAATCTGAATTAAAAATCCAAGGCAAGAGATAACAAAACGTAATTTCTTAAATTTGCCGATTCCATGCATCTAGTCTCTAGACTAGATCAAATTAAAACGGTAGGCCTACCCAATGCAGTGGGGCGTATATCATTTCAACTTACCTCTCAGTGAGCTGGCATAGCCATAGGGTCTATTGCATCCTCTAGACTCGGCAACGAGAAGGCCGCCTGCAGCTCGCGAAGTTTCTCCGCCGTACCCTGGCCTTGTTCACAGCCACTCCCGCGCCTCCTCTGGGCCGGATGGTCGAGCTGCCATTGCTTGTTTCTCTCCTTCCTCTTACCGTCTTACTTAGTCTTATTCCGATTTAGCGTAGCCTTAGCCTTGTCCTTAGGCTTAGCACTAGCTGAGTCCGAGTCGGCCATCGTCCGTGACCTCGAGCTCCTTTTCCAATCTCGATCTCGTTATCGTATTTCAATCAAAGCTTGTCTGTAGCTGTCTAGCGTTCGATCGGCGCCGGTGATAATCTGATCTGAGCTGTGTGTGTTATACTTTACGTGATAGCAGCGTATTGGAATTGATCAGCTGTACTGTATTACTAGCGCGCGGTCGGATACCCGCCGCCTGCTAGCTAGGTACGTACCAACGAACTCAAACACTCGTTGTAAATACGCTGGTTGTTAAATGACATAGAGGGAGCTAAACACGTAAATTCAAAAAATAAACCGTCGAAAGTCAAAAGTGATGTCCGGACGTCAAACACTTTTATATAATGTTTTGAAAGCAAATTGCACAACAATTAGAGCATTTGATTTGGAATTATTATCATCTCCCATGTTTTTTTCGATGATCTTTCATATGGTACTGAAATAAACCAAATCTGTTTTGGAGGGGCACTTTGGAAATTACCAATACTCAACTATACCTTTAACTTTATTTTGAGTGAAGCAATGGGTACAATAGTTCCTCCATTCGACGAAAGAGGTCGCTGTTTAAAGGGCCCCATGACATCGAAATACAAGTGTATTCCTGTTGGTGTGCAGTCCTGCATACATCTCAACTTTTGATAAGTAAACTTCTGAATTTGTTTCATAGATTTTTAAATATGTTTTGAAATATTTGTTTTTCAAACTTGCTAAGCTCCACCCCAAAAACCTCCAGATCTCATTCCCCTGGTGACATCATCTGTCAGTCATCAATGAGCTATCTTGAGAAACTTTGCCAAAGCTAGTTGAGCTATTTAGTGTTAGTTGTGTGATCTCGTATTAAAAAGTGTATACATAAAACTTTTTTTTTTTACCGGGGGGGGGGGGGGGGGGCGGGGGGGGGGCGTCCCGGGTCCGTCGCCCCCCCCCCCCCCGTAGATCCGCGCCTGGTTTGTGGTATTGTAACAGGTGGTCAACTTTGGCAAAGTTTCTCAAGATAGCTCATTGATGACTGACAGATGATGTCACAAGGGGAATGAGATCAGGAGGTTTTTGGGGTGGAGCTTAGCAAGTTTGAAGAACAAATATTTAAAAAAAATATTTAAAAATCTATGGAACAAATTCAGAGGTTAACATATCAAAATATGAGATGTATGCACGACTGCACACCAACAGGAATACACTTGTAGGCCTATTTCGATTTCATGGGCCCTTTAAAGCTAGACACGTAGAATAAAAAAGAATTAAAAAAATAGGCCTACACATACTAATACACTACGCCGAGACAAAATAATAAAAGAAAAAATAATAAAAGGATATACGACATATATGTTACGGCTAGCTATAAGTGGAAGAGACATGTAAAGAGGGGAGGGGGAAAAAGGGAAAGATAGATGCATGAATAATAGATAGGTAGCCTACATTGGTGGGTATAGAGAGCCCGTAGCGAGAGAGAGAGAGAGAGAGAGAGAGAGAGAGAGAGAGGGAGAGAGAGAGAGAGAGAGAGAGAGCGAGAGAGAGAGAGAGAGAGAGAGAGAGAGCTAGGAGGGTGAAGCGAGATTAAAGAGAAGGAGAGAGGTAATAGTAAGGATATATTGACTGCTTTGAGAGGCATAGTGGTTTCTATAGGGTCAAGGGAAACTCACAACCTGCTATGACCCCAAGGCGCTTGCGCCGCAGGGTCATAGCAGGTTGTGAGTTTCCCGAGACCCGAGACCCTATAGAAACAACTATGCCTCGAATATTAAAAGCAGTCAATATATATTTTATATACCGAAAAAAAGGAAAATGTTGACTCACCCATTTAGGTTTCCATCTCTTTGAAGTCATGAATATTAACACCAACAATAACTTGTGTACAGTATGAAATCCAACAAGCTGTGCTCCAGTAGAACAGGGAATACCAAATTACACGAACAGTCATCGCACAAAAGAAACTTATACGGTAACACGTAAACCAAAATGGGGATCGCAGCAAAATGACATCACGTTTCACAGCCATGGAAAAAGTGCTATGAAAAATGGATATAAACCGGTAGAGCCGGGAAAAATGACTATGAATTTCAATTAGCGGGCATGGTTAAGAACATGACTGCATTTTCAACCAATCAGAAGACAGGATTAGTAAAGAATCTTAAAATGAGGTATATAATAGTTTCTATAGTAATTATGGGACTGGTAATTTCTGATCTAGACATGCTTGATCTTTTTATGTGATTTGATATGATTTGTCAACCTCATAATAATTCCGTAAATAATATAAAGAACATGAACAAAATAGTATGCATACAAATTAACTAAAACTATATGGATGACCTAATAAAAGCTTGAGAGCGGTGTACAATGAGGTCATATCAGATAACTACTGGTGTTGTATATTTGCATTATTTATAAAGAGAAAGAGTGAGAGAAAGAGAAGGAGCGAGAGAGAGAGAGAGAGAAAGAGAGAGACAGACAGACAGACAGAGAGAGGGAGAAAGACAGAGAGAAGAATGACAGACATACGTCGATCGATCGATCGAGAGAGAGAGAGAGAGAGAGGGAGAGAGAGAGTAAGAAAGGGGGAGAGAGAACTTGAGACGGTTGAAATGGCAAATAATATTTAACACTACACCCTGTACAAGGGAAATATGAACAGTAATGGAAAAGAGACAGGTAGGCCTATATTATGCACATAGGAGGTCCCTTAGAAGGGAGAGACCGGAAGAGCGAGACATGCAGAGAAAGAGAAGGGGGGGGGGGGAGATAGAGGGAACAGAGAGACAATAATATTCAAACAACAACAAACTAACAAACTGAAACATCTAGACAAACAAAATAGCAAGATGGTGTTTTAACCCCTTTTCATTTTCTGTCCTTTCATTTCACTTTTCAGGGAATTAAACGCCGCATAATGGTTCCCTTATTTGAAAAATATATATATATACAATTTGACTATTACATAATCATGCTATACCACATTACACCTGACCTAAAAGGGAAAGTCCACCCTGATATTAAATGGGTTTGAAAGAAGAATGACAAAAAAAGGAAATTCTGATAAAAAATAAGAAGGTGAAGAATTTTTGAAGTTGCGATCAATCAAACACGCACACTAAATCTAATTATTGCAAATCTGTTTTTATACACCCCCTATATGGAAAAAATATAATCCGTCATCACTAACATAGAAAATAAAAGTTTATGAAAGTTTATGTACAGCACAAATTTAAATGGGAGGGGAGATCGCAAAATATATGTACGTCACAGAATTGTTAATTTGTGTTTGATTGATCACCCCAGGCTTAATACCTCTGGTCTGGCCCTTAAAAAATGCAGTAAGAACAGTGACACGTATGCATTGCTTGGCATCAATAATGAGTGACTTTATTTCATATGTTCTCAGGTACAAAACAAACACAATTATTCAATGCAAAATGTAACACACAGCGCATTAAGGTCACGCTTGTCCCGAAACATAGTAATACCTCCATCACATTCTTCAAAATCAATCTTTAAAATCAATCACAATTCCAATTGCTATAACAGATTAATGAAGAAAGATATCAACCATTGCTTTTAGATTTTGATATCTTTTGTTAACATTGTCATGATATAATACCGACTCTCCAACATCTTTATCACTTCCAATTCCTCTTATATGAATACTTCAATTACTACTATTGATTTTTGGAATGTTATAGTTTTGTAACATTGCCATGTACAATTAAATTTGTTAGTTTGTTGTGCAACGCCGATTACCTTCTTTGTGTGCACTCCGTCATTGTAAATTCATCTCAATTTGGCTTTGCCGTAATGCAAAAATAATAAATAAACCATTTATCTATTTATCTTTCTATCTATCTATAAAGATCTTGTCTATAAAGGCCACATAATTATGGATAGTGATTAAACATTTTGTAACCCTCGAGAAAGAAATGTTTGCTGTAGAACCTGTCTAGAGAGGCCACCTGCCTAGTGCCTACAGAGGCTACTATTTATGTTTCCCTAGGTGACCTTGACAGTCAGGTTGTTTATGTATATATATTTATATCTAGTAACTGCATGGTCTAATGGCAATCGTTAACATAAATTTTTCAGATACATATATAATATTAAACAAAACGCTTGCAGACTTTTGGTTGGTAATTAAAGCACTTTATAAACCAGCTTACAACAGTTGGGAGATATATTTCACTTAAATATTGTTGTACGATTTCTTTCAAACTTTCACCAATCTGCTTTTCATATTTTTCTCTTTTATTTTAAACAATCTTGCTGTTAGGCTGAATTTCCCTTTAACAAATTATATGCACTACTCTGATATGTCAAAAGTACATTTAGAAATCACTTGTGCAATCGTTTGAACAGCTCATACATATTACAGCTCATTTTACTTGGCATTTGTTCCTTGATAAAATTATGAAAATAACTTAGCAATTCGTGATCCTGCCTTTTGTCAGTTGAGGAGGAAGTAGGCCTGGGTTTATTATCAATTTAACTTCTTGATTTTCTTCCACTGAAATAAAGACGATTTTAGATATATAAATATAAATATATATATGTATATGATAAGCCAGATAAACATATGTGTCTGTATCCTATAAACACAACCCTCAATGAATACGCACAGGTAATATGATGACCACATTTGCCATTCATTTACATTGACAGAAGAAGAAAACAATCATGATGTTACATGACTGTGTTAGAAATTTTAAGTTACTTTTGTGTTTTAATAGATACATGACATCATAAATGAAGACAGCTGTCAACAGTAATATGTTGATACCTGAATTGGTTATCGCTCGCAATTGCACAATACATGAATAATACATACACATAATATGGAAGAAAGTCTAGAATTCTTCTCGGAGTTCCAGAAAATACAAGAATTAATGATGCTCCGTACATAAACAAATTGTACATATATGATTTGTAAGGCTCTCAAAACACTAATACACTTGAAATTAAATGCTCAAGATGCACACAAAAAAGACCTCATGAATATTGCTAATACAAATCTTGCAACCATCATGGTATATGCAAAATACAAAATAAAGAAAAAATATATCAAATAATGTTTGGAATAGGTTAATGAAATGTTTCACCTCTAAGTTTAATAGAAGTGAACAGGCATATTATATCAGCTGTACAACGGTATTGACAATATCGATAATACAAGTGTAGGAACATTTCTAGAGCGCTTGATACAAATATTACTAAGCGCTTCGATGTATAACCTAAAGCAGTATAACTATTATAGTCTGTATAATTATGTACAGCTGTTATGATTATAAGCGCTGTATACAAAATTATCATTACGCCGACTTTAGCCGGGCTAGCTAAGTTGTAAGAAAATATGACATTCAAATTTCTTCATACCAACTAAACATTTCTTACGCCTGGTTTATAGTGAGGCACATACTGATTAATGTATTGCCACAGGATTTCGTTCAAAAAATATAAATGCCAATAAGTCGAAGGCCTAAAGAAAACTTTAAGCATTTCATGTATTATATTTCATAATCAGTTAATGTGATATTTACATATATCCATCTATTTACAAATAAAGAGTGACATAGAATATATATATATATATATATATATATATATATATATATATTTATATACAGAACAATGTAAAACAAATGCATATATCAGATACTTAGTAGGTAGTACTGTTAAAACGAATGCAGCATTTTTGTATTACAAAAGAAAGCTAGTTTTCATAAGCACTACACCATTTTAGACTCACAGCAAATTCATCAAAATATACGCCTATAGAAAATAAACACACCTGATGACTTGTAATGCACAATTGATAACATTTAGGTACCGGTATTTGTAAATGTTTGCATAGTAAATATAAGGATTGCACTTATTATATGTAAGAGGTGTTTTGAGGTAGAATGACAAGAAATCAAATCAGGGAGTACTAGTCAAATTAAAATAAATGTTCCATAAGTGTGTGTAAGACTACTGCCAAATCCTGCTCTGAATGTTATTCAAGAATGCGATTGCATTTTATCCTAAGGATCCTAAGGTGAGGTAGGTTGACGATCCGTCTTAGCTCTTCGTTTTCGTGGACGTTGTTCCAGGCTCTCATTGACTCCATCATCATCATCCTCATCGTCGTCGTCGCTATAAATGCGTTTGCTATGTAATAGAGAGGGAGAAAAGGAGAGAGAGAGAGAGAGAGAGAGAAAGAGTCAGACAAAAAAGATAAAAATACAAAGAGAGACAGGAATAGAGAGAGAGAGAATATATATATATAATGAAGGAGAGGGACATGTGGAGAGTGTGATAAATATAGACAAAGAGAGGGGGCAGATGGAGATTTAAAAAGTTTAGAAACGAGAGAGTGAGGAGAGAGAAAGAGAGAGAAACATTTAACATTGAGATAATAGTGTTTGAGATTTGGAAACATTTTAAACTGAGAGTGCATGGATTGGAGAGGGGATGAGAGGCTTTAAAAGCCAGGTCGAGAGAGGAAAAACTGGGATGTGAAATGGTTTTAATATGGCTGTTAATGTTTTAACCTTAGGATTTTTAAAATTCTATATCCATCTCAAATCTAAAGGCAACCTGATAACTTTCATTCATGGCATAACTTCGTGGAATGCCAATTGAAGGCAATACAAAAAAGCATCACGGCAAGACACTAGGAGAGTGGTAAGAAGGCGTTAAAGTGTGTCAAAGTATAATCAATTAAAGCCCTTCTGGCTCCAAACAGGCGATTATAAAGGTACAAGAAATGTTAGAGACAGCAATAGAAATAGATGAAGAGATAAAAGGGAGAGTAAGAGAGTGGATGGGAGAGGGAGAGCAAGAGAGACTGCCAGGATGAGAGAGACGGATAGAGAGAGAAAGAGAGAGAGAGATATGGGGACATATAATGAGGGAGATGTGAGAAAGAGAAAAAGGTAATCCTATATTGTGTTACTTACCGATGTTCAGGAATTTGTTCACTCTCGACTGGAGCTGCAATAAAATTAAAATAAAAAAATATGGGAGAATAATTATCGAGTTGTAAATGAACTTCAAATGACGAATATAAAACTGAATTAAAGTAAAACTTTGAAAAATGGTTATCGAATATGTATTTGAAGGGAACTTCAAATGTTATATGCGAATACACGCATTAACAATATGCATATACAATACAAGCAATGGAGCAATTTAATGGACACTCACTAATACCGTGTCACTGCCCTTGGGGGATTTCTTATACTTTATTTAATTATGACCATAAAATGATTGCATTTACTTTTCAATGTTTGATAAAATCACATTAAAATCTAATGATTCCTATTCTTTTGTGGTGAACGTTACAGGTTAAAACTAAAGAATCTTTTATAAACTTATAATTTCACAGAGTACACATCTGCTTAGCTAAAGGTTGCATCATGCAAGAAAAACACATTACTTGAAGTAAATGTTTTATCTTAACACTCTAGACATACATGGTTATTAGCTATAATTAAAGGATACCAATTTAACACCTTGAGAGTGGCAAATTTAGAATTATATCTTGCCAAAGGACTGCAGTGGGGCTCGAAACGGGAACCGTGTGATCCACAGTCCGGTGACATGTCCACGAGACCACGATAACTCTACAATGATCATCCCATTTTGTGAATGAAAGAAAAAATAGGTATAAACCAGATCTTGTCATATACCATGATATTATTAGCCATTGCATGGTAAATATAAGGGCCTATAAACAGTAGCTAGTATTGAGCCTGATTTCCATACCTGCATCAGTTCTTCTTTGTGCAGAACTCAATCCACTGGTTAAGGGCATTGCAAGGTTATCATCATTCTCATCGATTGGTTTCATTCCGATTGACAGCCCTCCTTGATACACAGAAGTTTGGGAATCGATGTATTCTGAAGATGATGATGATGATAATGAGGTGTCATCAGTTTCTATTAGGGTTGCATCTTCCTGTCTCTGACGTACAGCATTGTCCTGTGTTGCTTCTCCTAGACCATGATGTGGCGAATGTTGTTGTGTTTCTTGAGAACTCGAGTTTGCTGAGTATTGAGTTGCATGACCATTACTGGCATTATCCTGGGCAGATAGATATTGTTCAAGCTCCTCAACTAATTGTTGATGATTTCTTGTCAACTCCTCCTGTTGATACTGTTCAAACTCCTCAAGATGTTGCTTGGTCAATTGATCTGATGCAAATGTAGATTGGAATGGCATTATGGGTGAATGTTGCTGATAAGGTGTGGATTATTCGACAGGTTAAACTAACTTTTAAACTTAAAATTTCACAGAGTACACATCTGCTCAGATAAAAGTTACTTCATGCAAGAAAAACATATTGCTTGAAGTAAATGTTTCATCTTAACACGCTAGACATACATGGTTATGAATTACAATTAATGAGTACCAATTTAACACCTGGAGAGTGGCAAATGTAGATTAATATCTTGCCAAAGGACATTAGTGCTGTGGCGGGTTTCGAAAAGCGACCTGTGTGATCCACAGTCCGGTGACGTGTCCACGAGACCACGATAACTCTACAATGATCATCCCATTTTGTGAATAAAAGAAAATGTATGTAAACCAGACCTTGTCATATACCATGAATTTATTATTCATTGCATGGTGATTATAAGAGCCTATACAAAGTATTGAGCCCGATTTCCATACCTGCATCAGTTCTGCTTTGTGCACAACTCAATCCACTGGTTAAGGGCATTGCAAGGTTATCATCATTCTCATCGATTGGTTTTATTCCAATTAACAGCCCTCCTTGATACACCGAAGTTTGGGAATTGATGTATTCTGAAGATGTTGATGATAGTGAGGTGTCATCAGTTTCGATTGGGGTTGCATCTTCCTGTCTCTGGCTAACAGCGGTGTCCTGTGTTGCTTCTTCTAGACCATGGTGTGGCGAATGTTGTGTTTCACACTGGTTGCGTTGTCGTTGTTGACGTTTTTGACGATTACGTTTTCTTGCTGACCAATTCCGTAGCATTCTGACATGTTTCTTTTCCCTGAAGTAAGGTTGCTGACATGACAACCATACACAGATTGTTAGAAAACAAAGGAAATAAAAAGTGATTAGGTGTAAAAATGAGGGGGGGGGGAAAGAAAAGGGATTTGTAACGTATACGGAATTGGCCAACCTCGTCCATTTCCCCTATTAATGCACTCTTTCTTTTCTTTGAAACCCCTTTTTTTGCGCTATGCATGTAGATCTATGAACAAGGATACAAATGTAGATGCATAGGTTTTTTTTTCTTCACCCACACTATTCATTAACGTAAGGTTGTCAACAAAAGGGTTATATTCATGTCACTCATTCATCTCTGTCTCTCTCTCTCTCTCACCCTCTATCCTTCAAGTTAACTCACGCAACGTCGTGAAACCACTGATTCGATACAATGATCAGCCTCAGGGTCAAGATAAAAGTGAGAAATGGATAAGGCTAGTTGAGGAATTATAATTTTCCTATACATGTATAAAATATGTATTTCAGGAAGTTTGCTAAGTTCTCATGCTTATGTAATGTCATATAAAGTGCCTTTACAAAAAAGGGTACCCAACTGTATTAGCTCCTAATTAGAAAGTAATAACCAACATGACATTGAAATCGGTTTCACGATGACGAGTAAATTGGTGTATGTCCAATGATACCCTTTTCCTAATATTTCTACCAGGGTCTTTAACAAGTGTGGTCAAAATCGCCTTGTACCAAATTCGAGCTGAATGAACGAATTTTAAAAGTTTCATTATGTCTCGTGCTTCAGTGCTTCATTATTTAAAAAGATGTATCCAATCTTTCACATAACCTTGTTTCAATCCATAGGATAACCTTTAAATAATTTGAACAGCCTACTGAATTTTTGTCTCATGATATCTAAGTTCTCTCTGCTCACTTGTCCGCTGCGCCATTTTACACGCACAAGAAGCATATTGAGGTGTTTATTTCGAATAGCGAATGAAAACTCAAAGGTTACTTAACCTGAATGGAAGAAAGCAAACATATGATGTCAAGTGTCAAAGAAGTTGACAGTAAACTTTCATAAAAAAGACAACATCCCAAATAAACTCTGTCAACTTGTTTCACTCAATGAGAATAGTTACATTTAACAAGGGATGCAAAGGAGTCAAATCAAGATTGTAATTATCATAACAAAGAGAAATATCATAAATTGTGCTTGTAATAAGCATTTCCTTGAGTTTGAGTTGATATTAACAAATGTTCTTCTTTTTGGATTGAGATAACACACACATAATGGCTTTTTAATTAGAAGCTTCCAAAGTTGGGTACACTTTTTTTAAATATGCACAGTCAACTCCATAATTCCTAAAGTATAGTACTCAATTTTTTTTTTAATGGGGTCATAGACCACATATTATTTTTCCTTTATTTCTTGCCCGATTTCATCCTGGCTGTTTTTTTCTTCTAAATCTATAAATGGACGAGTCTGGCTTTCAAAACTCCCACATATAACCCCTTAATTTGATATTTATACTACTGTGTGAACATTGATGGTAAGCAGCAAAAGTGCTTTTACATCCATGCATGTTTATACTGCCTGAGCACTGACTTTTCTTATCACCTGTGAGGATGCAGCAAAGGAATTAAGTTCAGCGAAGAAATCATCATGTACATTTTTTCCTCATCAACCTTTAAGTTTGTAAGGCAGGGTAGAGAGCAGAGAAACTTGGCTAGCTGCTTCGTTTCCTCGTCTAACATGTAATGTATAGCATCCAGGTCGACTGTTTGAATCTGTTGGGATAGAAAATCATTTGGAATCAGCCATGCACATGTAGCATACAAATATCACCGATAATGAAATCACAATATTATTATGTTGTGATTTTCCAGTATATTTTTAGGTGGATAAACGTCACAAGATGGCCGTAAAGGAGTGGAAGACAGAACCAAGAGAGAGATTTATAAGTTCTCATGTTTGTACTTTGTATATGTTTCATTTGATTTCTATACCTAGAGTAGCCATAGTGTGGAAGGCATCCCCATATCATTTTTGAAGGGGCATTTTGTCGATTGATAGAATCAAGATTTTACAAATGAATGGCATATGTAAATCATGAAGCATGAAATTGGGAAAATATTGGAAACCATTAAAATATATACTCTCACATTAAGCATTCATAAAATCACTGCAGATGATCCAGGATTCTGAAGGGGAGGGGGGATATATCTGATGAGCAAGAAAATGGAAGGGAAAACAATGGTAATTGGGGCAGTAGCAAATTGTATGGGAGACTAGATGGATCTTTGACTGCGCGCAGTCAAAAATGATGCCTCGCCATATAGAGCGACTGTACAAACCAAAACGGAAGCAATTTTTATAATTCAAGTTCGATCGTAATCCAGGATCTCAGAATATTGTAATTACAAGCTATTTTTAATATACATGTATGACCCTTTGATCTTTGACCTCATGACCCTTAAATCTCATCAGGTCATTGGCTCTGCATACAAGATACATACATGTCCTGAGTCCAGGGGCGGTCGAGCGACTTCCAAAGTGGGGGGGGGGCACCAACAAAAAAGGGCACTTTCTGAAGAAAAAAGGGCACCTACAGTGGGAAATCTCAAAGCGAAAATATACAATTTTTTAGACATTGGTACATACCCCTGCATTGTGATTACATTATCAGGGATGATTTCAATATTTGTTTCTCTTCATACATCATACAAGATATCGCTTAAGCATCATACTTTACAGTTGGGTGGGATGTCTGAATATGCATTTACGAGCGAGCGAAGCGAGCGAGAAAAATTTTAAAGATCTGCGAGGTCGCAGTGCGAAAAATTACATCTTATAAAGAGGAAAAAAGCCAATCGTGATGGGGTTATAAGCACATTCTCTTAACGGAAGACTGAAAAGACCTTTGATAACTAACATAATTATATCATCTTTAAATGCGAGCGAGCGCAGCGAGCGAACTTTGGGGGAAATTGCTCTTAGTCGCTTTAAATAAGGGGCATGTTTAATGATTTCATGAAAAGGGGACAATTATCGAAAGGGATAAGACACTTATTAGAAAAGAAAAGGAGCACGTGTCAAAGTACAAAGGATAATTATAAGAGGTGAACATGAGGCATTTTTTTCACCTGAAAAGAGGCACTCACCTGATGAAAAAGAGGCGTTTACGAAAATGGGAAATAGGCATTTGTTGACGGAAAAAGGGCACCCATCAGATTTTGATAGGGGCATTTATAAGAGGTGAAAAGGGGACAGGTCCCTTATTAGAAAGGAAAAGGGGCACGTATCATTATTAAAAAGGGAATTATCAGAGGTGAAAAGAGGCACTGACCAGATATGAAAAGGGGCACTTATGAAAATGTAAAAGGGGCACTTATAATAAAGGAAAATGTGCATTTGTTGAATGAAAAGGGGGCACCGTTCAAATTTAAAAAAAGGGCCGTTATGAGAAGGGGAGGGAGCTTTTTCTTTTTAATGGGGGCACTTATCATAAGGAAAAGGGGCACTTATTAGAAAGGGAAAGCGGTAGTTATGAGAAGGGGAAGGAGCTCTCTCTTTTTAATGGGGGCACTTATCATAAGGAAAAGGGGCACTTATTAGAAAGGGAAAGCGGTAGTTATGAGAAGGGGAAGGAGCTCTCTCTTTTTAATGGGGGCACTTATCATAAGGAAAAGGGGCACTTATTAGAAGAAAAAAAGCGGCACATGTTAAAATTAAAGGTGTGCTCATCCGAGTTTAAAAAAGGGGTAGTTATTAAAAGGAGAAGGGGCACTTCTTACAAAGAAAAAAAGGGGCAGTTGTCAAAGTAAAAGGAGCACCTCTCAGTTTTGAATAGGGCAATTATCAGAAGTGAAGGGGGCACTTATCAAAAGTGAAAAGGGGCACCTCTCGTACCTGAAAAGAGGCACTTACTAGAGATTAAAAAGGGCACTTATTAAAGATAATTTCAAGATTTATGAGAATGGAAAATGGACACTTATTGCAAAGGAAAATGGGAACATGTCGAAGGAAAAGGGGCACGTGTCAAAAATAAAAAGGGCACTCGTCAGAGGTGAAAAGGGGGAAGGGGCACTTTTATTTAGTAGTAGGGGCACTTGTCAAAGTAAAAGGGGCACTTTTCCTATGTAAAAGGGGCACTTCTTACAAAATAAAAGGGGCACTTTTCCTATGTAAAAAGGGGCACTTTTGGGGTATCTGAAAAAGTGGGGGGGGGCACTGTGCCCCCCTGCCCCCCCCCCCCCCGGGAGAACCGCCTCTGCCTGAGTCTGATAGTAATTCATCCTTTGGTTCTTAATATTGATAACGCGATCACGAGCTATATTTACATAAATAACGAGCCCCATGACATTTGAATTTTGACCTCGTGACCCTAAAATCTAATCAGGTCATTGGGACATCCATGTCCCAAGTTTGGCGGGAATCCATCAATCGGTTCTTGAGATAACGCGATCACAAGTTTTGTTTGCATACATAATGAGCCCTGTGACCTTTGACCTCGTGACCCCAAATCTAATTAGTTCATTGGCTCTGCAAGATATATACATGAGTACATGACCCAAGTTTGGCAGGAATCCATCAATCGGCTCTTGAGATAACGCGATCACGAGAACGGGACGTCGTAAGTCGTACGGACAGACGGGCGGACAACCCGAAAACATAATGCTAATTAAGAACCTTTAATAGAAATTCATCAATCATATTAGAGAAAGCAGGGATTTAAAAATTGCGTTGTTATCGATCAGTGTATATCCTGTCATTCACATGTATTTGTGTTTCTAACCTGGAATTTCAGTACAAAAAATAAGACAAAATATGTTTACAATGTTTTCATCTCTCCTCAGTTTTTTTATTTTTTTTATTTTTTTAATTTTTTTTTACTGGAGATGAAGAAGCTCGAACAGCACTCTCTTTGTAGAAATCATCATGAAAGGAACATGACTTAATCTTCATGTCTGTAAGATGAGGCAGGAGACTGAGAAACTTCCCCAGACTGTAAGATGCTGATTGATCATCGCGTAGGTTCCATTCTGAAACCCTCAACTTCTGAATCTGTGCATGGAAATACAAAAGAATAACATCGTGAATAAGGAAGTATGACATGGAGAAAAATATATTCTGTACTATCACACTAAGAATTAACATTATTACTGAAGATGATCCAGGGTTCTATAGTTGGAGGGGGGGGGGGTGTTACACCCTCAAATGTAATAACTCCCACAAATGTAATAACGCCCACAAATGTAATAACACTTTACCCACAAATGTAACAACACCCACAAATGTAATAACACTTTACCCACAAATGTAATAATTTCACCCACAAATGTAATAACCACATTACCCACAAATGTAATAATTTTTAATCACCCACAAATGTAATAATGACTTTACCCACAAATGTAATAAATTTGAAGTGATATTTTGAATCACCCACAAATGTAATAATGACTTTACCCACAAATGTAATAAATTTGAAGGAATATTTTGTCGAATTAAAACTAAAACCCTGTAATAAAGCTGGGTATAGCGCGCAGTCTTTGCTCCAGACCCGGTTATTTAAAAAAAAAAAAAGTCTTCAAAACTAAGACCCCACCATCTTCCATACTAAGACCCGGTAATAAAGCATGGGTTTAGAGCGTAGTTTTTCTTCCAGACCCGGTTATTTCAAAACTTTTTAAAAATCTTCAAAACTAAGACCCCATCATCTTATTCCTGTGGAAGAACATATATAAGTATTGAGCGTAGTCTTTCCTCCAGACCCGGTTTTTCAAAAGTTAAAAAACAAACAAAAAACAAAACAAAACAAAACAAAACAACACAAACAACTTTTAAACTAAGACCCCTCTATCTTCCAAATTAAGACCCGGTAATAAAGCATGGGATTAGAACGTAGTCTTTACTTCAGACTCGGTTATTTAAAAAAAAAAAATCTTCAAACTAAGACCTCACCATCTCATTCATGTGGGGAATAACATGGGTATAGAGCGTAGTCTTTCTTCCAGACCCGGTTATTTCAAATGAAATAGAAATTTAAACAAATCTTCGAAACTAAGAACCACCATCTTATTCCTTTTTTTTTTTTCATTTAAAAATAAATTACATTATTACATATGTGGATACAACACGTCACAAATAAATGATTGGTCGGCGGTCACACGAACTGACGAATCAGTCAAAATGGTCCATATATATAACACACAGAGGAGGGACCGATTCGATGGTTCGTTGACCGTTGATCGGAGAGACAAAAATCATATAAATAAATACAGTACGGACTACGTCCAACTTTCTATCTCTCCCGCCCCCTCCCCCTTTTCTCTTTCTCTCTCTCTTTCCCTCTCCCTGTCTGTCTTTCTGTCTATCTGGCAATGTCGTTTTCCATCTTCAGCTTTTTTTTATAATGTTTTCTATTCCTCCATTTGCTTCTTCGCCGGCAGCATATCTTCCTTGAGATTAATTATTATAACATAATTATCCCTGATGATTTACACATTATACCTTATATTTATTATGTACTATGACCCTGTTTTTTCTTTTTTGGGGGGATGATAATCGGTTAACAAGCAAATAACAACGCATACTTTCATATAACAAATCATAAATAGCTGTATAACGAGATCGCGCGAAACATATTTGCATGTTTTGGATGAACGATTGCAGAACCCTTTGACTGATAAAATATCTATATACTCTCTCAATCAATGTGAGTAAATTGCAGAGGTTATGGTTTTATAGTATTAAATGCAATGATGGATACATAGATTTTGTAAGATAGAAAGTATTTTATTCCAAACGAATGAAGAGGTTGTTTCATTAATATACAGACGGTAACAGAACCAAAATAATTATTACGTATAAAAAGGTGGAGTAACTCACATGTCTTTTACAAGCAAACAAGGTTATAATTTGGGCAATATTGAACCTGATAACATCAACTGAACTTGATATAAAACGCAAACAACCTAACACATGACAATTTTTCTAAGCTAGGAAAAACAAGAGAACAAGATGCCGAAATACCTAATGTACCTGGCTTTCTGTAACTTAGTATTCGTCCATATAAAACTACTTAACACGTACAACTCCAAAAGTTTTTCAGTAATACTTTTCAGATGCTTTAAGAGTAGACGGAGTTGAAATGAAGTATGACTGATCAAAAGGAAATAATTATTTTAATTATACAATGAGATAAAGAATATTAACAACCTTTACCTGATCTGGTATGTTTGGTACATTAAGTTTTTTTTCCTGGGATCTAATCGTTCTTTTTTTTACACGCTGCAAAGCCTTGTAAGCCTTTCTTCGAACAGCTTGTACATTCTTTTCCCAACCATGGATAGTATAGTTTGTTTTTTGACGGGAGATATAATCAGGTGGGCTGTATAACGTACAGACCACCTTATAATTTCGTTAGAATTGCCTTTATTTATTTATTATTTATTATTAAATATTTTTCTTATTTCTAACCACTTTTTTGTTAGCAAGATAACTTGAAAATGGCTCGATGAAATGCCTTGAAATTTGGCACACATAATAGGCATATGTACAAAGCACAGAATTTTTTTCAACCTTGACCTTGACTGATGACGTCATCTAGGTGCCATTTTGTAAAATTTTACGAAAATCAATTCATGATCATATCTTCATAACCCAAAAGTATTTCTCATTTATATTTATCATGATCAAGGTCAATATCCTTCCGGTCAATTGCAGGTCAAATGACGCGCGCGTGCGCGTACGTCCGCGCGTCAATGCGCGCGTAAAATTTTAAAATGCTCAAAATCGTCTCAAAATCATTTTGTATACGTTTTAGGCCATTCTAAGCATTTTATAAAAAATCGCACACACGCACATGCGTGCGCGTTTTCGCGCGTAAAACTATTGCACAACATAGAATCGCCATTTTTTTCTTTCATAATATTCCACATATTTTTACAAACAAATTGATAGCATGTTTATCTCTTTAGGACTATTAATGACGGAATGATCGACCGTTAAACATAAATTTCCGTGCGCGCGAGCTCTTGTAATACATAGCGTATATGGGCAAAAACATGCCTATGCAAAATCCATTGTAGCTCTTTAGGATGCAAGGTGACCCCAATTATTTTTTCATATTTTGATTGAGTATGAATCGAAGATATGATTTCATGTCTCATTTGACCCTCAATTAACTCATGACGTCATCATAATGGCCTCCGAACTCAAAATTTCAATTTGCATATTATGACGTCAGCATATTTTTGGAAAGTTGATTGTATCTTTGTAAAAATTGATCGATTTTCTTCAAAATTTTGATATGTTCTAGCTGAGACAATTTGCTACAAATCCATTTGCCACAATTTTTCATTTTGACAAAGGCATCATGGCGTATTTTTGCGATTAAAGGAGGCATGTCAATTTTTCACATTTTGCGTGTATTCTCCATGGGACATGACTTTTTCTCAAAACTTGATTCTACATTCCCGTCTTTAGCGAGCAATCTCTACGTCGTTTGAGCTTCATTGACGCTGAACTTCGAGTATGTTGTAGCTGAGACAAAAAGCTATCTCAAATGTACCCTTCATTTTGCCTCAATTTTTTGTTGGATCAGCCCACCTATACTTGTTCCAAACAAGTATTACAAATCTAGTTTATTTAATTTATTTCTAACCACTTTTTTGTGGACAAGATAACATGAAAATGGCTCAATCAAATGCCTTCAAATTTGGCACACATAATTATGTATAGGCATATGTACAAAGCACAATAACGTTTTCAACATTGACTTTCACTGATGACGTCATCTAGGCGCCATTTTGTAAAATTTTACGAAAATCAACTCATGATCATATCTTCATAACCGAAAGCTATTTCTCATTCATATTTATCATGATCAAGGTCAATATCCGTCCGGTCAATTTCAGGTCAAAGAACGCGCGCGTGCGCGTACGTCCGCGCGTCAATGCGCGCGCAAAATTTTTAAATGCTTAAAATCGTCTTAAAATCATTTTGCATACGTTTTAGGCCATGCTAAGCATTTGATAAAAAATCGCGCACACGCGCATGCGCGCGCGTTGCGCGCGCGTTTTCGCGCGTAAGACTATAACACAACATAAAATCTCCTTATTTTTCTTTCATAATATTCCACATATTTTTGAGAACAAATTGATACCATGTTTGTCTCTTTATGACTATTAATAACGGAATGATCGACCGTTTAACATAAATTTCCGTGCGCGCGAGCTCTTGTAATACATAGCATATATGGGCAAAAACATGCCCATACAAAATCCATTGTAGCTCTTTAGGATGCAAGGTGACCCCAATTTTTTTTCATATTTTGATAGAGTATGATTCGGAGATATTTTTTCATGTCCCATTTGACCCTCAATTAACTCATGACGTCATCATAATGGCCTCCGAACTCAACATTCCAATTTGCATATTATGACGTCAGCATATTTACGGAAAATTGATTGTTTCTCTGTAGATATTGATCGATTTTCTTTAAAATTTGTATATGTTTTAGCCGAGACAATTCTCTACAAATAAAGTGGCTACGATCCTTCATTTTGGCATAGGCATCATGGCGTATTTTTTGCGATTAAAGGAGGCATGTCATTTTGCGTGTATTCTCTATGGGACATGACTTTTTCTCAAAACTGGATTCTACATTCCCGTCTTTCGCGAGCAATATCTCCGTCGTTTTAGCTTCGTTTACGCTGAACTTTGAGTATGATGTAGCTGAGACAATTAGCTATCTCAAATGTGCCCTTCATTTTGTCTAAAATTTTAGCTGGACCAGCCCACCTATACTTGTACCAAACAAGTATTACAAATCTAGTTTTGTTCTGGTTTCCTACTAAAGAAAATCTCGAAAGGAGATTTCCATCCAAGGACCTTTTTCGGGTCCTCGTTTAGGAGTTTTGTATAAGAGGGAAGCTCTTTAACCCAGTTGATACCCTTTTGTTTGTTTACAATAGAATATTTACATGATTAAGAAATCGTCGACGGTCAACGAACCATCGAATCGGTCCCTCCTCTGTGTGTTATATATATGGACCATTTTGACTGATTCGTCAGTTCGTGTGACCGCCGACCAATCATTTATTTGTGACGTGTTTTATCCACATATGTAATAATGTAATTTATTTTTTAAATGAAAAAAAAGAGGAATAAGATGATGGGCTTAGTTTCGAAGATTTGTTTAAATTTCTATTTCATTTGAAATAACCGGGTCTGGATGAAAGACTACGCTCTATACCCATGTTATTCCACAGGAATGAGATGGTGAGGTCTTAGTTTGAAGATTTTTTTTTTAAATAACCGAGTCTGAAGTAAAGACTACGTTCTAATCCCATGCTTTATTACCGGGTCTTAATTTGGAAGATAGAGGGGTCTTAGTTTAAAAGGTTTTTTTGTTGTTTTGTTTTGTTTTGCTTTGTTTTTTGTTTGTTTTTTAACTTTTGAAAAACCGGGTCTGGAAGAAAGACTACGCTCAATACTTATGTTCTTCCATAGGAATAAGATGATGGGGTCTTAGTTTTGAAGATTTTTAAAAAGTTTTGAAATAACCGGGTCTGGAAGAAAAACTACGCTCTAAACCCATGCTTTATTACCGGGTCTTAGTTTGGAAGATGGTGTGGTCTTAGTTTTGAAGATTTTTTAATTTTTTTGAAATAACCGGGTCTGGAGCAAAGACTGCGTGCTATACACATGCTTTATTACAGGGTTTTAGTTTTAAATTCGACAAAATATCCCTTCAAATTTATTACATTTGTGGGTAAAGTCATTATTACATGTGTGGGTGATTCAAAATATCACTTAAAATTTATTACATTTGTGGGTAAAGTCATTATTACATTTGTGGGTGAAATTATTACATTTGTGGGTAAAGTGTTATTACATTTGTGGGTGTTGTTACATTTGTGGGTAAAGTGTTATTACATTTGTGGGCGTTATTACATTTGTGGGAGTTATTACATTTGAGGGTGTAACAGGGGGGGGGGTAGTAAAAAGAAATCTAAAGAGCACAATCCTTGGTAACTGTTTGAATGGTTTGTTTTATTTGCTGTGTAAAATTTCTATACATGAACACAAACATATTTAAAAAAAAATCAACTATTAAAAATACAGTTGGAATTCTCTAATCCAGACAAAGATAAATTTCTCCAGACAAAAGAAAGGTGATAGGTCATCATTTAGTTATAGAAACGTCTGATCGGTGACTTTGGGCGCGTTTATTGGGTCTTGCCACTAGATGTGTACATATCGTACCCCACTATCATACCCCACTATCGAACCCCACTATACGAAAGTGATTTGCAGGATGTTGCGTTTATCGTCTCTTCACGATTCAAAATAAAGGCCTTGTGTCTGCGCAGCTGTTTTGACCCGGGAAGCAGACAGTTTCTCGGAGGTCAACTACACACACATGCTTGTACACAACACATGGCGCGCTAGCCTCCGAACCGGAAAGTAACCTGTGTGGTCCGATTTGTATGTGGGGTTCAAAACTGTATGTCACATTCAAAACACACCTTTTTGCGTCTTTAGATATGCCCATATCTAAAGACCTTTAAAAAAGGCTTTGCGTTTATCACCTTCCAAATTTGCCTGAAAGGCGTTTGAGAAACCTGATTCTAGCCAAAAATTTGGTCAATAAACGAAGCCAAAGTGTCATTCATGGAAAAAGCAAAAGTGTAACGCAGGATGACTAAAATTCTTCTATCTATTCTTGACTTGGAATATTCTGACCGGCTTAGGGTACGTTTATCGTGTCTTGCCTCTAGATATGTACATATCGAACCCTCTATCGAACCCCACTATACGAACGTGATTTTCGGGATGTCGCGTTTATCGTCTCTTCACGATTTAAAATGAAGGCCTTGTCTCTGCGCAGCTGCTTTGCGCCGTTTGACCCGGGACGCAGAGAATTGCTCGGAGGTCAACTAGGGCATAGCACATGGTGCGCACTAGTCAAGCCCAACGAACTCAAACCAAAAAATACTTGAAATTCAATGGTCCAGCCTCTGTACCGTTTACGTATCGAGTGCCCAATCAGCTGATAAAATAACACACCCTCAACGTTGAAAGTAGACGTAGCCATTCCTCTCATTTTTATCGGGCCCCAATATGAGAGGAATGGCTACGTCTACTTTCAACGTTGAGGGTGTGTTATTTTATCAGCTTATTGGGCACTCGATACGGAAACGGTACAGAGGCTGGACTACTTCAAACTATCGCAAGTAAGAGCCTTCACTTGTATCCGAATTGGATCGTTTTCACAGCGAGTCGTCAATTTATGGAATGAGCTTCCAGCTTATGTAATTGATAGCCCATCTGTAAACTCATTCAAAATCCAGCCTGGAAAAAGCACGAAGAGCTAAATATGACATGTATAACCCTAAAGAAATGTTTCCTTGCTATTGCATTGTCCGAAGCTCCGACATAGGCGCAATCCCCAGTACATACAGACATTAATCCTGCTGCAGAGGGGCATATAACTAATTATACTTGAAGCCCATCATCAAGGTAAATGAAGAATATTTAAGAAAAATTATTCGTAGTCCTATCCCGCAACCACGGGTTTAAAAAAGAAACACATATTTCCCATCTCTTTTTATCCGCTTTTTAACGATTTTTTTTATACCTGAGATAAAGAAGCTCGATGAGTAATATCTTTGTAGAAATCATCATGAAAGTCACATGAGATAATATTCAGGTCTGTAAGATGAGACAGGAGACTTAGAAACTTCCCCACACAGTAGGATGCTGATTGATCATCGCGTAGCTTCAAACAGGAAACTTTTAACTTCTGAATCTGTGCATGGAAATACAAAATAATAACATACGTGAATCAAGAAGCATGAATTGTGGAAGTTGGAAATCCTTAATGTAGTCTGTACTGTCGATTTAAGCAATCACATATTTCACAGAACATGATCGAGGGTTCAGGTTTGAGGGTGGGGGGGGGGGGGTCAGTAAAGAGATACACTGTTGCTCATAACGGTGGAATATTTTTTTTTATCCCAATTTATGGAATTATTTTAAAAATAATTTAAAAATAATAGATCTAGATAATATTATACATCCTCAGATTTTATTGAATAATAAAGATACACTGTTGCTCATAACGGTGGAATATTTTTTTTAAATCCAAATTTATGGAATTATTTTAAAAATAATTTAAAAATAATAGATCTAGATAATATTATACATCCTCAGATTTTATTGAATAATAATTTGCCAATGTGTGTTTTGCGTGACTGCTAAAGCATGTAAATGCTACTATGTTTATCAACTAGGGGACCTATGCCCTTTAGTCATAAATGACAGTAATGAGGATTAATGCCCCCAAAAAGGGCACTAATATAGCACATCGACACGGTGTTGATCCTGGGGCCTCACAGTTACGAGGCCATTGCTTTGTCACTGAACCATGACTGTACGCAGCGGGGGCTAGGATAGGGGCAGATTCCATAAATAAAAATAAATTTAAAAAAAGCAATACATTTTCAATAATTTATTGCATTCTACCCCGGTCCCCAACATAAACAAATCTTCTGTGTGCCCATGCCTTGAGCCATAATGCATGGCAGTCCAGAGGATTTTTTTATGTTGGGGACCGGGGTAAAATGCAATAAATTATTTAAATTTATTGCATTTTCTGTTTTTTATTTTATTTATGGAAACTGCCCCCTATCCTAGCCCCCGCTGCGTACAGTCATGGTTTAGTGACAAAGCAATGGCCTCGTAACTGTGAGGCCCCATGATCAACACCGTGTCGATGTGCTATATCAGTGCCCTTTTGTGGGGCATTAATCCTCATTACTGTCATTTATGACTTAAGGGCATAGGTCCCCTAGTTGATAAGCATATTAGCATATACATACTTCAGCAGTCACGCAAAACACACATTGGCAAATTACTATTCAATAAAATCTGAGAATGTATACTATTATCTAGATCTATTATTTTTAAATTATTTTAAAAATAATTCCATAGATTATAATTTTAAAAAAAATATTCCACCTTTATGAGCGACAGTGTATCTAAAGAGCAAAACACTTGGATAACTGTTTGGTGGTTTTTATTTTCATTGTAAATGTATATAAAATGAAAACAAACATATGAAGAAATTAACTTTTTAAAATACAGTTGGAATGCTTTATTGCAGACACAGAGAAACTTCTCCAGACAACAGAAATTAAAGCTGATTGGTCATCATTTAGTTATAGAAACGTTTGATTGATAACAAAGTGTCATTCGTGGAAAAAGCGTCAAGAATATTTACGCCAATTTATTTGTAGTCCTATCTCGCAACCTCACGTTTAAAAAAAAGGAAAAACAAATATTTCCCCTCTTTTTTATCTGCTTTATTTTTTTATTTTTTTTACCTGAGATAAAGAAGCTCGATCAGCAATCTCTTTGTAGAAATCATCATGAAAGTCACATATGAAAATGTCCAGGTCTGCAAGATGAGACAGGAGACTTAGAAACTTCCCCAGACAGTAGGATGCTGATTGATCATCGCGTAGCTTCAAATGCCAAACTATTAACTTCTGAATCTGTGCATGGAAATACAAAAGAATAACATACGTGAATCAAGAAGCATGACATGGGGGAAATTGGAAATCCTTAATATAGTCTGTACTGTCGATTTAAGCAATCACATATTTTACAGAAGATGATCGGGGGTTTTGGTTTGAGGGCGGGGGGGGGAGGTCAGTAAAGAGATATCTAAAGAGCAAAACACTTGGATAACTGTTTGGTGGTTTGTATTATTTTCTGTGTAAAATGTATATAAAATGAACACAAACATATGAAAAATTAACTTTCAAAAATACAGTTGAAATGCTCTAATCCGAACACAGAGAAACTTCTCCAGACAAGAGAAATAAAATAAAAGCTGATTGGTCATTATTTAGTTATAGAAACGTCTGATTGGTGACAAAGTGTCATTCGTGGAAAAAGCGTCAAGAATATTTACGCCACTGAATTTATTTGTAGTCATATCCCGCAACCTCAGGTTTTTTTAAAAGAAACAAATATTTCCCATCTCTTTTTATCTGCTTTAAAAAAAAAAGATTTTACCTGAGATAAAGAAGCTCGATTAGCAATCTCTTTGTAGAAATCATCATGAAGGGAACATGAGTGAATCTCCAGGTATGTCAGATGAGACAGGAGACTGACAAACTTCCCCAGACAGTAGGATGCTGATTGATCATCGCGTAGTTTCAAAGTGTAGACCTCAAACTTCTGAATCTGTGCATGGAAATACAAAAGTATAACATCGTGAATCAGGAAGTATGACATGGAGAAAAATATAGTATGTACTATCACACTAAGAATTATACGTTTTACTGCTTTTTTGTAATCTTTTTATAATAACTTGTAAATATTGTGATTGTTTTTTTATTGTTAAATAAAACACATAAGGAAAAAAGGGAAGAAAAAAAGAATTAACATTATTACAGAAGATGATCCAGGGTTCTATAGTTGGAGGGGGAGGGGGGGGGGGGGTAGTAAAAAAAAAATCTAAAGAGCAAAATCCTTGGTAACTGTTTGGATGGTTTGTTTTATTTCCTGTGTAAAATGTCTATACATGAACACAAACATATAAAAATCAACTATTAAAAATACAGTTGGAATTCTCTAATCCAGACAAAGAGAAACTTTTCCAGACAAGAGCAAGCTGATAGGTCATCATTTAGTTATATAAACGTCTGATAGGTGGCAAAGTGTCATTCATGGAAAAAACAAGAGTGCAACGCAGGGGGGGGGGGGGGGTAGTAAAAAAAAAATCTAAAGAGCAAAATCCTTGGTAACTGTTTGGATGGTTTGTTTTATTTCCTGAGTAAAATGTCTATACATGAACACAAACATATCAAAATCAACTATTAAGAATACAGTTGGAATTCTCTAATCCAGACAAAGAGAAACTTTTCCTGACAAGAGCAAGCCGATAGGTCATCATTTAGTTAAATAAACGTCTGATAGGTGGCAAAGTGTCATTCATGGAAAAAAACAAGAGTGCAACGCAGGATCACTAACATTCTTCTACCTATTCGTGACTTGGAATATTCTGACCGGCTTAGACATTTGAAATTGCCCACACTTGCATACCGTCGTCACAGAGCGGATATGATACAAAGTATATAGGCCCGAATTCACAAAGGAGGTTTGTCGACAAACCTTGGTTTTCTTGCGTCATATGACGCGTTTTGACGCGTTCGTACAAACCAGCCTTTATGAATTCGGGCCATAGACTATTCCGTGGGATTGACCGCAGGGGCTCCAACCAATCTGAACGCGTTGCCTTAGCTTCAAACTACCGAAAGTTAGAGCCTTCACTTCTATCATGCTTCTATCCGAATGGGATCGTTTACACAGCGATTCGTCAATTTATGGAATGCGCTTCCAGCCTATGTAATTGATAGCCCATCTGTAAACTCATTCAAATCCAAACCGGAAAGCATGGAGAGCTAAGTATGACATGCACAACCCTGAAGAAATGTTTCCTCGCTATTGCATTGTTCGAAGCTCCGACAGACGCAATCCCCAGTACATACAGAAATTAATCCTGCTACAGAGGGGCACATAACTAATTATACTCAACATCAAGGTGAATTAAGGTAAATCAAAAATATTTACGCCAATTTATTCGTAGTCCTAACCCGCAACCTCAGGTTTTATAAAAAGAAACAGATATTTCTCATCTCTTTTCATCTGCTTTTTTTTTAAATGAATTTTACCTGAAATGAAGAAGCTCGATCAGTAATCTCTTTGTAGAAATCATCATGAAGGAAACATGACCAAATCTTCAGGTCTGTAATATGAGGCAGGAGACTGAGAAACTTCCCCAAACAGTAGGATGCTGCTTGATCATGGCGAAGGTTCAATGCGAAAAACTTCTTAATCTGTGCATGGAAATACAAAAAAATAACATACGTGAATCAAGAAGCATGACATTGGGAAACATTTAAAACCCTTAATATTCACATGATTACATAAGATGATCCAGGGTTCTGGTTTGAGGATGAGGAGGGAGGGAGGGAGTCAGTAAAGAGATATCTAAAGAGCAAAACTGTTTGGTTGGTTTGTTAAATTGTCCGTGTAAAATGTATATAATGAACACAAACATTAACAAATTAAATAACAAAATACAACTGGAATGCTCTTATCCGGGCCATATAAATTTATCCAGACAAGGGAAAGCTGATTGGTCATTATTTAGTTTTAGAATCTGTTTCAATGGTAATGATTTAATTTATTCAACTTTCAACGTGTGAATCTGAGGAAATGCAATCGAATACGCTGGCAAGTCATGGAAAAGGATAAATGATAGTGGAAACCCTTCAGTCAGTATTTAGTGGTAATTTGTAGAGCCCCCCCCCCCCCCTAAACAAAAAAAAAAAAACGAAAAAAAAGAAAGAAAAAAAAAGAAGAAGAATAAAAACACAGGCATGACTGAGAATTGTAACGGTAATCCGGGTTGGATTTATAACTCGCACCATATGAACAGCACTAAAGGTTTGTGATTCATGGCAATTTATTACCATTTTTTTGTTTGTTTTGTTTCAACTGAGTGCTACAAAGGTATCGTGTTCAAGGGATGGCATCCATAGGATTATGGCCCTATATCCTATCAGATTCACTTTGTGAAAATTATAATACTAGTCAGCAGAAGGGATTTTCCTTTCCTTTACAAATTTCAGCATGATCGAAAGACCACAAATGAGTGATTGGAGAGCAATGAAGAAAAAATTGTCTACCATTATCCATATAAATCTGGTTCGAATTGAAGGCTCTCCTCTCTCCTCTCTACTAGTGGGGAATTAATTATAGACATATCACCTCTACATACAAAAATTTAAATGTTGACATTCAAGCAAAATAATATATACTCCCGTTAAAGGTATAGACCAGTTTTGGAAACGCCCCCCCCCCCTCTCAAAAAATGAAATGGATGCTCTTATTATCAATCATTTGAAAGAATTTGTTTTGACTAATACGTGATGATACAAATTTTTGCTGGGAAACCGCCTAATAATTGATATATTTGGTAAATTATTATATCTATCCGGACTGGATAGATATCGCGTAGTCCCATATACATCTTTCTGTGTACAGTGCTTGTAACTTTACCAAAAGTGGGCCAACTTTCGCATGACTAGAACTGGTCTATACCGTTAAAGGGCATATAACTATAAAGAGCTCGAGCACAAAGATCGTGGGGAGGAGAGAGAAATTGAATGGAATGGGAGAAGAAAGTACTTTAGCAATAAAAAGGAAACTTGTATTGTCAAGGAAGAGATGGAAGAGAGATAGATAGAGAGAGAGAGAGAGAGAGAGGGAGAATGGGGATGAAAGGGTAAGAAAGCAGCTTCACACATTCACTGACCTTTGAATCCACCTCTCTGCCATCAAGGTCCGGAAAACGTTTGCCACTTGCAATATTTACGCCCATTTTGCGAACTTTTAAACAACGAACACATGTTCGATGGCAAAGTGCATCCACTGTATCTACTGTTAATGGTCCAACGCAGGAATCCCCATCACCAAATTCTATGCTCTCTTGTTCCTGTTGAAAAGAATAGTTGCTGGTTTCTTATTTGAAAAACCCTGAAGGGAATACCATGACATTGCAACGTATGGTGAGCACACAAAACTAGGTATTGGCAATTTGTTTGAAATATTCCCAAAGAAGACCAGGCATTTTGTATGATAACTACTGTAGAAGGCAAAGCTAAAGATGTTAAATAGGATTTATATATCAAACAAGCGAATCATACAGATTAATTCAAACTTCCAATTAATCTGAATTACGACTATGGAACTTTCATCAATATACTTTGACATGTTTCAGAGTAATAGTTCGCCAAATGTATACAGGTGTCTGACGATTCGTATGTTTTAATGTTGTATTTGGGCTCGGCTACTTGATGTTTGATCCATGTACTTGATGTCCTTTCTATCATCTTCTCCCATTTGAAAAAGAGAGAAAATCTCTGTAAATTTCAATTATCCTAGTTGCTGACGAAATAGTTTCTTTTCATACAGACATTGTGTAGAAACATATGTACAATGTGTGATTAATATATTTCTTTAGATAAAAGATAATATTTTTTGTACAGAGTGATTGCGAGTGGACCTCGCAAAAACCGTCATAGCATTGTAAATTGTCAATAACCAATAATTGTATTATTCTCTATCAGATTTTGCGTACACATTCACTGATATGTTTCTCTCAATATCCTGCATTCATCAAAACTGAATATCAGGGTGAACTTCCCTCAGTGGCGGATCCAGGGGGGGGGGGGGACCGGACCGGACCCCCCCTAAACAAAAAAATTAGTCCTCACCCCCCCCCCCCCCCCCCCCACTGAGCGAAATATTGGTCGGCACGATTTTCATATTTCAGCACAATAAATTTCAAATTGATTTCAAATTTGGGCCCCCACCCCTAAGAAATCCTGGATCCGCGACTGACTTCCCTTTATGTATCATAATTTAACACTCTAAAAACGTATTTGGAAGCAACAAAGACGATGTGACAAAAAAATTACCGTGTCATGTCCAAGAGTTATTTTCATCCTTTTCTCAGCAGTTATTTGTTCAGCCAGGGGGTCCAATTCGTCATCCGTAAAACATTTGATGATACTATACAACATAATTATATGTTCAAGAAAATTACTTATTTAAACATTTTGAATCACTGAATGTTTAAAGGAATTGAAGAAGAATAAAGTACCCAGTGATATAACCAAACAGGCTGTATACCAGCTACTGGGGTTTTCTTGTTATAATTTTCATTTAGATTTTCAATTTAGAAAATGTTCGATACGTCTATACTATCAAAACGAATATAGTAGTAGGGTATAATAAAAATCCCACATATTATAAATGTTCTAGGTGGTTATGCAACGATCATAACTTTTTTAATCAACAAGATTAATTTCTTTAGTTAATATTTGCGTGAAGTCCCTTTTTACTTTATCATAACTGACTCTTGCAATAATTATTCTGGAAATAAATTTACAAATTGACAACGTTGTTAGGGCAGAAAACTCTTTCACAAGCTTACACAAGCTTTCAAAAATCTGATTGCTGTCAGAAATTGAAACCATTTGATTGATTTATTGGTATTTTTTCTATAATTTATACATATTGGCCTATCCGTTTCTTTAATTTCACTAAGTTATTTTTATTGTTCATTTATTTATTGATGTATTTATTATTTTGAATCATTGTCATTAGTAGTATCATTACTATTATTAATATTATCATTACAAATATTATCATTAAAAGTATTATTATCATTATTATTTTCATTATCATTGGAAATAATGACAATTTCTGCAACATGGCCCTGATTTTAATACTTACCTCATTGATTTCAAATGCAGGTGGTTCATTAGATTACGTAGTATTGCTTCACTGCGTATGTTGCCCATTACTAGCTCTTGAAAGGTCAGACATGTGAGTTGTGGGAATGAACTAGAGAAAAGTTGCCCCAGTGAAGTAGGTTCTCCAATGAGAGGAACTAGGTTTTCCCCTTTCTTACCACGCTCAATAGACAACACTGCTAGGCTGGAATGTGCCAACCGTTTAACAACTCCTGGTGAGACAGTTTGAAGAGTGTTAAAAGTCAGTTGCTTCACGCTCGGGAATAGGCCCTCAATTGTGACATTAATGTCACCATCATTAAACCTCTGTAGACCATTTAGGAATTGATGATCTACAACCACCTCTTTGATTGAGGATTTATCTCCCTGTGTGCGAAATGGCAATGAAGTAGAGTATTATCAATAAATCTGTTCATATAATATAATAATAATAGTAATGCTGGTGGCTTCTTTTATAGCGCACATGTCCGTCACGCTGTGACGCTTCTGGCGCTGCCCCGATTATTAGCCTGGCTTTAGCATGGCAGCCACTGTGGCGCTCTAGCATTTCAAGGAATTGATTCATGCCAGGTACCAATCTACATCACCTGGGTTGTATTAAAGCTTGTATTAAAAATATGAAAAAGAATGACCGATTAGATTTATTTACAATGCAATACAGACAGAAATTCCCAATGTAATGAAAAGGAAAAAGAATTTCAAATACAACTTTTTCTTGATGAAGCAAATATGTTGTTTTCCTAAAGATAACTTACAGACAAATGAGGGAAACAGGTCATTGAAAGTTTAACAAATTACGATTAAAAATAAGAAACTCATTACATTTGAAGTTGTAATCAATATCAAATATAAATTGGCAACTCTGTGACGTATTTTGCGAGCTCTCTTCCCATTTGTTCTGTACTTTAACAAATCTGAAACTTTTATTTTCCCTCAAGAACATTTTCAAGCATACATACAATCTAAATATAATTATTGCAAACATTTTTCTATTCAACCCGGTATAGAAAAAAAATACTCCGTCATCAATAATGAAGAAAATGAAAGTTTAGGAAATTGAATGTACAGCACTAATTGGAGAGGAGCTCGCAAGATATGTCAGTGTTGCCATTTTGTGTTTGATTTATAGCTCAGTTGGTAGAACAGTGGTCTCGAAATACGGTGATCCTGGTTCGAAACCAAGGCGATGCGCTAGTGTCCTTTGGTAATGCATTAATCCTCATTACCAGGTCCCTAATTTGGAGAGGACCTAAAGCCATGGGTCCTCTAGTTGCTTAATTACTAACAAGCATTTATGCTTTCTTAACAGTCAGGTAAAATAACCACCACTACTACTACAACTTAAATCCGGGTGGACTTCCCCTTTAACAAAGTATATGATCAAATTTGGTATTTTTATTTTTGTATGTTCTATCTTTAAGACTTCTGTTGTCTTGTTTATAATGCAGATGCTTCAATGCAATTTACTCTTCTTTTTTCACACATGCGCCTTGACAATTTAAATTCAGGTGAATTCAGCGCCTTACAAATTTCATATATTATTATTACTATTATTATTAGTAGTAGTACTACTATTAAAGTGAATTCTTAGTTTATTAATTCATCAAAGCCTGGGTGGAAAAATACTTATTGCCCTCCATGAGACAATAAGCAGTTTTTAATTAAAGCGAAAATGTACTTTCATCCTCCGAAAGCATAATATTTTTCCTTCAATAAATGGTGCATGCAAAACAAAGTACTATAAGTACTTAAAACTGTAGAAACATTGTCTCACAGAGGCACACAATCATTTCTGGCCCTACTGTCACAAGAGGGGGCGATTGGTTGTGTTTTTTTCTGTCTCATTCGCATGATAAAATGAAGCAATTAACCATCTTGCTCAGTTGCTATATACTTCCTCACCTAATAGCTGTACGTAAATAAAGATTCTTAAAAAAAGATTTTTAAATTTTAAAGCTGAATTCCAAAAGTACAAAACCAATAATGAAAGTTGTAGATATTCCCTTATCTAGCTAGTGCTCACTCTCTACCAAATAATGTCACCCTTTATCCTGCTATCAGCGGAGACAACAATAATTCCATCTCAGGCCATAATTATAAGTGATGAAGACAGTGTGCATATTATTTTTAATATCTTCTTAAAAGAGGTAAAGAGGTAAACGTGCTTGTTTGTGGTATATGCAGGTAGTCTGCGAAGCTAAGTTTCGGAGCGAAAACAAAATTCACGCTAATTAGCCGCCCCCCCCCCCCCACCCACCCCCCCCCCCCAAAAAAAAAAAAAAAAAAAAAAAAAAAAAAATAATAATAATAAATAAATAAATGAAAACAAAAATGGGGGGGGGGGGGGGGAAATGAAGAACGGAAATAGAAAAATGAAATGGTTCCAGCGCACGACGTCCCAAAGTAACGTTTTTGAACACAACATGGAAGTATTATTTACACTGTAGCATTTCTGAGAAAGACGCATTGTCATCATTAGTATTCTGTTAAAATAATAATATATTTACCGCCATTGTAGAAACTTGTGTATGCATTAACTGGTAGAAGTCATGATCCAATGTTGTACGATAAAACTCTAATCTTGATAATGAATTTGATGCAAGTAGGACATCTGCTAGGTCACGTGAAACAGTCGGGCCACATGATCTGTCTCTGAATACCAAAGTCTCCTAAAATAGACATAAACATGTTATAATTACTATACCATTCTTATAGCTAAAATGATCCTGACATGTTATACAAGTTTAGGTATGTATTTTTTTATTTTGTGTGCAAAAGGGTGACCCCCAAAAAGTGACCTTACCCCCCCCCCCCCCGCTTATTCAGCGGGTGACTTAGGCGTTGCGAAATTTTCGGCACGATTTAAAACAATTATACCCCCCCCCCCTGAAAAAATCCTGCGTACGCCACTGTGTGTGTATATATATATATATATATATATATATATTTATTTATACATTATACATTATGGATTCTTATTTAGCGCACGTATCCACCATGAAAGGTGCTCAAGGCACTCCAATATTACCCCGGCTCTCGCAATTTCGGCGCTCACAGCATTCAAGGAATTCCTTCCTACCGGTATCCATTTAACACGGAAGCACAATCATACATCAATACAGCAGCTTGCAACAAAATACAAGTCAGTGTGTGCCAGGATGGATATACCTGGCTTAACCTGGGCGCTCCCTTTCAAGACCAGGTGTGGGAAAGGGTACAGTGTATGAAATTATGGAAGCAACGGTTACAACAATCAATAACTCATGAAGAAATGCCGCAATATGTCTTTACCTAGATGTACATAATGTACATGTACAAGTAATGTTAAGATGTGTATACTATTCAAGTTTCTTTCAATTGAGCCTACATGTATATACTAAATAACCAGTGGTTATGAGATATGCACATGAAGGCATGAACCAAAATCGATTCATGGACCCCCTTTTCATTCAATCTACAATCTGAATGTCATTCTATTTGTATTTCCTTTGATACACATTCATTAAAGAAATTTATTACAACATTGTATATAAAGTTGTATTGTTGTAATGGAGGTTGTACGCCGGCTACACACTGTTGTAGATACACATATTACTTTTATACGTAATTGTCCTACATTCAATAATATACAACTATTGATTGCTTTGAGGGACATGGTTGCCCAAGGTAATCTCAAAACATTACGGTACCCGAGGCAAGGTCGAGAGAGCTAGCTGCAGTCTCAAGATCACAGAGGAGCTATAGTCTTAAGCGTGAACCGGAAAATAAGCAGTATAGTTGTTTAATACACCGCATCCCGACTGTCAATTCTCAAAAAAAAAAAAAAAAAAATTAAATAGCAAAAGCTGCCTGTCAAAATGTATTTATTTGAAGGAAGATTAAATGAACCGGCATTTTCCATTGTGCTAATTCACTATTGACTCAATGCACACGATTGCATTTAAAAACTATGTATGGTAATTTGTTTTCGCTATACTGCCCAGCAATCATGATTTCCCCTAACCAAGGAGGGTAGACACCCACCTCCCAGACCCTCCCCACGCCCTTGAAAGAGTCCACTTTATATTATGTCTGCCCCCCCCCCCTCCCCCACTAAAATACTAGTTACGGGCCTACTATAACTAACCATTCCGTGCTGTTCCATGATGAATAGGTAACCAGACAACGTGTGAGCAGGCATGTCTTTATCGAATGTCAACATTTTCTCGTCTGCAAATATCTGTAGTCCTACTGCTTTCGCTGTGTCATTGTTATACGCTTCAAAAGTGACATCTACTAGAAATTCATCGTTTCCTCTTCTTTGTAGTACATTTTGGAAGTCCTTTTGTTGTATTTTCTTGACAATGTCAAGTCCCACCTCCTTTCCCAGGGCAGCGGTGAAATACAAGAGATAACGGAATTCTTGTGGGTTGTTGCTCAGTACCTCACCCATCGACCTACTATACTCTTCGCCATTCGTGTCATATAGAGAGGCAAGATAAATAGACGCAATATATTCTTGAAATAATTTGTGAGGAAAGAAAACACTAGCGGTTTTGGGTTGTGAGGTAGTCAAAATGCTTTTCCATTTGGATACATTTCGATTCTCCCGACTTAGAACTCCGATTCTGCAACATGTCTCCATGGCTTCCTTACACAAGCTGAAGTCCTCCTCATTAAAAACCAATTTCCTTTTCAGGAGTCCTGAGAAGGCAATCGATCCTATTATTTGCAAACAAAGCTTGATATTGTCCATTTCCTTGTCCAGATGGGTTTCATGTAACACTTTGGTGACCTTTGAGACATAATGGTCTCTTAATGACGTGATCATTTGTTCAAATAATTGAGAAAATGTCTTTAGTCTGCGTATTGTTTCTCGTTTCTCACTGTCGCAATTTTCCCATAAGATGCATAGCATTGCTACATAAATTGGGAAGGGTGCCATGTTCTCCTTGATTACATCATTCACTTCTATAAACTGACATAGTTCTGATCCCGCGTCTTCATCTTTCACGAAGTACTTGCTGATGTATTTTGAGACATTTTCAGCACTAAATCCTTTTACTGCAATGAAAGCATACGACTTACTCAATACTTTGTTGGATTTGATCTTATGCGCCCTCCACGGTCTTGTTGTCACCAGAACTATGCATTGCTTGAATTTCTTCGATCGTAGAATTTGAGAAATATCTGAGCTTTCTTTGGCAGAGAGGTCCCCATCATACTCATCGAGTCCATCCAGTACAATAAGAACCTTTGTAGGTTGAGATAATATGTAATCATCGATCTGTTTAGTGTTTACAGCATTATTGTCAGAGAGATAGTTTTTCATAATATCACCAATTGTCTGACCCTTGACAACGTTACGCAGGGGTATAACCAGTACCCAACTGAAGCGCTGAAACTCGGGAGATCCATTGACCCAATCCCATGCTATCTTCGAACAGAAGGTCGTTTTACCAACACCACCTTCACCTTCAACCAGAAGACGCTTAGGAAGTACCCCATTAATCTTTGTAGTTAGAAGATCAGTGTAATCAAGTGGCTGTTCGGTTCTCCTTGATCCCATTTCTTTCCTAAGTAGCGTTAAGTTTGTGTAAATTTGCTTGAATTCAAAGATGATATTGAAATCAAGCGGGTCAGGTTTAATTTTGCACATTTGTTCGCGATAGAATGTCTTCAAGTCTTCCCCACACTGGAGAACCTGTGCCTCAGTTATGTTTGGTTTGGAAGTATCCAGTATTGGATCTATACGGAGATTAAAAACAAAATGCAACGAAATATCTACTTTAACGGATGTTACATAATTATAAGGACACGGATAGTAAATGTCTAACGCGTACAGAAAGGCAAATGATATCTTTTGGTGGTGAATGTAGGAACAAATCAAATATCTACAGGATTTTAATCACATTCTGGGTCACAACCCATTGGAAATGAAATGATTTGGGCCAAACATGCAATTAATATCAGTCTTCGACGGTACGTTATAAATACATCATGAATAGATGATTAACATAACTTTGATAAATGATCTTAATAGTAACGGATACACAAAGCATCAAATTACATTTTACAGTCGTCCAGTAATATGTCCAAATAACTCATTCAAAAGAGATCGTCCACCCTAACGTAATTGTATTCGTAATATGCACAGAGAATGAGAGAACAGATTGTCGTAATTAATTGTCACCTTAAATGTTCCTCTAAACTAAAGCTACTTTGTTCTAAACACCATGATGAACAAAATATCTTTCTTGTAAAATGTGTAATGTAAACTTACCAGACGGTGAGGTTGCAGATGTAAGATATGCACCTTAAGAATGGAAATAAAATTAGATAGATAAAAGAACAGTTAATGTTCTGCTAATTAATATTATAAACAAATGTCCACATATATTTTTAGAAACAGTATATTTCTCTGGCAGGGGGGGGGGGGGGGTCGAGCATAAGTCTGAAAATAATATGAATAATAAGCAAACCTGGGATTTACTTCTGAACCTTTCTCTTTTCTTCCATGTTTTTAGTAAAGTGGTTTTATGTGGATAAGATTTGCACACCTAAGCAATAATTTTCTCTGCTGATAATACTTTTCCTATTTTAGTTTTATTTGATAAAGTCTGTTTTTAATCCGAATATTTTTTCCACGTTTTCCTATCTTTCTTAATGTCCATTGTATGTGTATCACAATATTTATCGTTATCATGTACCCTTTGTGATTACGCATGAAATGACGACATTCATGTAACAGAAAAGACATTACAAGTACAATGGCAAAGTTACCTTTTAATAATTTTGTCTGAAGTGCACCCATATCAGCGTTTTGAAGAATTTCTCCAAGAAGTGCTCTACAATTGATACCATCTCTCTGCTTGACTTTCCATCCGCAGAATAATTCGATCAAAGCTCCTGGGAGGTTCAATTGATGTTGGGTCAGTACATTCCGGCTCTGAGCTAAGCTGAAACCAAGACCAATGCACAGGTATTCGTAGCAGTCGCCTGGAACTTCTTTAGCAAGCAATATCAGTTCACTCTCCTGCAGTAAACTATCTATCGATCTAAAAGAATAAAAGAAGAAGAGAAAAGTAGATTAAATTCCATGTATTTAAAAAAATTAATACTTTCATTAATTATTTTCGTTTCCAAACATAAAGGAACATAAAAACATTACGTGTTGACATGTGCAGGACATTTACTTTTCAACAATTCCATAACGTACAAGAAATTAATTAATTTGATTATTTATTTTTTTGTAAATGAAAAATGCACCTGAACAAAACAAGACATGAACAAAAAAAGTTTGAAACGCAGAGGGCCGACATGGAAACCAAAGGCTTATAGGTTGAAGACACCTGGGCAAAAGAACAAACTCGCTTACACACACATATACTCTCACAAGCATACACATCCCATGCACTCGAATATATATATATATGTATATATATATATATATATATATATATAATACATTTGAATATATATATATATATATATTACGAGGGAATGGTTCCGACAAGATGGAGTGTTTAACAAGTGCTTTCGATTTATTCTCGTCATCACTTCATATGATGAGAATAAAGCAAAAGCGCTTGTGAAGTTAACATGAACCATGCATGCTCTTCTCGCTTGAATCCAGTATGATGTTGTTAACTCTTTATACATTGCTAACAGTGCGTCCCAGAAAAAACGAAACCGAGAATTATCGATGTTTTATTATAACTTAATCACATTTATAATTACTAAATAACTAAATAATTACTAAATATTTGGAAAGCTTAGATCCACTTCTTTCATTTGATGCAACTCATATAATACATATTTCACGCATGAGTGATTAAAATGAATTTGAAGAGAGGAAACTAAAATGTCATTTGGCGGACGGTATCTGAATTTCAAAGAGAAAATCACATTTCTAAAAAGTTGAGGTTCTGTCCTTTCATATGACACCTCAATCGGGAAAAATGAGCAAGGAATGACAAAGTTCTGTTTGTTTAAAGTAGTGATTGCATTTCCATAATTTTATCAAACGAATTCGTTTTCACTGGGTGTCTGCCATAACAACATGCAGAATTGACAACAGACTTAACTCCATTTCGTTGACAACCAGCCATGCATGAAGTCTTTCTTTCTATGGCTGATTGTCAACGAAATGGAGATATATATATCATACAAATATAATAAGGTTTTGCGCGTGCGAGGTGAGGGTGCATGTTCTGTTTTGTACATGGTGCATGGTTCATGTGCTCATTCATTTAATTTAAATTGTATTACCCATGAAGAGGACCCGGATTGAGCTCCACATCCCCCGCTTTTACAAGCAGTAACTCAGTCAGGTACGGCTGCTGTGATAACATCACATCAGCTGTTCCTTTCAAGCTATTCGTTTTGTGGAATGACGATGTTGATCTTGATGATGTACTTGCCATCCCCTGCAAATTAAAAGAAACTCCAATTAGTCCAATAATATATGAAAAATAGGTAGGCCTACAGGGCATTGGTGAATTATAATCGTTGTATGGCCAAATGAAGTAGGGCATATTTCTATTAAGGGAAGACAGTTAAATTAGCTGATAGGTGGTTAATCGGAGGAGCGATTTTTGTAAACAGATATTTGCTCCGGTGCAGATTTTACACAGGAAGTGGACCGTCACTTTTCGTGTGCAGAGGGTCATGATTCGCTGGCACTGTACCAGACTTTGTGGGGAAAACCTTTAAAGGGTATACACTTTTGCACACATCAAACCCGTAGGCAAATCAAGAAATACCCCCTCGTCTTTTGGAGAGTCTTCGGGTAATGCAAATGTCAGATAAGGACTTTACCATACGGGGGAAAGAAAGAGCATATTACATAAAGCCTGTTGGTCATAAAACTAAAGGCTAATCCTGGTGATTGACAACACCCAGCTATTATTGGGTAAACACCCAAATGGTGTCGAATGCCCAAAGGAGCCCACTGCTAGATGTCTTTAAAGCTACATAGTTACGGTTTGGGTTTGCTGTTGGTTCTTAGGACATCAAAATTGAAGGACGTTTATTAGTGTTATAAATTCCTTGTCTTTCGTACCAGGGCAGTAGGGCACTGACTGGAATATTCAACTTAACAAACGAGCAATTGTCGCTGAGCATATGCCATGATTTAGATTAGCCTTTACATAAATCTGCACATTGACATTGCTTTTTTTCCCTCCAATTTCAGTTCAATAAGGATAAAGAAACATTTATTAAACAAAATTAGTGGACACACACGATCAGGAAGCCTGCTTACCTTTCCACCAAAGGGTCCATGTGGTATGGCATCCATGTGTAAGCTAGATGTAGGTGAAGATTTGTTGTCCTCTTGCCTAGGTGATTCAAGTCCAATTACACCACTAAGTGACTTATTGGTGTAGGAATGTCCTGGTCTAGGTGGCTCATTGGTGTAGGAATCTCCTGGTGTTAGTAACTTATGGATGTAGGAGTCTCCTGGTGCAATCGACAAATTGGTATAAACATCTATTGGTGTCAATAACTCTCGGATGTCAGAATCTCTAGGTGTAAGGAAGTCCTGGGTGTAAGAGTCTCCTGGTGTAAGTGACTCGTTGGCGTAGGAATCTCGTGGTGCTAATAACTCGTGGATGTAGGAGTCTCCTGGATAAAGTGACGTATTGGTGAAGGAATGTCCTGGTGTAAGTAGCGTATTAGCATAGGAATCTGTTGATACGGTCAGTAACTCGACAGTGTGGGAATCTCTTGGCGTCAGTAACTCCTGGATGTAGGAGTCCCCTGGCGTAGGTGACTTATTGGGGTAGGAATGTCCTGTTGTAAGTGACTCGTTGGTGTAGGAATCTCTGGGTGCTAATAACTCGTGGATGTAGGAGTCTCCTGGAGTAAGTGACGTATTGGTGAAGGAATGTCCTGGTCTAAGTAGCTCATCGGCGTAGGTTGGTGTGAATAACTCCTGAATATAGGAGGCTCCTTGTGTAAATGGTTCAATGGTGTAGGAATCTCTAGGTGCCAATAAGTCCCGGATGTCAAAATCTCTAGGTGAAAGAAAGTTCTGGGTGCAGGAGTCTTCTTGTGTAAGTGACTCGTTGGTGTAGAAATCTATTGGTGTAATTAACTCCTGGATGTAGGAATCTCCTTGATTAAGTGACGTATTGGTGAAGGAATGTCTCTGTATAAGAGACTTATTGGTGTAGGAATCTCTTGGTGTAAGTAACTCATGGATGTACGAGTCTCCTGTAGTAAGTAGCTCATTAGCATAGGAATCTGTCGGCGTCAGTAACTTGTTAGTGTGGGAATCTCTTGGTGTGAATAACTCCTGGATGAAGGAGTTCCCTAGCGTAGGTGACTTATTGGTGTAGGAATGTCCTGGCGTAAGTGACCCATTGGTGTAGGTATATCTTGGTGTAAGTAGCTCCTGAATATAGGAGTCTCCTTGTGTATGTGGTTCAATGGTGTAGGAATCTCTAGGTGTTAGTAAATCCTGGATGTACGAATCTCTTTGTGTAAGTAACTCCTGGATGTAGAAATCACCTGTTGTAAGTGACTCACCTGTGTATGTATCTCTTGGAGTAAACATTTCCTGGATGAAGCCGTCTCCAGGTGTAAGTGACTCATCGGTGTGGGAATTTATTGATAATAACTCCCGGATGTAAGAATCTCTAGGTGTAAGTAACTCCTGGATGCAAGAATCTTTAGGTAGTGACGTCTGGATGTAGGAATCTCTCGGTGTAAGTAACCTGTTCGTACAATCATATTTTGGCTGAAGTAGCTCAAAGTTGGCGGAGTCTCTTGGTGTTAGTAATTCTTTGACGTCAGAATCAGATAGCATATCATCTGTACAAACATCAGCTGACATGTGTAGCTCTCGGAAGCATGAATCAGAATGTATAATTAACTCCCTGATGTTTGAATCGTTTGGTGTAAGCATGGTAAGATCTTCATCATGAGAGTCACATGCTGTTTGCTGGTCCTTTCTACACAAATCTGTTAGAGAGAGCAAATGTCTAATGCTCGAATCAGTTGGTGTCAGCAATTGTTTAATACGTGTATCAGAAGGGGCGAGTATCTCCTTGATATGAGAATCACTTGCTGTTAATAAATCCTGTGTGCACTGATCACATGAATTTAGTAAATTCTTGATATCTGATGAGTTTCCTGACGGCCGAATGTTTGAAGTTGTATGAGGACATCCCTTAGGATCAGGGTCATCTTGTCTCCTTTTGTCATCTTTGGACATCTCTCCAGAATCACCCATTTTCGCTTCAAGTCTCTCGCAAAGAACCTTCAGTCTCCGAATCCTTTGTAATATTTCTCTCCTTGGTGTCAGCAATTGTTTAATACATGTATCAGAAGGGGTGAGTATCTCCTTGATATGAGAATCACTTGCCGTTAATAAATCATGTATGCACTGATCACATGAAGTTAGTAAATTCTTGATATCTGATGAGTTTCCTGACGACCGAATGTTTGAAGTTTTATGAGGACATCCCTTGGGATCAGGATCATCTTGTCTGCTTTTGTCATATTCGGACTCCTCTCCAGAATCACCAATTTTCGCTTCAAGTCTCTCGCAAAGAACCTTCAGTCTTCGAATCCTTTCTTTCAGCAATCTTTCTCTCCTCTCCTTAACCTCATACTCCCTAATCCAATGAACAAATGTTCCGATTCGGACCCTCCATTCACTAAGTGATACAGGCATCTTGGCGAATCAATTGACTCAGTCACAGGAACAAGCCACGATCTGGAAGAATAATGGAAGGGGGGGGGGCCTATATTAATTAATTAAACATTGCATTCATTGGTAAAGTCCACACTTATACAATAACACGTTTATGGAAAATTGTCAACTGAAAAGCGCAACTATATAAATAACAAGAAAAATAGAATAGTCACTCTGAATAGCACACGTTGTTTTATTTTTAAAACTACCTGGTATGTTTTGTTTCTCATAAGCAATGACTGGAAAAAAAACTATAGTAGTAATAGTATGAGAAGAAGTTAATTGATAGTAGCAGTTATTGTAGGAGTAACTAGTTAGTAGTTGCACTGGTAGTGGATATTTTTTCCGTGCTGGCATTGCTGTCTCGATGGTGGATATTGAAGGCTGCCCCAAGCCCCCTGGAGGGCATATACCGCCATTAAAATGATTCTTACAATTTTGAGCCAGAACTTTGGATGGAATCCAGCCATGGGCTTTCAAGAAGAAGTAGAAAATGTAAGCCAGAGGACATTTTTGTTGGGGGGGGGGGGGGGGAGTGCTGTTCCAAGACTGATTTGGACTGCCTGGAATAGCAAATTTACCCGATCTGAACTTGATATGAACTGACTATGGACGGGGTACAGATGAGATGGACATATTGAGGACTGTGAATGAACGAACAAGAATCGTACTATAGACCTTATTTACACATTCGGCCCCGATCACAAACCATTTTACGATTTTCTAGGACGGTTTCAGATCGTAGTGAGAACTATTTTGATGTGATGGGGGCTTAAGCAATAAGCGAAGGATCACAACTTGGCCTATGCCACTACAACTTCTGGGTACAACTTTCTGACCCTTAACAATGGTTACTATTTTTTGCCCAAAAATTGATGGCCCTTAAAAATGGTTATTGGTTTAGACTCTTCAGCCGCACACCCCCGTCCAAACCAAATCTGAGTAGTAATCGTAGTAGTAGTAGTAGTAGTAATATAGTAGATATAGTTTTATTAGTAGTAGCTGCAGTACTAGTAGTAGTAGACTAGCGCTTATAGACGTTTTAATATTTTGTTTTAGTAGTAGTACTTAATTGTATTAGAAGTAATTTTACTACTAGTATTCAATAGTAGTACCTGAAATTTAGTTCAAACTAAATGTGTCTTTTAGTGGGGTTTTTTTTTTCTCGTAAACTACCTGGTAAGTTTTGTTTGGCATAAGAAATGAATAGGAACATATAGTAGAAGTATTACTTGTATAATAGTAAAAGTAGTATTTTAGTAGTAGTAATATTAGTAGTATAAATAGCAGCAGAAGTAGTAGTAGAAGAAGTAGTCGTGGTGGTAGGAATACGTAGTCGTAGTAGTAGTAGTAGTAGTAGGAGTAGGAGTAGTAGTAGTAGTAGTAGCTGTTGTAGTAGTATTGGCTACAAGTTGTACCTGAATATAGTTATACTTGCATTTGTATAGTAGTAATAGTAATATGATATAGAAGTAGTCCGATCACTACCAGTAGTAGAAGTAGTAGTAGTTGTTGTAGAAGTAGAATAAGTAGTAGAAGTAGCAGTGTTAGTAGTTGTAGTAGTCACAGTTAAAGTAGTAGTAGTCACAGTTAAAGTAGTAGTAGTAGTTAGAAGTAGTAGTAGTAGAAGTAGTAGTAGTAGTAGTAGCAGTAGCAGCAACAATAGTAGTAGTAGTAGTTGTTGTTGTTCTAGAAGTATATTAGTAGTAATAGTAGTATAAGTAGTAGGATTAGTAGTAGTAGTAGAAGTACATGTAGTAGTGGTGGTGGTAATAGCTATTTAGAAGTCGGAGTAGTAGTAGTAGTAGTAGTCGTAGTATAGTAGTAGTAGTAGTAGTAGTAGTAGTAGTAGTAGTAGTAGTATAGTAGTAGTAGTAGTAGTAGTAGTAGTAGTCATAATATAATATATTGAAAATGAATAGGGTAGGCACCTAGTCGACATTGTTATTGTCATCATTACTCAGTAGATCAAACAGTTGCAGTTCATTTTGTATATTCACATTCTAGACATTAAATTGATTTCAGCTTGTAGAAGATCATGTTGAAAGACAACAGCGATTTAATTGATCATTCAAAAATATTTATATAAATGTTGGTGCACTGGCATGGATCTATTCCTGAGGCAATGTGAATTTCACATGAAATAAAGAGTATGTTGGCAATAACAATGATATCTCTAGTTTGTATCACTTAGTATTGTATAAAGAAGATGTCTTGTTTGACACTTTTGCAATGACTTTCAGCTAAATCAATTTACAGCCAATTCACTAGGCTTTTTTTCAGCTCCTGAAATAACCCGAACATGCTTTCTATTGACATTGCTCTTGAACCTACATGTTTTTTTTCTCGGAATTGTTTTTGTATTCATTTTGGGTTATTTCATTCATCATTTATCGACCTATATTCATTTAGAAGAAAGAAAACTAACATGCATGTTTACTTACAAATATTGTAATATCATGACAAAATTAAGGTGGCCTAGAAAAATTGGATATCTTAATTGTCTTGCGAATTCAGGCACTTGAATTAAATCGATACGAGTTTCACTCTAAAAACCGGAAATGGACAGACCCATATTCAGATACCCCACCCCCCCCCCCACCTCCCCATCAAAATCACTGAACAAAGAAACAAACATATATAAACAAAGTGACTCAAGCAGTAAAAAAAAAATTAAAAACATAAAGCAACAGAAAAAACAAAATTCACTTTACATCGAATGTTTATCACAATCCAAAATGTAAAAAAATTATACAAAAATAACATCGAGAAACCCTTTTGAACAACCCCTCCGCCCCCCTCCCCCCAGTACGTACAGTTATAAGCTTATTGGTATAGGAATACTGTTCGATACGCTTACCTTATATTCTGATGTGCGTGTACACCGTTACATCAAATCAAACTTAGAAGGGAAGTCAATTCTGTTTATCATTCTCCAATTCTCCAAGACAAAACACTCAACGTCAACGCCAAGTCAAATGTTGGCATGTATCATTGGCAATGGTTCATGTATGAACTGACATCATAACGCCGAAAAACAGCCAATTTACTGTAAAGTACAAGATTGCTTACACTCAAGTCAACGTGGTCTATATCCCGCATATAGGCCTATACGCGTCACGCCCTACCAAACTTAACTCTTTCTGGTGTCGTGTGTATGCGTGCACACCAAACACGATATGAATATACAAATTATATTAGTTATTACTATTGTTATTTTGTATCTCCAGCGTCGCATAGAAAATTTGCATAACGGCTCCGTTCAAAGATCACGTGTAAGCGGCAAACAATTAAATTTGTTCTATCCATTTTTGGCTCATATGCATACCACAGAAATAGAGGCAGTGCACGGGGGATCGATCTACAATTCCCAATGGGCTTTAATTTTGTCATTATTATTATCATTATTATTGGTGTATTTTGTTATTGGTAATATTGTTATACGTATTATCATTATCATTATCAATGTCATCATTATCATTATCGTACTGTTGCCCTTAACGTTAGAACAATAACCCCTTTTTCATGAACATTTTCGCTATATGATTTATTCTTGATGGATATCTTTTATATCTCCTCAGAGCTTTATTGGTCAATCTCTATGACCAATGAACTCTTAGGACTCTAACATTGATCTGATGGCAGGTTTGGGCTGGGGTGTGAATAGGAAAAGGTGATAGGGGGAGAGGAATATATAGTATAGTGTGCATGAACTGGACTGTGCATGCTATTTAGAAAACGATAGAGATCGAGGTTAAAAAAAAAGAAGGAATTAGGTAAGAAATGTGTTTGGGAAGCATGATTGTGGGTTTGAAATGAATTTAGTGTGCATGCATGTCGATCTGTGTACGTATATGTTATACGAGTGTGTTTGTGGGTGTGGAAGGCACTTGAGTAGACTTAAATCACAGCAGCCTGATCAAAAGAGAGAAAGAGAGATGAAGAGAGAGAGAGAGAGAGAGAGAGAAAGAGAGAGAAAGAGAGAGAGAGAGCGAAATATATATATATATATATATATATATATATATATAGAGAGAGAGAGAGAGAGAGAGATGAAGAGAGAGAAAGAGAGAGAGAAAGAGAGAGAAAGAGAGAGAGCGAGAGAGAGATATATATATATAGAGAGAGAGAGAGAGAGAGAAAGAGAGAGAGAGAGCGAGATATTTATATATTTATAGAGAGAGAGAGAGAGAGAGAGCGAAAGTAGGGATAAAGGAGGGAAGATGTAGATTTAAGATTTGTTTATATTAGAAGTTATCATGTACGCATACAGTCCGTATGACAAACGTATACCCAACTTAGATTGATTCCCATTTACAGATAAAAACCGTGTATGGCATTGAATTATAATTCGTACTAAACAGCTAGTAACTCATATTCCGTGTAATGGAACCTTACTCATAACGCTGCTGCCATGGATGACTGGGCAGCAGCCTTTACAAAAGGTATCGTCGACATCTCCTTGTATCAATAAGTTTGGGCCGCAGGATTCAATGTAGGTGAAAAGCCTTTGTACGCGCTGTTATTTCAGTCCGAAAAACCTAGTTGCATTATTGTGTGAAATTTCCTACAGAAAAAGCTCAAATGTCAACTTAAGCTATAAAAAAAAAGGCCCACTTGCAAGAAAATGTTATGATTTTCTCTTTGTTTCTCGTCGTTGTTGTTGTTGTTGTAGTAGTAGTCAAATTATTACAAGTGGGAGTAGCTATAGTAGTAGTAGTAGTAGTAGCTGTAGTAGTAGATGCAGTAGTAGATGTAATAGCTATTGTATAGTCCAAACATGTACCTGTGACAGATAGTAGTAGTAAAGTTATTACATTGATAGTAGTACTAGAAGTAGTTAGTGGCAGTATTATTATTATTATTATTATTATTATTATTATTATTATTATTAGTAGTAGTAGTAGTAGTAGAATTAGTTAGTGGCAGTATTATTATTATTATTATTATTATTATTATTATTAGTAGTAGTAGTAGTAGTAGTAGTAGTAGAAGTAGTTAGTGGCAGTAGTATTATTATTATAAGTAGTAGTAGTAGTAGTAGTAGTAGTAGTAGTAGTATTAGTAGTAGTAGAAGTAGCATTAGTTGAAGAAGTAAAGTAGTAGTAGTAGTAGTAGTAGTAGTAGAAGTAGCATTAGTTGAAGAAGTAAAGTAGTAGTAGTAGTAGTAGTAGTAGAAGTAGTTAGTGGCAGTATTATTATTATTATTATTATTATTAGTAGTAGTAGTAGTAGTAGTAGTAGTAGTAGTAGTAGAAGTAGCAGTAGTTGAAGAAGTAAAGTAGTAGTAGTAGTAGTATAGTAGTAGTGGTAGTAGTAGTAGTAGTAGTAGTAGTAGTATAGTAGTAGTATTAGTTGTTGTTGTTGTAGTAGTAGTCAACTTATTACAAGTGGGAGTAGCTTTAGTATTATTATTATTATTAGTAGTAGTAGTAGTAGTATTAGTAGTTGTAGTAGTAGTAGTAGTAGTAGTAGTAGTTGTAGTAGTAGATGTAGTAGCTGTAGTAGTAGCTGCAGTAGTAGATGTAATAGCTGTGGTAAAGTCCAAACATGTACCTGTGATAGATAGTAGTAGTAAAGTTATTACATTGATAGTAGTAGTAGAAGTAGTTTAGTGGCAGTAGTAGTATTATTATTATTATTATTAGTAGTAGTAGTAGTACAGTAGTAGTAGTAGTAGTATAGTAGTAGTAGTAGTAGTAGTAGTAGTAGTAGTAGTTAGTAGTAGTAGTATTAGTAGTAGTTGTAGTAGTAGTAGTAGTAGTAGTAGTAGTAGTAGTAGTAGTAGTAGAACTAGAAGGCTTTCCTCTTTACATCAAATCTTTATAGCAACCCAAAATTGAAAACTCACACAAAAATTTGATCGAGGTGTGATGGGAGTGCGTGGGTGGGTGTGGATGAATGAGAGAGAGAGAGGCCAGAGTGGGGTAAAGAAAGACATGGATGTTTGTATATCAGGATAATTATGTCGTGTTGCAAGTGTGTGAGGATGCGTGGGTGGGTGTTTACATAAAGAGGGCGTGATCCTCGCAGCGCGGTAAGAGAACCCGGTTTGGGTACGTCTATTTAGGTACTCTAATTGCACACAAAATGGACATGTAGGTCCTCGGTTAGGCGAGGCGTCAAAAATATCGATACCAGCTGGCTCCCGCCTCACGTATTGGCGGATCGAGGCTGCAATTCCGCCCGAAGCCTGGCTAGGGCAATTAATTTTCACTTATTAGCCCAGCCGGCTTGCGCCAGGCTGGGATCTGACTTTTACCCCGGAATCTTTAATCGGCCCATCCACCCCCCGCCTGGCGGCACGTCTATAATTGGCTCAGCCAGGCTGCCGCCAAAAATAGGTTGTTAAAGTTGCAACTTTAAAGTTTCCAGCTGGCGGTCGCCGTACGGAGATGCTTAAAGTTTTAGTGGCGGCAGCCAGGCGGTGATGCTTGTAGTCCAGAATCTGCACGGTCCTTTATAATTTCCCCACACTTGATCCAAGCCGTCGAAGATGGCGTTATCAACAGACTCATAATTATGCTCACCAGCCCGCGCATATTTTTTTTACACGACTGTTTAGCCACTTCAGTCAAATATACTGTGCAAACGACTAGAGACAAAGTCTAGTATTACCCTTAGCAGTTGGATTGCTGGATCTGTACGTGTGTACATGTATACTCGTTATTTGTGTCGGGTTAAATCTATCCTCTATTCTCTTTCATTATGTATTTTTGTGTTCTTCTTCAATCTATCCTCTTCTCTTTTGTCATGTATTTTTTCTTCTTCAATCTATCCTTTTTCTCATTCGTTATATTTTGTTTTTCCTTCAATCTATCCCCAGTTCTCCTTCGTTTTGTATTTCTTTTGTTCTCCTTTATTCTAACCTTTTCTCTTTTGTTTTATGTATTTCTTTGTTTCTCCTTCAATCTATCCTTTTCTCCTTCGTCATCTATTTTTTTGTTTTAATCTGATAGATTCCCTTTCTCCTTCTTTATATGTATTCCCTACGGTTTTTCCTTAGTCTAGATCTTTAATCCTCTTAGCTCTTCAATCATGCATTTCTATGTTCTTCCTTTGACTTATCCTCTTCTCTTTCCTTATGTATTTTCTTGTTTTTCCTTCTCCATATCCTCTCCACTATCCTTGTTTTCCCCTTTCTATAATATAATATTACTACTACTTTACTGTTACTACTACTTATACTACTGCTGCTGTTGTTACTACTACTACTAGGCGCGGTCCAGGATTTAATTCTTAAGGGGGCCCACATTTGAAATTATGCGAGCCAAATATTGGTACGTAATGGTGACACCTTTTTTTTTTTTTTTTTTTTTTTTTTGGGGGGGGGGGGGGGTAGACATGTAGGCCCCGCCGTTGAACGTTTCTCAGCGGGGGTCAAGGGGTGGAGCCCCCAGAAGCTCAGGGGGTATAGGCATTTAATTACTGTCAGATGAGCATATTTTGATACCGTATTTGTGACACTGGCAGGACATAAAATTGTTTTGGGTCCAGAGGGCGGAGCCCCCAGAAGCTCAGGGGTTTTATACCTTAAATTATCGTCAGATGAGCATAATTTCATACCTTTTTTGTGACACTGGCAGGTCACGAATTGACGTGGGGTCCAGGGGGGAGCCCCCGGAAGCTCAGGGGTTTTGGGCAATAAATTACGATCAGATGAGCATATTTTGATACCTCATTTGTGACACTGGCAGGACACAAATTGGTGTTGTGTCCAGGGGGTGAAGCCCTCAGAAGCTCAGGGTTTTTTTATACATCAAATCATCGTCAGATGAGCATAATTTTATACCTTATTTGTGACACTGGCAGGTCACGAATTGGCGTGGGGTTCCGGGGGCGGAGCCCCCGGAAGCTAAGGGGTTTTGGGCAATAAATTACGGTCAGATGAGCATATTTTTATACCTTATTTGTGACACTGGCAGGACATAAATTGGTGTTAGGGCCCTAGGTGGGGTCCAGGGGGCAGAGCCACCGGATGTCAAGGGGTTTTAGGCATTTGATTACGGTAAGATGAGCATATTATTAGCAAATTGAATGACGCAATTGGCTTTTTGAATGTTGATCTACATAGTCATTCAATTTCGCACGAACTTGAATGAACGTAACATTAATTGGGATGCTAAGCTAGTTTACGAAGTTTGGCCGGAAAACCTATAGTATCATTATCATTGAGATTTAGATATTTTTTTAATTACTATAGTTTACCCAAAATTATATTTCTGTAAATGTAAATGGGTTTGTAATTGCAAAAACCAGAAAGTCCGAACAAATATGTTAACAGTTTCTTAATTCCGAAAATGAAATGGACCGGGCTATTTATTATTGACATTTCGTTCTCATTTTCTTTATCACACGTTTTGTAATCTTGACACAGTTCATTCTTTCCTAATCGCTTTTTAAAACACCAATTTAGATTGGCCGCTTTTCAAAGACATGAACAAATTATTATGACGTGCGCTACCAGCCGATAATTGATTTTTGTTCTTTCTTTTTGTTTATCCACGCACTGTAGTCCTGTAGTCTCTTTCTATTCTTTACGCGTTTTAGAAGAGGAAAAAGACGAAAAAACACACCTGAAAACAATGTGTTTATTTAACACCTTCTCGTTCTCTCAAATGTTCTCAATGTCTAGCCATGATAACTCTGTCTCATTTTGTCTCGACATGCCACTATTGCCAATATAAAGATCCTCTAATGCCCCATTGTACTACTTGTAGCTACTAATTGCTCCCTCTATATAGAAGACAAGCCTTTAATAAATCGGTGACCATTGGTCCCCGGATGATCCTCTCTTCTTATGTTAATCGAGAGCTGAGTTGATGAGATAGCCATCTGTCAGTGAGCACCCTGGGCGGTCTATTAACTCCTAGCCAAACTAGTACAGTCCGTCTTTAAAGACAACATTACATCTATGCCTAGGAAATGAAGGCCTATTTATTATCCGCTACTTTACTACGCCTCTGCAAGTATCCTGATGGGCCTTTGCCATTTGGGTCCGATCGTTCACGAGACCTGCCCCCCCCCCCCATCCTCACACACACACATGCCTTGCCGAGACATCAACATGGTATCAAATGAACACCTATTCTACTGACCAAATATTTAATTGGGCGATTCCCAAATCCTTAATCCCCAACCCGAACGATAGAATCTGGCAAACCTCAAATCTGGACAACGGCAATCGAACAATAACGTTGAGTCGCTGAGCGCGCGACTACGTAGTAAAAGCTATATGACAATAGATGCTTAAAGAGCTCGCCGTTGACTTGTTTGTAAATAGGGACTTTTAGATTTGCGTGGACTGATACGTGTGACGTCCTTTCAAGGCAGTGCATTAAAAGGACGTCGACCGTAGCAATCCACATTGTCTTCGTGCAAAACTAAAAGGCCCTAATAACCGATAAAGGTGTACGTTAGATAGAGTATTTAATCGTGGATCCTAACTTTTCCTTTTCTTTTCGTATATGTCTGTTTAACTTTATGTTTTCTATTTTTTTCCATGACGCACCGCCCCAAGAAAAAGCAATAACAACAACATAGTCAGGAGTAAACAGGTACTAAATACAATAGAAAAAGAAAATGAGAATGATAATGAAGAGAATGAATGTACACATATTTGAGAACATTACAGTTAACTTTAAAAACATTACGGTAAAACAAAAATAATAACAAGGGCAATGCGATGCTGGTGTATCGCATTTGTCTGCCTTCAGAGGGTTAACAGAACATACATGTATATGCTATAGCTTTTATCTACGTTCTGTGATTTTATGATTCTTCACTACCAACATTCTGAAGATTACAAACTTAGTCGTAATGAAAGTCATATCTTAAAATGGGGGATTTGGAAAAGGGCGACATTTAATAGAGCAGATACAATAACAACACATTCTGGCTTTGCAATATATGCATATTGTCTTCTAGGACTATACAAAGTTTGTTTGTGTAGTCGCATATAGGCTTCATCTTTCTATGTACGGTGTTTGTTACTTTATAACCAAGGCTTGGCTAATTCCAAAACCTTGTAGTACACACCAATACGTACATGTTACATGATCAACCTTAACTAAGTTTTGCGCCCCCTAAGTTTCAGAACAATTTGCGGCACCTCAATAAAATATAAATTTCTGCACCCTAAGTTTCCGAGTTCAAATTTGCGCCCCCTTAGTTTCAGTTCAATTGTGCGCCCCCCCCCTCAATAACATATTAACGTCCTACCCCCCCCCCCCAAGTTTCAGATCAATGTGGCGCGGGCCGATCAATGTAATATATACATTTTGCGCACCCTAAGTTTCAGAACAAGTTGCGGCACCTCAATAAAATATAAATTTCTGCACCCTAATCTTAGATCAAATTTGCACCCCCTTAGTTTCAGACCAATTTTACGCCCCCTTAATAACATATAAACGTCCTACCCCCTTAGTTTCAGATAAATTTGGCGCCGCCTCAATAAAATATAAATTCCTGCCCCAAAGGTTTCAGATCAATTTTGCATCCCCTCAATGAAAGATCCATTTTGCGCCCACCTTAGTTTCAGATCAATTTTGCGCCCCCTCCTAAGTCTAAGATAGATGTTGCGCCCCACAGGTTAAGATAAATTTTGCGCTACCTCAATCGAATATAAAAATGCCGCCCCCCTTAGTTTCAGTTCAATTTTGCGACCCTCCCCCCCCCCCCCCGAAGTTTCAGATCAATTTTTCGCCATCTCAGTAAAAGACCAATTTTGCGCCCCCGGTCAATAATGTATATATTTTCCGCCACCTAAGTTTCAGATCAATTTGCAACTCCTCAATTAATCAGCACTGTCATTTTTCTCTTCTTTTTTCCAAGTTTAATATTTTTCGTTATATACTTTCAATTATTTCGCTCTATATCTAACACCATCACTTTATTACGGCGAATAACATGTGAACGCAACGTTGCCATATGATGGAAGGCATGTTTGAAAGGAAGAGGAAGAGAGAGAGAGAGAGAGAGAGAGAGAGAGAGAGGGGGGGAGGGGGTGTCGAAGACCAAAGGGGAACCTTTGACCCATGTATTGTTCGTGAAATGCATGCAATACTGTTTAATGCACCCATAGGCCTGCAGGGATGGGGCATATATAGTACCCTTTAATATACAAAGAGTTGCGACACGAAGCGTCCGTTTTGTTGCGTTTTGTTGGAAACAGATATGGCGTTTGAATTATAATTTGGACATGCATGAAGTAATCAGTTGATTGAGTGAAACAAGTCCGGATGCGTGTGGCATGGAAAATTAAGGCATGCCATTAATGGCGTGCGACCTATGGCTTGGACGATTCCATGACATTTGCTCCGGCGACAATTGCTCCGCTGTAAATTTCATACACTAATCGAATGGCTAACTTCAACCCTGGATTCAACACTATACCCTACCCTAAACCTAACCCTAAACCTAACATAAAACCCTATTGAAACCCTAACCCTACATCTTAGACGAAATAAAGCCCGGAGCAATTGTCGCAGGAGCAAATGTCGTGTCACCGGCTTGGACGTGTCGGGCAGCATGCTAAGACATTTTCGACGTCATGCTTTACTCAGTATATTTACAGAACATTCATCAAACATGGAACATTAGACAAATCTAACATTATTTAAAAAGAATCACCCCCTCCCTACACACACATAGCCTATGCCATGCCGATACTTTGGGTAATTCAAGTTAGGCAGCCTTAATCCGTGTCAGAACAATAGAATCTGGCAAGCCGGACAAAAGCGATCAAACTAGCGTTGAGTCACCGAGCGCGCGACTACGTATAGTAAAAAGCTACCAGTATATGACAACAGATGCTTATAGTTGTTGAGCTCGCCGTTGACCTGTTGTTTATTATTTATATTTATATACAGTCCGCGAATAACCGATAAAGGTGTACGTTAGATAGAGTATTTGATCGTGGATCCTAACATTTCTTTTTCTTTTTGTATATGTCTGTTTAACTTATTTTGTTCTATTTGTTTCCATGACGCACCGCCCCAAGAAAAAGCAATAACAACAACATAGTCAGGAGTAAACAGGTACTAAATACAATAGAAAAAGAAAATGAGAATGATAATGAAGAGAATGAATGTACACATATTTGAGAACATTACAGTTAACTTTAAAAACATTACGGTAAAACAAAAATAATAACAAGTGCAATGCGATGCTGGTGTATCGCATTTGTCTGCCTTCAGAGGGTTAACAGAACATACATGTATATGCTATAGCTTTTATCTACGTTCTGTGATTTTATGATTCTTCACTACCAACATTCTGAAGATTACAAACTTAGTCTTAATGAAAGTCATATCTTAAAATGGGGATTTGGAAAAAGAGCGACGTTTAATAGAGCAGATACAATAACAACACATTCTGGCTTTGCAATATATGCATATTGTCTTCTAGGACTATACAAAGTTTGTTTGTGTAGTCGCATATAGGCTACATCTTTCTATGTACGGTGTTTGTTACTTTATAACCAAGGCTTGGCTAATTCCAAAACCTTGTAGTACACACCAATACGTACATGTTACATGATCAACCTTAACTAAGTTTTGCGCCCCCTAAGTTTCAGAACAATTTGCGGCACCTCAATAAAATATAAATTTCTGCACCCTAAGTTTCCGAGTTCAAATTTGCGCCCCCTTAGTTTCAGTTCAATTGTACGCCCCCCTCAATAACATATTAACGTCCTACCCCCCCCCCCCCCAAGTTTCAGATCAATGTGGCGCGGGCCGATCAATGTAATATATACATTTTGCGCCCCCTAAGTTTCAGAACAAGTTGCGGCACCTCAATAAAATATAAATTTCTGCACCCTAATCTTAGATCAAATTTGCACCCCCTTAGTTTCAGACCAATTTTACGCCCCCTTAATAACATATAAACGTCCTACCCCCTTAGTTTCAGATAAATTTGGCGCCGCCTCAATAAAATATAAATTCCTGCCCAAAGGTTTCAGATCAATTTTGCACCCCCTCAATGAAAGATCCATTTTGCGCCCACCTTAGTTTCAGATCAATTTTGCGCCCCCTCCTTAGTCTAAGATAGATGTTGCGCCCCACAGGTTAAGATAAATTTTGCGCTACCTCAATCGAATAAAAAAAATGCCGCCCCCCTTAGTTTCAGTTCAATTTTGCGACCCTCCCCCCCCCCCCCGAAGTTTCAGATCAATTTTTCGCCATCTCAGTAAAAGACCAATTTTGCGCCCCCGGTCAATAATGTATATATTTTCCGCCACCTAAGTTTCAGATCAATTTGCAACTCCTCAAATAATCAGCACTGTCATTTTTCTCTTCTTTTTTCCAAGTTTAATATTTTTCGTTATATACTTTCAATTATTTCGCTCTATATCTAACACCATCACTTTATTACGGCGAATAACATGTGAACGCAATGTTGCCATATGATGGAAGGCATGTTTGAAAGGGAGAGGAAGAGAGAGAGAGAGAGAGAGAGGGGGGGGGGGGGGGGGGGGGAGGGGGTGTCGAAGACCAAAGGGGAACCTTTGACCCATGTATTGTTCGTGAAATGCATGCAATACTGTTTAATGCACCCATAGGCCTGCAGGGATGGGGCATATATAGTACCCTTTAATATACAAAGAGTTGCGACACGAAGCGTCCGTTTTGTTGCGTTTTGTTGGAAACAGATATGGCGTTTGAATTATAATTTGGACATGCATGAAGTAATCAGTTGATTGAGTGAAACAAATCCGGATGCGTGTGGCATGGAAAATTAAGGCATGCCATTAATGGCGTGCGACCTATGGCTTGGACGTGTCGGGCAGCATGCTAAGACACTTTCGACGTTATGCTTTACTCAGTATATTTACAGAACATTCATCAAACATGGAACATTAGACAAATCTAACATTATTTAAAAAGAATCACCCCCTCCCTACACACACATAGCCTATGCCATGCCGATACTTTGGGTAATTCAAGTTAGGCAGCCTTAATCCGTGTCAGAACAATAGAATCTGGCAAGCCGGACAAAAGCGATCAAACTAGCGTTGAGTCACCGAGCGCGCGACTACGTATAGTAAAAAGCTACCAGTATATGACAACAGATGCTTATAGTTGTTGAGCTCGCCGTTGACCTGTTGTTTATTATTTATATTTATATACAGTCCCCGAATAACCGATGAAGGTGTACGTTAGATAGAGTATTTGATCGTGAATCCTTACTTTTCTTTTTATTTTTGTATATGTCTGTTTAACTTATTTTGTTCTATTTGTTTCCATGACGCACCGCCCCAAGAAAAAGCAATAACAACAACATAGTCAGGAGTAAACAGGTACTAAATACAATAGAAAAAGAAAATGAGAATGATAATGAAGAGAATGAATGTACACATATTTGAGAACATTACAGTTAACTTTAAAAACATTACGGTAAAACAAAAATAATAACAAGTGCAATGCGATGCTGGTGTATCGCATTTGTCTGCCTTCAGAGGGTTAACAGAACATACATGTATATGTATATGTATATGGGGCATGGGTCGCACCCCATTAATGGCATGCCTTATATTCCCCTGCCGCACGCAAGGGCTTGTTTCACCCAATCAACTGATGACTCCAAGCATGTCCAAAGTATAATTCAAACGCCATAACTGTTTCCAACAAAACGCAACAAAACGGACGCTTCGTGTCAAAACTCTTGGTATATAAAGGGACTCTATGCGCCAACCCTGCAAAGCCTGTGGGCGCATTAAACAGTATTGCATGGATTTCACGAACAATACATGGGTCAAAGAAGAGGAAGAAGCAAAGAAAAGGGGGTAAGGAGATCGAGGGCCTTGCCTCTCAGGCTGTTGCCTCCTCAACCCCCCAACCCAACTCCAATCCAAAAAAATTAAGAGCGAAAGAAGGAAAGGGAACGAAAAAAGGAAAAGAGGAGATAAAGGAAAGGGGAAAAGAAGAAAAGAAAAGAAGCCAACAAGTTGTGGATCGGGGGAGGCAAAATTCAAACGTGGTTTATTTCTAATTCCATAACCTTACGGTGACTTACAAATGTTGCTAAATGATGGTCATTTGACGGTAATTTAACGCCTAAAACCCCTGAAATTCTTGGGGGCTCCGTACCCTAGACCTCAAGTCAAAGAGTGTCCTGCCAGTGTCACAAAATAATATGGTATCAAAAATACTCACCTGACCGTAATAAAAATGCCTTAAACCCCTGAGCTTCCGGCGGCTCTGCCTTCTGGACCAAACTAAAGGCCCTAAAGCGGCCCCCGAATGTTTATCTGACCTTAATTAAACGCCTAAAATCCCTGAGCTCCGGGGGCTCCGCCCCTGAACCCCATGCCAATACGTGACCTGTCAGTGTCACAATAAGGTCCCCCCCCCCAAAAAAAAAAGAGAGGAGAAAAAGGAAGAGGACGTTAAAACTGTTTATACCTTCTACCCTTTTCTATTATCGACCTTTTTACTCAATATATCTACAGAAAATTCATTAAATAAAAAGCTATATGACAATATATGCTTCATTGTCTTGCTTGCCGTTGACATGTTTGTTTTTAGTATCTTTTCAGTCCCCAAATAACTGATAGAGATGTACGTTACATTTATATTTTCTAAATTCTTCGAAAAACAAAGTACCCCTGATTTCTAGACTGAACTCTATCTTTCAAACGTAACTCATCAGAACATGACGGTGGCATATTATAATATAATATAAATATTATCTGTCTCGCCTCGACTTGACAAAGATAATTATTATCTCCCTCACCTCGACTTGACAAAGATAACATTTTGGCAGGCATATTTAAAAACAGATCATTTTGGCGGGCATAGTTAAAATCACGACTTCACTTTCAACCAATCAGGTGGCAGGATTAGGAATGATTCTTAAAGTAAGGTATATAATAGGATTTTTATCATTGAAGCATAACAAAAATAAATACAAATATATGATTTGGGTATTATAAACAATAGGCGAGCCAATAATTTAAAATAGCAAATCTTATGTTGTTACCAAAATTATTTTTTTTTGAATATGAAAATACAAGGCATCTAATCCGTTTACAGGCAGGATGCATCTACATAAAGTGAGCCCACATATATCCACGGTACGACTGGTCTCTTTATTGAAAAAGGCATATCAGAAAAGAATGACCACATATTTGTCTCTAGTGACAAGTTGTTATTGTTGTTTTGGGGTTTATAAGGCTGTCCAATATGAAAAGATTATTTTCGCAAGGCTATACTGTTTTTTCGAGTTATTTATCAGTGATCATAAGATGGCGCTGTTTCTTTTGCTCTGACAAATTAGATTCTGCTTTATGAAGATATCGATTGGCAGGATGTGGCGGTGAGCCAGGCCGCGGGGTGGCTGTTTCAATTAGGCCCAGACGACCTCATTGAGAAGAGGCTCGGCTTCCATGCGAGAGGCTGGAGTTTGGCGGCATATCACTGTCCCCCTGCCGGCGGCAGCCAGGCTGAGCTCATGTTTTCTAGCTTTTTCCGAGGCTCGGTTTCCATTCGAAAGGCGGCAGCCGGCGCATGCTTTTGGATACCATTTCCTACCGCCAGCGGTAGCCGGCTCAGCTAATTAAAAAAATGCAGCCAAGACGCATAAGTGCAGTTAGCTGCCGCCGGCTGGTATATTTATTTTTGACGCCTCGCCTTATACAGTAACTTTTTTTCCAGATGTTATATTCCTATGAACGTGTGTCCTAATACATGTATATGCATACGGACCTACATATAATATAATACATCTCCTCAATTAACACCAGAAACACATGTGTGCGTGTGAGTATTTTGTAGGATCGAGTGGAATATATACAAAGATTGGAGAGATATTTCATGAATATGGGGAGGGTAAACTAATTGAAGGGGGAGGGGTCAGATTGCGCAGATATATTTTTTATTGAAGAGGAGGCTGTACGTGTCCCATGTATGGATGTAGATTGGAAAAAGAATAAGCTAGTATCAATTCCTACCAGTGGCGTAGACAGGTTCGTACACCTGGGGGGGATGACTCAGGGGCGGATCTAGCTTTTTGCTAAGGGGGGGGGGTTGACCAAAATAATGACGTTGCGGAGCATCGTCCACGAGCCGCGAAGCGGCGAGCCGATTTTTTTGGGGGTGTTTATTTGAACCCCGTAAGTGATGTTTTCCTGGCATCTATTAACACAATGGAGACCATAAAAAGCAGTGCATGATAACGTCTTTTTAAATCAAGTAAAACAGTTAAATACACAGTTATATCCAGAGTTATCATGTGTTTGGTTAAGTTACCAGATGAGTTGAATATCTTCTCACAATATTTGCACTTGAAAGGGTTTCTCTCCAGCGTGCGTTTTTTTTTTTTTTTTTTTTTTTTTTTTTGGGCCGCCCAAGGGGAGGGTTTGAACCCCCTAAACCCCCCCCCCCCCCGTAGATCCGCGCCTGTTTAATCTCGTGGTTATCTTGTGGTTTCCAAACCACAAGATAACCACAAAATACTTGTAAGATTTTCTTTGTTTTACCGTCTGAATTGGCTTTCACCGTGTGAATGCGGCTAATAACAATAAACACAATTACAATAATGATGAGGATTATTATTATCATCATCATAATTATTATTATTATTAATATTATAATTTTTATCATTATTATTATTACTATTATTATCATCATTATGACTTATTAAGTAAGCAAATATCATTCCCCAAAACCTGGGGGGGGGGGGATGATTGTACATGCCATCCCCCCCACCTTGTGAGGTGGGGGGGATGCATCCCCCTCATCCCCCCCGTTGTCTACGCCCCTGATTCCTACAATGTATTGTGGTTATGAGTGACATATTTAGATATTGCGTGGGTGTGGTTGAGAATAGACTATCTGCTCTATATCCATAGATCTGTTGAAAATGGACGAGTCCGAATTTCTGTTGCATTTTAGAATGATAACTGCCATAATTATTTCCATCTACTGGTCCTCGTGAAATTTGCCCCACAATGTTCATCCTTTTTTCCTTCATGTTAATCATTTCTTTACAAAACTCTCATATCGAAAAATCAACATGATTGATTTATACAGCCACATTTGTTTCAACACCATCATACAACACATGCAGAGCTACGTGCAAATCCACCATTCGCTTAACACACACACATACAAAACTTACATACTCATACACGAACATCGTATGAACAAATCATTTAAATTTCACCTTTAAAGGGACTTGGTAACATTGTTCAGACTAGTCCAGAATCTGCACGGTCCTTAATTGTATCCCTACACACTTGATTCAAGCCGTCGAAGATGGCGTTTTCAACAAACTCATAATTATGCTCACCAGCCCAGCGTCCTAATTTAATGATCACGCCATCATCGGCTGGTAGCAGGTAAGTGGGGAGAGGTCATAGAGATATATACTACTAACACTAGTTCGTTGGGGTCGACACGACAAGATCCACCTCCCAGAGGTAGATCTGATAATCCGTATCTCGGTCGACACGCTTGTGTTTCCACAGGAAAACTGACACGGTATGACACAGTATTACCGTGTCGATGTTTTCTATGGAAACACGCTGTATGAATGTGTGTCCTGGAAAATCTTGCAATCTGATTGGTCTAAACGAGGTCACATGATAAAATATAGATAAGTACTATCTACCTGATATAATACTTTTGTAAAGTAATTTGTTGCTGCTACCCCGCTTGCCCACCCTTGCCCATTTAATACGCATAGCAAAGCAGGTTACGCGAACTGTCAAAGTCAATGTCAATGTCAAATGAGCGCGCATCGACTGTATTACATGTATGCATGTTGCGTTTTGTAAAATCTAGCTGAAGCTAAACTGTCTGCAGAATCAGTTCTTATTATTATGTAAAATTCACTTTAAATAGACCTTATTGCCGATGTGGGATATAAAACAAATATGAACCTTCTTTACTGGGGCAAAGGATACAAATTATCATCCCCTCGGTGATGATAGTTTGCACCCTTACCCTCGTAGTCGATTAATATTTGCTTAATATACATACGGACCTACATATAATATAATACTTCTCCTCGATTAACACCCGAAACACGTGTGTGCGTGTGAGTTTTATGTATGATCGAGTGGGATATATACAAAGATTGGAGAGATATTTCATGAATATGGGGAGGGTATACTAATTGAAGAGGGAGGGGTCAGATTGCGCAGATATATTTATATTGAAAAGGAGGCTGTACGTGTCCCATGCATAATTAAAAAAAAAAAAAAAATGGCTGACCTAAAAAAGATGACTTTACCCCCCCCCCCCCGCCAACGGAGCAAATTTTCAAAATTTCGAGACCAAATTAAAAAAAAAAAAAATGTCCTCTTACCCCCCCCCCCCCCCCCCCCCCCCCCGCTTATTCATCGGCCGGTTGAGTCGTTGCGATTTTTTTGGGAAAAAACAAAAAAAAGTGTCCTCTTACCCCCCGCCCCCTTGAAAAAATCCTGCGAACGCTCCTGGTCCCATATGGATGTGGATTGGAAAAAGAATAAGCTAGTATGAATGAGTGACATATGTAGATATTGCGCGGGTGTGGTTGAGAATAGACCTTCTGCTCTATATCCATAGATCTGTTGAAAATGAACGAGTCCAAATTTCTGTTGCATTTTAGAATGATAACTGCCATAATTATTTCCCATCTACTGGTACTCGTGAAATTTGCCCCACAATGTTCATTCTTTTTTCCCTTCACTTTAATCATTTCTTAACAAAACTCTCATATCGAAATATCAACATGATTGATTTCTACAGCCACATTTGTTTCAACTCCATCATACAACACATACAGAGCTACGTGCAAATTTGCCATTCGCTAAACACACAACAACAACAAAAAACTAACAAACTCATACACGAAGATCGTATGAACAAATCATTTAAATTTCACCTTTGAAGGAACTTGATAACATTGTCCAGAATATGCACGGTCCTTAATTGTATCCCTACACACTTCATTCAAGCCGTCGAAGATGGCGTTTTCAACAAACTCATAATTATGCTCACCAGCCCAGCGTCTTAATTTAATGATCACGCCATCATCGGCTGGTAGCAGATAAAGTGGGGAGAGGTCATAGAGATATATACTACTAACACTAGAGGGCGTACTCGCTCAAATTGCTGTGCCGACCTTGAGCATTGGCCACCATTACTAAGGAGGGCAGAAAAACGAACGACCCAACGAGCTACTGTGCACAACATACGTGGAAAAAATTGGAGAAGCCAGGTTCGTGCGTTGCATTTGGTTGTTCGAACCGAAGAAAGAAAGGGAACTGCATAATCTTTCATAAGTAAGTTCTTCTTAATGTTATGTTGAATAATAAGGAGATTTTAGAGCTAAAAATGTAGTTTATGCAGTGACTGTACTCGGGTATTGTCTCATGATAAGCCACCGCAGCTAACGTTCCTGCAGCAGCGGAGCGTGACAGTCCACGCCCGACGGGCTGGAGCAGGCATGGGTTAAGGTTCTGGGACTGTGACGGTTTAATTCTGCTGCGCTGGAGTCGCAACTCCAAGAGTCAGAGAGTCCAACTCGGAAATATTAACTCCATGAGCTTGATTCTATTAACGAAAAGTCTTGAATATACAATTAATTTTATCTTATCTAATTTCAAGATAAAAATCAAATGTCAACTTATTCATATTTTAATAGACTAGACTAGATCGGATCTATAGGTCTAGATCTAGATCTAAACTCTAATTTCTAAAGCCCGAAAGGCAAAGCTAGGCTAGCCTAAAAAGCCCACCGCACACTACACAATTTATATCTAATTTGCTTATGACTTACTGACATCGTTATTAAATACTGCTTCGCGATTGGCTGGAAGCTACTTTCAGTTTCAGTCTTAAAAATCATATGAAATAGCATGAATAGTAGTTTAGAGCAATTGTCATGTTATGAGAAAAAAACTCATTATTGTTTCCATTTGCTTTTATTGTAATGCAGGAATACACCCTAGAGAGGAAAAGGATGTTACACACGACTATCTCCTTCCTAGTGATGTGCCTACTGTCTTTCCTGGACGTCCTCCCTATAAACAGACCCATGGCTCAAGACTCCCAACAAAACCATGTACAAAATACAAAAGTGTTCCCGTGCCTCCAAAGAAACCCTATGGCATTACAAAAGAACATGACTATTTTTTTTCTGTCTGAGTTGATCAAAAACTGAAGATAACCAGACAGCAACTGCAGGATGCCAAGAAACAGCTTAAAGTGTTGAAACTGAGGGTAAACAGAAGAGATGGAAAAATCAGGACTGTCTTGCAGGAATTCCACGAAAGCAAGCTCATTAGCCAGAATCAGCTTGACCTACTTCAACACAACTTTGGAGAGAACGTATTTACAGAAAACCCCAATTTTGTCTTATTTCATCAATATTTGTTTTCAAACATATTTGTTTATAAAAACCTACAGAATTGTACGTTAAATGGCATCCTATTTTAAATTATACAATTTAAGTGAAATTTTGCCATCAAATTGTTGGGGCTCCCAACACTCTAGAGGGGCTTTAATACACATGTTCCAGCATTTTTACAAGTTTCAAGTAGTTGTAGGACATGAGATCTAAATTCACATCACAGGGATTGTGTCTGGTGTGGATAGGCTACGATGTAAATAGGCTTTCTCGATCTGGAGATTGATACTATAGTGACATCTTGTATTTTACAATTACAAATGTTCTGTAGTCTATACACTGTTGCAAATGTTGAGGAGACCAGGGCTTAAAGCTCTCCTTGAAGTCAGGAAAACTTGGTTTTTTTCTTTTTATAGTGAGCAAAATTCCTCAGCCTATGCAAAAAAGAAAACATAAAACTTCATTGGTACAAACTACAAAGACAGATCAGTCTTTTATATTTTGCCTCTTGTCTGCATAGCATATCCACTGGGTGATTGACTGTAAAGCCGTTTAAAACTGGAGAGAGCTTTCAGTAATCTTCAAGAAAAACAGAACAATCTTTGACTTTTGTTCTGTGTAATGAAATAAAATTCTTGGGAGTCGGGAGACATTGTGCCAGTTGCACAACTTAACCATAGTGTTCTGTTCGTTAACTTTACACGAAGGCAAACTAAAGTGAAACTTAGATGAGTTGATTACATTAGGGATAAAAAAATGTACTTGAACTTTGAATTGTTGTGAGGTACACTGTATTTGAATATTTACTCTATAAGCTTCATAATTGTACTTGCTGTATCTGATTCAGTTGCTCTAATTTTTGCAAATTATTTGAACTCTACATGTGCTTTGATTCTGCAGGTATGGATAACCTGAGATAAACATGTAGACCTTTTTTTATAACATTGTCTGGATTGCTCTCAATCAAGTGATTTGCATCATTAACGATGAAAAGCAAGAAATTCACATCAAGTGAGCCACGTTTTCAATACGGTAAACGAGAAGAATTCACAGATGTGTGGCAATTGAAAAGCTTTGTGTAATGCACAGTTGCACACCTTATACACACCCATAGATCTTTTTTGTACATAGGTTTGAATTTTGGCCCAAAATGGAAAACTGCTTTTGAAGAGATTTGATAACAGAACAATTATATGGAATAATGTCACTAGATGTAAACCCATAAGATTGGGCACTCTTTGGCTATCTATTATATCTACAGTGTAAATTTGAGGGTAATCAGTTTCAAAACTATTATTATACCTGATGAATAATGATGTCAGAAGACCTTGTTACTATGAGGTTTCACTGAATAGTGTATTGCAGTATCCTGAGATGTAAGTGTCTTCAATTATAGTTCTTCATAGCAATACATGTAACTTTGAATATATATGCTCAATTACTATTTCTGGTTTGCATTTATTACTCGATGAAATGTCTTTGTAATTAGTAAATTTGGGGCTAAAATCTGAGATGTTTTTGCAATGTCTGTCCTTTTGTGCATGTATGTCCGATAAAATGTCAAAACTTAAATGCCTATGCTGTAGAATATTCAACACACGTGTGGTAATAAAAGGTTCATTTATTCATTTTTTTTCTTCAAATCAAATCAAATCAACGTCGATCTGGCGCTGCTCAGTGGCTGCCGGGCTCACGATCAATTGGGCAAAAATAATTTCCGTTTCGGTTTAATACAATTTGGAGTGGACTATTAGGCTATTATTATTATTATTATTATTATTATTATTATTATTATTATTATTATTATTATTACTATTATTATTATTATTATTATTATTATAATAAGTTTATTCTCTAAAAACTGGTTGATGAAGAAAATAAGAAATGCACTGTATAAAGGAGAATATTATTTATAGAGAGAAAAAAAAGTGGTGTGAATAAATAATTATTACATCAATGATCAGCTGTTTTTAAAAAGGTGATTTAGATATAAAATGAGTGAGAGAAGAAGAAAAAGAATGTTTGGATGAATGATTGAATGAATGATTGGATGAGTAAATAACATATTTTTTTTTAAATAAATGTGTATAATTCTTTCCTTCCCCCTCTTCCTATCTCAAATAAAATCATTTATTTCCAAATCCAACATCAATTAAAAACAATATGTAAAAAAACAGTCAATAGGCAATAAAAACATCGTAAAACTATGACATTTCAATCAAACAATTAAGAAGAACACAAATCAAAACAAGTATAGCAATAAAAGAGAAACAAGGTACAGGCTACACTAAAAACATAAGTGGATACTTGGAAATATCGTCCTATATCTGCATTTCCATCATCTACCTATCCTTCTATATTATATCTATCTATCTATCCATCTATTTATGCGTCTAGCTATGTACGTACCCATCTTTATCCCAAATCTATAAGTATCAATCTGTTTATAATAGCCATAAACATAAAATGAATATATTACCTTTAAAGCGTTTTAAATCAATAAACCCTGGCTCTTTAATTAAATAACAGAATTAGAAAGACATTGGCCCTGTAGCATAAAACTTTGTTTAATATCATGACATAAATATCAAATACAAGTCCCAAATGCTTGATTCTGATTGATTGAAAGCCAAGTAATATTTGATGTCATTATATCACAGTTTTATATTGAGAAAGAGGAAGAAAATTTGAAGATATACTGAAATAAAAATAGCTTATTGTGTCTCTTTTACCTCACTATAACACCCGTAATTATTCTTGACCTACACCAGATACCGTGAAAATGGTGCTAACGAAGTGACTTCAATGCTAGATGTACAATTAAAGATAATCTCAAAGTTTGAGTGAAAACAGACCATTATTTATGAAAAAAATTGGGAAAACTTATGTGATTGATTCCTTAATTCTCCCAACTTTATTATTACAATTTAATTACATTTTAGGTGAATGTAAATCGTCACCTTAGCAATGAATTGGCTCTTTGTACCATTCAAGAAATGTAAGTGTTGAAAGATTTGTAGAAGCCTGTCTTATGTCTTTTTTCATGGAAAACGGTTGGGAAAATTCGAAAATTGTTAGGAGAATTTACTGATAGAGGGTGTTGCACTGCATCGCCCTCAAAGAAAACCATATATATATCTTTGTGGTTTGATAATTTTTAAAGGACTTTTTGCATAAGTAACATTTCATACAAAAATTACGCAGTTTTTCATCAACCTTCAACAATGTTACCGAGTCATTAATAGGAATTTTATTTTTAGGCTGCCATTCTAGTCAAGCGTCGCTTATAATGGCGGTCACCTGCACTTGTGCACATATAATAATAAAAATATCAATAGTGGCTTCGTGTAAAGCGCTCATGTCTGTCAGACTTGAAACTCATGGCGCTCCTGGTTATTACCCTGGCTTAAGCACGGCTGCCTTTACGGCGCTCTAGCATTTCAAGGAATTAATTCCTGCCAGGTTCCCATTTCCATCAGCTGGGTTGAGTTAGATAGTTAGGATAATACTTTACATTCATAATACTATATTATAGAAATACTAAGTTCATTGCTATTATATGTATATATGTAAATCACTTTTTGACATTATGCTTTTATTGTATGCATATTTGTATTATACCTTAAGTGTACATGTAAAAATGCAGACATAAAATAAAATAATATAAAATAAAATTATTGGAAGTATGCTAGTCCCCTCTTTTCATGAGCAACCCTGTATAAAGCAACGAAAAGATCCAACAGACTGCTGTGTCAAAAGAGTAGCACTTGATTGATTTACTGCACATAGCTATAACGACAAAACATAAGACACTGGACATGTATTCACAATACACTATGACTCAGGTTAATATAATTAATTCTCTTGCAGCCTCCCGCGTGTGTTTATTGATAGTATTAATTTCATCTTGATCACAACAAAAAAGAAATCAAAACTAAAAATTGTGGCTTAACGCCTTTATAGTTGGAATGCATGGTGAGTACACTGTATAGAACATTTATCTTTATGAGGAACACCAGTAAAATATTTTGCAAAACATTTATGCAAATGATATAAACAAAATACAGCACATAATTGTTGTTGTCATTGTTGTAAAACATGTAGTACCACATGTATATATATATATATAAATGTCCATCAGGCTAACCCATTATAGGCCCAGGGACATTCCCTTGTGAATGTGAATAACAAATACAGAAATTGAGAATTGTTAAAATTGTCAATTTTACATTTACTGTATGAGGTGCCTTGAAACTCAAAATGGAAACTTGTGGTTTACATGCCATTTAAAATAATCTCCCTGTGCCACATTGAAAATGGGATAGATAGATAAAGTACCAAAGACTTGACTGTTTTCAATGCAAGATTAATCTACACCAGTGTTAAAAGGGTTGTCATGGAGCTAATCAAGACCAGAAATGTCTCACTTTGCAAAGACATTGTCTCGTACAAACCAATCCTTCTGTCAATCAAAGCCTATCGTTTTGTGCATATGTGCATGTAAGGCTAAGAAGCGACCAGGCGGAAAGGCGAAGAAGCAAGCGAAATGTTTTTTAGCACTTGATCATACGATTGAATTTTGCGAAAATTAAAAAATCGTAAAAATTAATAATCAATCGTACGACCAAATGCTAGCTAAGCTTTGTGTAACGGGGTCTAGATAATTGTCACAAGTATGTGAAAATGATTAGGCTCTTCTGACGGGACTGTATAACTAAATACCGCTGATACTAGACTAAATCGAAATACCATCTCATTAAACTTGCATCATCAAAATACATCAAAAGAGAACTTGCTCATCTACCAGCACTGGCGCTGCTATGTTAAGATTGAAAATTCATCAGAGATGGCAAACAAATATCAAATCAACAAATTATGAAAATGGAAGCAGATTTCACGACATTATAGCAATGGGATTATGCAAATCATATGCCGACTGAAATGAATGCTAGAATGACATACCACTTTTGACTGGACTGCCATAGATAAAGCCAATACTAGAATGCACAGAACCACTACCTTATTAAATCTCCATCATCAAATCAAAATTGGTATTTGATAAAATGATAAGCACTTGCCGGCAATATCAGAACATCAGAATGACAATTAGAGATGGTAAACAAATACCAAATTAACAAAAATACGACAATTGATGCAGACTGATTTACCAATATAGCAATATGAAACATATTTACATTGGCATGTAGGCCTTTCCACAACAACTAAATCGAGATGAAAATACAAAAAATTAACATATTATCATACACCATATTACTAACTGGAATGAATACATGAAAACATTATGATTATACAATAATAAGCAAGGCGACTTTTGAAAACGACCCTGTGCTTCCGATATACATGTACAACAGTTAACATTAATACTAGAATAAAAGCAACCAAATCTATACATGAAACATGTTTAATCAATAAAAATATTATAAAAAAAACTATAGATGGTACTGACATGTGACGTTAGAACATGGGAGAAAAGAGGCTCAGCTGGTAAAATGTCAAATTAACAACATAATTGAACGCGAATATCACAATCTACAGAGAAATGTAAACATTACTTTACATTCACTTGTACCGACCAGCGGAGAAGGGATTAGAAATAACCATTTTCAACAATTATTCATGTCCACAATATAATGTTTATTAAGATTAGTTCCTGTCAAGTTCTAAACAACTAACTTTTCATTAATAGGCCGCAAATATTGTTTGGCTTCTATATTTGGGTAGCACACTAATTAATTCATATTGCACTTTCACATATATTATATAGACATGTACATATAATTGCGCATCCTGAAAGACCCGTTTATTGCACTATATCTTGCATAGATATTTCAAACATCACGAAGTTTTCATTCCATTCTCTTTCTTTAACATTAAGATATGTGACAACCTACAACAATCGCTTAAAGATAAAAATGGGTTCTTGTACATGTCATACAATTGAATTGTCAAAGGAAATGACCGCAAGCGACTGAAAAAGTTATGTCGCACATCACTGTAAATTGTGAGGTTTTAGGATCATCATAATTATCAATAAGAACATTTCTGACTTAGTCTGGCGGAAAGCCACATGGACCGTTCTCAGATATGGATGTATGGGACTACTCAAACTGTGGTATGAAATTTGTTCCAGATATTTCAGAAATTTATTGGCATATTTTGACTATGAAAACATTTACTGAGCTATTTTTTCAGGGTATTTTCTTCTGTGGTTTTCTTCCACACCACCAAAAAAGTAGAATGAAGAAAACTCTGAACTTATTGTCGGCCTTTCCAAGAACCTATGATTTAACATATTAAGATGGCACACGTCAAAGTATGAATTTGAAATCTATCAAGGAGATGGCGTCTGTCGGTTTGTCTTTGTCTTTCTCTTCCTTGGACGTCCGTCCATACTGTCAGGGGCGTCGCCAAAGGGGGGGTGTGGGGGGTGTGACACCCCCCCCCCACCTGTCAGGATTTTGTCGGTAAAATTGCGCTGCCGTCGGGAAAAAGAGAAAAGGGGGAGGGAAAAAAAGAGGGAAAAAAGAGAGGGGAAAAAAAGGGAGGGAAAAAAAGAGAGGGAAAAAAAAGAGAGGGAAAAAAGAGAGGGAAAGGGAAAGAAAAGAAAAAAGAAAAGGAAAAGAAAAGAAAAAAAGAAAAGGAAAAGAAAAGAAAGAAAGGAAAAGAAAGGAAAGAAAGGAAAAGAAAGGAAAGAAAAGAGAAGAAAGAAAGAGAAAAAAGAAAAAGAGGGAGGAGAGGAAAGAAAGGAAAAGAAAGAAAAGAAAGAAAAGGAAAAAGAAGAAAAAAGAGTGAAAGGGAAACAAAAAAAACGGGGGATGAAAGAGAGGAGAGAGAGGGGAGATAAGAGTCTGAGAGAGGAGGAGTGGGAGTAAAAGAGAGAAGGGGTTGTTGGGTTGAGTCGTCTCGTCGAGGGAGCAAGAAAGACACGGGTAAATATGTTGCTGTGTCGGGTCAGCTTTGTCGGTATTCTTGCTCGATCCTCGTGTACTATATCAATGCAGAAGTTTGAAGTCGGTGAGATGTATATTGTCGGTCGGCCGACAAGTTTTTTTTCCCTACGAACTGTGACTTCTTATCCGCTGTGACGATTTCGAGAGTGACTACAACTACAATACTTGTATTTTCTCGAAGTTTCACTTTCCTATAAGTTCAGCTAAAGAAATCAGAGGTTTACAATTTTCGGGGAAACTAAATTCAAACAAGGTTTAAGAGTCAACAACGGTACGACGAATCGTCTTCCTTTCTTTATACTGTGATGAAATGCCAAAAATTCCGCGCTTCGCGCGGAAGGTTAAACTTCATTTAGACGAGTCGAGAACGGTACAACGAATCGTCTTCTATCTCTAATAATTTAAGGAAACGTCAAAGCTTCCGCGCTTCGCGCGAAAGTGGGAAACTGAATTCAGACAAATAGGGCTTATTAAAAGTCGAAAACGGTACAACGAATCGTGTTCTTTCTCTAATAATTTGAGGAAATGTCAAGGCTTTCGCGCTTCGCGCGAGAGGGGAAACTGAATTCAGATGAATAGGGCTTAATAAGATTCGAAAACGGTACGAGGAATCGTCTTCCTTTCTATATATTGTGATGAAACGCCAAAAATTCCGCGCTTCGCGCGGAAGGGGAAAACTTCATTTAGACGAGTCGAGAACGGTACAACGAATCGTCTTCTATCTCTAATAATTTAAGGAAACGTCAAAGCTTCCGCGCTTCGCGCGAAAGTGGGAAACTGAATTCAGACAAATAGGGCTTATTAAAAGTCGAAAACGGTACAACGAATCGTGTTCTTTCTCTAATAATTTGAGGAAATGTCAAGGCTTTCGCGCTTCGCGCGAGAGGGGGAAACTGAATTCAGATGAATAGGGCTTAATAAGATTCGAAAACGGTACGAGGAATCGTCTTCCTTTCTATATATTGTGATGAAACGCCAAAAATTCCGCGCTTCGCGCGGAAGGGGAAAACTTCATTTAGACGAGTCGAGAACGGTACAACGAATCGTCTTCTTTCTCTAATAATTTAAGGAAACGTCAAAGCGAGAGGGAGAAACTGAATTCAGACAAAATTATTAGGGCTTATTTAGAGTCGAAAACGGTACAACGTATCGTGTTTTTTCTCTAATAATTTGAGGAAACGTCAAAGTTTTCGCGCTTTGTGCGTGAGGGGGAAACTGAATTGAGATGAATAGGGCTTATTTAGAGTAAAAAACGGTACAACGAACCGTGTTCTTTCTCTAATAATTTGAGGAAACGATAAAGCTTTCGCGCTTTGCGCGAGAGGGGGGAAACTGAATTCAGATGAATAGGGCTTAAATTGAGTCGAAAGCGGTACAATGAATCGTCTTCCTTTCTCTATATTTTGATGAAACGCCAAAAATTCCGCGCTTAGCGCGGAAGGGGAATACTTCATTCAGACAAGTCGAGAACGGTACAACGAATCGTCTTCCTTCTCTAATAATTTAAGGAAACGTCAAAGCTTCCGCGCTTCGCGCGAGAGGGGGAAACTGAATTCAGATGAATAGGCCTTATAAAGAGTCGAAAACGGTATGACGAATCGTCTTCTTTCTCTAATAATTTAATGAAACGTTTAAACTTCCGCGCTTCGCGCGGGAGGGGGAAGCTTCATTCAGATAAGGATTAAGAGTCGAGAACAGTACACCGAAACGTCTGCTTTTTCTCATAATTTAATGAAACGTCAAAGCTTCCGCGCTTTGCACGGGAGGGGGGGGGGGGGACTGAATTCAGAAAAGGATAAACAGTCGAGAACGGTAGAGCAAATCGTCTTCTTTTTTATAATAATTTAATGAAACGCCAAAGCTTTCGCGCGGGAGGGGGGGGGGGAACTTCATTTAGCCAAGGATTATCAGTCGAAAACGGTACAATTAATCGTCTTCTTTTCCTAATAATTTAAGGAAACGTCTAAGCTTACGCGCTTCGCGCGGGAGGCCCATCACCCACATCCCCTTAATGAGCGCGCTTTTAAGTGATTCTCTTGCTAACTACCGCCCTCCCTAAAATAAGATCCTAGCTCCGCGCCTGCATTAAAATATATAGCTATGATGCTGACTAAATTGAAGAAATAATTCGTATATTTATGTCGTCGAGGAAAATGACCATTTTGCGCATATGCAAGTACAAGAGATAGTCCATAGGAAAAACAATTTAGCCTTCGGCCCAAGGTTTATAGGGTTGAATTTTTCGATATTGGACATTTAATTTTTTCGGTAATTGGTGGCTAGTTTTGTCGGTAATCGTAAGCCTCTACACCCCCCCCCCCCCCACTGAAAAAGGTCTAGCGACGCCCCTGCATACTGTCACCCTTTGAACCTTCGCTCATTGTTTGTTTGTCCCCTCTTGTTCTTCCATCTTCGTCGCTAGAGTCAGTCTGTCGGTTTGTCTTTTTCTTTTTCTTCCTTGGACGTCCGTCCAGACTGTCATCCTCGAAACCATGGATTTTGTTTTGGTTGTCCCGTCTTGTTCTTTCATCTTCATCGCTAGAGTCAGTCTCTTGGTTGGTCATCTTGTCTCTCTTCGTTGAGAGTTCATCCATACTGTGATCCTCGAAACCATGGCTATATCTACGTATGGAAAAAAAATAATCAATTGACCAAATAAAATTTGGCAAGGTTTGTTCGTCGTTAAGTAAACGTTTAATACTCGGACTGATATGAACGCTTCAATATGTTTCAAATGATTCAACAATAAAGAATGGTTCGTATTACTTGAGTACATTTATTGCGTGAGAGAAACATGCCCATATATATTAAAAAACGTTCAGCCGAACGGAGTTTCGACGAAATATAGTGTTAAAGGTACTACGTCTCATTTGCAGGCCAACAAAGTTTTAATTCCAACGGCATTTGAAAGACAATCTTAATTTAGAACTTCCCTCAAAACGAAAGGGCTTGACAAATGGCTTTTAGTTAGAAAATAACGACCATTAGTTGTCGAATCGACGTAAGTGATTGTAATCACCTAAGTAATAGTCTGATTTACAGACCCTTTACCGAATGGTCGTTATTTTTGTGCTGCACAATCAAATTTTTGGCCAGTACAAGCAGTGGGTTATTGATATAGACAAATGCTCAAGTGCCTGTTACAGCTCATTTTATCTATGTTATTACCGAAGAAAATGTCAGTCAGTCACTCAATAGTGTCTGACAGTGAAGTCTAGCAGGTAAACGGTTTCCTTGCATAATTTGAATACTAGGAAACGGCTAATGTTTAAATTTCACAGATAGGACATACATGCCGTATTACAAATTCCTGGAAAGTTCTACAGAATTCGATTTTGGGTGTAAAAGGGACATAGTATATTTAACAACGTTAGAGAGACGATTTAGACTACGTTCTGGGGAATGTTAAACAAGTTCGTGGACATTTGTAACCTTCCCATGAACGCAGGAGTTATTTTATACTGTTGTTTTAAAGTTGTTTTCTGTGAAGTTAAAATTATTTCACTAAATTCGAATGCATATGTTATATACCCATAAACTATGTACAGACCACGAATTTCAATTGTTGAATGGACAATAAAATATACAAATTATAATCCATATGAACCCTATGTTTGTATGGGTGCGAGAAAATGGAGGGTGCGCAATATGCACCCGGCGTAGTCTATATCGAGGCCTTATGTTGAATAACAAATAAATTGAAGTTGAATTTGTCCTCAAATTTATGTCGATATTCGAAGCACAAGATGAAATATGTTCAAATCCCTCTCAGGGTTACGGCAAGGGATATAATAATCCGCAATGCCAACAATTTCTAGACACCATTTTAACAGGGTAAGAGAATTTTTGTGTTGTCCCGAAAATTTGGCCGATCGATATTTCGTTCCGTTGGGGGGGGGGGGGGGGTAAGGTCACGTTTTTTGGTTACCCATTAGCACATTTTTAATTAACAAAAACAAATATTTGAGGGGGGGGGGTTTCGACCCCCCAAACCATTTGAGTGGAAAATTAAAACAAATGAATAATCATGCAAACCCATTTCATCAACCCAGTTATGGCTCAATCGGTAAAAGAAGCGTACGGTAATCCTAGAATAGTGGGTTCGAAACCTAGTAATTATTTCTTCCTATTTGATGCTTTATGAATAATGAGGCAAAGCAAAGTATAATCAAATTCTAATTGGTTGTGACCTCTTTCCAAGCCGCTTTGATTAATTTATAGGATGGCTTGCCTCGGTTTAAAAATACACACACGGATTCGACGTGTACACCTAAGGCTGCACATCTGCTCCCTCTAGGGGGCAAGATTGCACCCCAAATTTGGGTGCAGAATCACACCCCATAGGGTGCTGCTATTGTAGTAGAGGACTGCATCCCTAAGGCTACAAATTGGTATCTTTATTTCTTAGTGTGTAGAGAATTGAGCTCCACTTCTTTAGATACCATTTTTTATGGAATGTTTTTCCATGGTTGGCTGCAGAGAGTTCATTATGCAGAGGTGTCGTGGCCGAGTGGATACGTCGCAAGGTTCGAGGTTTGAGTCCAGCCGCGGCACTAATGTCCTTTGGCAAGACATCCCAGGTTAAAAAAAAACAGTACCAGCTAAAATTAATTGGTACTGGTACCAGTTGATTCCAGTTGAGTGAACTGGTTTCAATATGGATATTGGTATAGTGCAATCAACTGGAATCAACTGGATTCCAGTTCAGAATTACAACTAGTACCATTTGATACCAGTTGATTCCAGTTGGAAACCAGTAGATGATTACCAGTTTTTACCAGTTGAAACCAATATATGATTTCCAGTTGTTACCAGTTGTAACCAATAGGTTATTAGCAGTCGTTACCAGTTGGAAACCAGTAGAATTTCCGGTGGATATTTCCAGTTGATTTACCAGTTGAAACCAGTTGAATACCAACTGGTCTCAAATGGTCCACTTTGGTTTTATGGGTTTTAAACTGGAATCAATCGGTAGATATACCAGTATAAGGCCTATTGTTTTTAACTGGTATCAACTGGTGTAACAATTTAATACCAGTATGGTTAATTGGTTTCAATTGGAATTTACTGGTTTGTTTTCAGCATGTGCCAGTAGAGCCAATGGGTTTCAACTGGGATATACTGGCGCGTGTAAAGGTTACCAGTTGTGTCAACTGGTTTTAACTGGTACCAGTTGAATCCAGTAGAAACCTGTAAAATAAACTGGCACATATTCCAGTTCCTTCAAATGGATTCAACTGCTACCAGTTGATTCCAGTTGGTACCAGTTGAAAATCCAACTGATTTCATCTGTTTTTGTTTACCTGTGATTGATGTACATTTGCCACTCTCCACCCACGTGAAGTAAATGGGTAACTGGTAGGAATTTATTCCATGAAAATGCAGAGCGCGTGACAGCTACTCTACTAAAGCCAAGCTAATTATACTGCATTAATGTAGAGCGCTTAGAGAATTCTGAAAAAGTTAGTGTTAGGCGCTTTATAAGCAAATATAATTATTATTAATTATCGGTGATAGGGTCAAAGCCCAACGCCAACTTACATCTTAGAAGGGGTGAAGGGGATTTAACAACAAGTAATGTCTATCAAACAGAATTGTTAGATTTCATGGATTCTGCTCTATATGATATATGCTCATCGAATCGAGAAAAAAAAAACATACCGAGAAGGCTTGATGATATTCTGTTGACCTATGAAGGTATTACCCGTCACACGACTCGAATTTGCTGCATGTAAGCCTATATTACCCCCCGATTGAAGGCTCTGGTGTACTGATGGAGGATGTGCTAATGCTGAAAAAAAGAAAAAAGATCAATGCATAAAGGCCTATGATAAGGACGATAACAACCACAACACCACCAAAAGAAGGAGAAGAAGTAGAAGAAGAAGAAGAAGAAGAAGAAGAAGAAGAAGAAGAAGAAGAAAAAGTAGAAGAAGAAGAAGAAAAAGATAAAGAAGAAGAAGAAAAAGAGATTAAGAAAAAGAAGAAGTAGAAAAAGAAAAAGAAGAAGAAGAAAAAGAAGAAGAAGAAAAAGAAGAAGAAAAAGAAGAAGAAGAAAAAGAAGAAGAAGAAATTTAACGACAATAAGGAATTGAGGAAAACATCTACAAGTAGAATTACATGAAGATATCTTGAAATTGCTTACAGAAAGATGACTTCGAGCACAGCGCTATGCCGATTCATATTCCGCAACCTCCAATAGTCACAAATGCCTTCATCAGCTCGAGATTGCCAAATTACCCGCTGTTTTTAGACTCAGGATATTATCCCGATCAGTGCTCGAAATTGCGTCTTCATCAGCCCGACACGCTCATCACAAAGTAGCTCGAAAAACAGACTCGAGACTGTACAACCAGCGCGCTGATCTAAGATTTTACCCGCGCTGTTAAACAGGTACAAGTACAGCCGTCGACGTCAGACTGCATGTGCTACGCGTCCGATCATACACACATGAACAGTTTAATTACAAAAACGGAAAACCGGAAATCGTTGTACATGGTGGGATCGAGAAGTTGACTCTGTACCTCGGGCGCAAATTAGCCTTCTATTTTCCAAATAGCGGCATATTTTGGAAACAAGACCAATATTTACCGGGATATTATCCCGACCAAATATCTTGCTAATTGCAACTGCGGGCTGATGAAGACGCAAAATAGCTGGATAATTTGCGATCAGTATAGTTAAAATAGCGGGTTCCTTACTTCCTTGGCAATCTCGAGCTGATAAGACATGTTTTTTCCAATAGATTAAAGGGGTTGTAGGATGTCAGAACTTCAGTCTGTTTCGCGAACGCTAGCGCTGACCGTTAATCAAGTCATTTCGTTTAAGGCCCGGTCACACAGAGGGGACGCATGGGGAACGCACGGCCAGCGCATTGGAAATTTGCAATTTTGGCCAGTGCGTTGTCGTGCGCCCAACTTTTGTCGTAGCTGACACCAAATTCATAGCGTGTTGCTAGCGCGCTGAGCGCACACAGGGCGCATACAGTGCGCATACAGACCGTACCCAGAGCGCACATGATAACAACTTCCACGAATGCACAGCGTGTTGCTAGCGCGCTGGACGAATGGTCCACGCATGCACCGCGTTCTACGACGCACGGCCAGCGCATTGGAAATCAGAAAATGCCGTGTGCCTAACTTTTGTCATGATTTTGGAAAAGCTAGCGAGCTGACACAAAATGCACAGCGTGTAGCTAGCGCGCTGTGCGTATACAGGGCGTGTGCTCCGCGTATGTCTGGCGCTGGTCTAGCGCGCTCAACGCACGTCTGGCGTGCCTTTGCCGTGTACATTCATGCGTCGAGCTCCGCGCACACTTTTGAGCATGCTCAAAAAATCCCGACGCACACAGCGAATGACGACGATTGCATAGCGCTGGTCCAGCGTTGGTCCAGCGCGCTCGACGAACGAGTAACGAGTGATGACGCACGCCTAGCGAACGACAACGCACTGGCCAAAATTGCAAATTTTCCATGCGCCGGCCGTGCGACCCCCATGCGTCCCCTCTGTGTGACCGGGCCTTTACGTGCAGTTGTCCAAAAGAAGTTGTAGATGGCGTTAACCGGTATTTGCCATGCTACACCCCCTTTAAACCTAGCTCCTAAACCTCTACCTTCTTTTTTTATGGGTTAATTTATGTGAATGCTAGCGGACCAATTCAAATTTACCCCCCCCCCCCCTACTCTTGTAGTCCCAAATGTATTGCACATAGAGTGTGAAAAGTGACCGTCTGCAAGCAGACTAGTCCGCTATGGTTCTCGGGCAGCATTCTCAGCACAAAATATTTAATTTTGTCTTTGCTTTTCTGCGACCCCTTTTTATATCAGATTTTATCGCTCATTTAAGTTTGGCAAGTGATCACAAATGCGTAATTTTAACAATTTTTATGACGCGTGCCTCGGGGCCTTTTCTAGGATTTCCTTGAAATATGACTAAGGTAGTTTCAAGGGCTTTTCAGAACCATTACAAGCAATTTTTTAAGGGGAGGATGAAATGCGAGAGAAAACTATTCCGTTGGTATCAACGCTCCACCTGATCGTGAATACCTTGATAAAACAAGCTTCTACATGAAATGCTGCTTTACCTTGGAAATATGTGTTGAATTTGATCGTCTGTGTAGTGGTTTGAACCAAGTTAAGCGTCACTAATGTTTCATCACTTTCATTGGTTAGATCAAGCTGAAAGTATTTTGTCTCTTTGGGTTTCAAGCTCATGTCACTGTGCTGAATAGCCTGAGGAAAATGACAGATGAAATAATCAGTTTGTATGCCCGATTGTATGAAGAATGTGCCAAAATAAAAACAGATATAGAGATTACTCATGAAAATACTAAGGAAAAGGAAAACCATTATCCAATCAATTTCACCATTTTTATACTACTTTAATTTACTGCAATTATAAGTTCTTTCCTTCAATTCATTTATGTTGCCAGACAAAGTAGCGAATGTATTATAATCTTTATACATGTATTAGTAGAATAATTATTTTCAGATATTTATTTACTTTTTTAATCGAGTATATGTGCTATAAAGGACCAGTTAGTGTAAATACTTGAATAAAAGTGTAAATTAAATATTGTTTGCATGGACTGTTAAAGACAAATTTGAATTGCTCCCGTTTCCAGCTTGCCCTTGTTTCAATTTATGTTAACTAGTTATAGTAAGCCGAGACCCGTCGTCAAAAAACACTTACCTTTATTTCGGGACTCTTCCCATCGAGCTGGCAAGAGACAAATAGTGTGCTACGCCGAAACACAATATCATCGTCATCGCCCTTCACAGGTTGGACACGGGGATCATTTAATACATGGACATTGTTCTGAGAAATCAAGTATACAAAAAGGATTCTGATAAAGTAATCTGGAGATTATCAAGAAGATAGCAATCATATGTATGCCTGTATCATACGCCTCAGCTTTTGTTCAACTATGCCACGCAGGAATCGTCCGTAGGAATAACATGTGGTTGCATGGGTCAACCAACTCATTTAGATCAGTTTAAATGGGCTTTAGCTGTCAAGAAAATCGGAAAACCAAGATGACGTCGAAAATGGCCAACAATTGAGAGAAACGGCCAGAAAGAGTTTAGGACCTGCTATTCACACTAAAGATGTCACAGATAAGTCTAAAAGTATATAATTCAGGCATCGGATATTCATTCATTCGTTTAATTGATATTATCAATATGGACAATGTAATATAGTCTAACATACAAGACAGCAGTCAAGATGGAAATTTTACAAACGTGACAAACAAGAGGAAAAAGAGTTAAAGTTTAGGAAGAATAAGGGGCTGAAGAAGGTTAACGTTACATTCACACATTGACGCTTACAGAGATTAATTTGCTATTAAAAGAAAAATACTTCTAGCTAATACAGTCTTATACAGACAAGACTCGAAAACCGTTAATTTGCGGCAGAAAATGTTGAATGGGAGATCTACATCTCATGTATCCACCTTGAAGTAAAATAACTTAAATACGCCATAAATTATGGTGTTAAATCTCCGTTTACCCATTTCTGGTCATGATGCTTCTTGACAAAACGAACCTCCAGTAATGGTTGTCTATTTGAAGGCAAGACACTAGGTAGAAATGACATGCATGACAGTAATATGCCCTCCAGAAATAGCCAGTCCCAATATAAGGCAAAGAATCCTCCGGAAAAATGGCTGATCGAAATCTCTAGCCATTGTTCTCGTACTGAACAAGTAATGTCGGAAGAATGTTGAAGCCGTTTAGGTGTACCTTCAAATAAACCAAACAAATTCAACTTATTTTAAAATGACAGGAAACAACTTAAATCTCGGAAGTTAGCTAATTAGGGTTAACCTAATTATGCATAGTATTTTTGCGACTGGAGTACAATTCAAAAGGGTAAAATTACAAATTAGAACAAGACTGGACATTATAAACATACTTTTTGTGAATATGAGAACTACTTCTATAGTTAATTTTCAATTCAAATCAATAAACTCTTATTTCCTTCACTTCATTTCAGAAAGACTGAACATATGATTTAGTTACCTGACTGATTCCAGGAGTACAGTATGGTCTGTACTTTGTTCGGATCAGTGACTAGTGCACAGTGAGGTATTATCAGCTTTGCCGGTTTCTTAAAGCTTAGCCCAGACGGGTAACACTGGAAGCCATGGCTAACGAGAATCTCGTTGTCTTTAAGTGTGAGGCCATCTGGAATCTCGGTCAGTACCTGAAGGCTGATTTGTTTATCTTCCTCAAGAGCACCAGGTGGAATGTGGAGTGTAAACCCATGGGATCTGGTAGACAGCTCTCCTCCTATGGCCCCGACATGTCCAGTTACAGAGCTTTCATCTGATAACAGCAATTATGTGAATTAAAAGCATACTTTGTACATCATATGTATTATATCATACGTAAAAGAAATAATTAAAGTAAATAAGTAAAGACCAAATATATTCCATTGTCTCCACATACCACAGGCATTGTTTCAGAACTTATTCCTTGAACGCCCGGGGAAATGTCAAAATTAGCACTGTACATCATCCGCGCAAATCACCTTCTGAAACTGAGCACTCTAAACGAGGATCAAAGTCTAGAGTAGTTTTATTACTCTAATACCCTATACAGGAAAAACAGTCCAACATATCTGATTTTATCAGCATATCAGCTGGTTTCAATCAAAGCAGAACAATGAGAGAGAGGGACTAATAAGTGAACGATTCAGCAACATGCGATTAAAATAGAAAAACTGTTGATATTGTAATTAAGTTATAATCAATGAAACAAAAATTGGCAGCTCTGTGACATATCTTGCGAGGTCCTCTCCGATTTGCTAGATGTTTAGAAAATGTCATGCATGATTGAATATTTTATTTGGATTTTTTTTTACAGTTCTGATTGTACAGAGAAAATGTGAGGGGACCCTTTGCAAGATACATCACAGAGTTAATAATTTGTGTTTGATTGATACAAACTTCATGAATTATAAAGCCTTCTAATTTTAAACTGATTTTGCTCAAACATTCACTGAACTGTTCCTCTCATTTCTTTGCTTCTATCAAAACCGACTAAACATCAGGGTGGACTTCAATTTTAACAGGTATTTTCTTCCTTGGATGGTACTTTGCACCCTAATAGATGATTTACTGGTTTTGTCTTTCTTTTCATTGTGATTTCCACCGGATTTTATAATCCTATCGGACCCTCTGCTCCTGACTGGGGCTATCAAATTTCTTACCCTTTCCGGGTATCTTAATTATCAGTGAATTTGATACCCTTGTTTCCAGATTGTTCTGATAATTAACTGATTAGATCAATTTTAAGCGGATAGTTTGGTGCTTACGAATCCCTGAAATGTCATCGAGTTTTGTTATAAGCAGATATAAAAAGTCTACTGCAAGGAGTATTTAAAATTAAACAGGTAAATAGGCCTGTAAAGTATAAGTGGTTAACACAATGTATTTAATTGTACATAGCACATTTGTATTTGAAAAGAACTTACCTATCTTGTATGCGAATTCAAGCATTAACAATATGCATATACAATACAAGCAAAATTGCTATTTGTTAACGTATGTAGATTCACTAAAACTGTATCACTTTTTTAGGGGTTTCTCATAATTTATTTAGTTATGACCATGATATGATTGCATGTTCATTTCAATGATTGCAAAAAAATCATATTAAAATCTAAGATTCCTATTCTGTTATGGTTAACGTTACAGGTTATAAACATAAACCATCTTTTGTTAAGCTGTTAATTTGACAGGGTACACTTCTGCTTTATTTGCTTATCATGCAAGAAAAACACATTACTCGAAGTAAATGTTGTATCTTAACACACTAGACATACATGTTTACGAACTATAATTACCGGGTACCGATTAAACACCGAAAGAGTGGCAAATGTAGATTAATATCTTGCCAGATGACACTAGTGCTGCGGCGGGGTTCGAAATGCTAACCGTGTGAACCACAGTCCAGTGACGTTTCCGAGAGACCACGATAACTCTACAATGATCATCCAAATTCGTTAATGAAAGAAAATATATGTTACCTGACCTTGTCATACCCGATATCCATACCTGCATCAGTTCTGCTTTGTGCAGAACTCATTCCACTGGTTGAAGGCATGGCAAGGTTATCATCAGTCTCATAGATTGGTTTCATTCCAATTGACAGCCCTCGTTTATGCACCGAAGTCAGGTAGTTGATATATTCTGAAGATGAAGATAGCGAGGTGTCATCAGTTTCTACTGGGGTTGTATATTCCTGTCTGATATCGCCATTATCGTCATCATCGCTGTCGCCGTGAATGCGTTTGCTATTTAATAGAGAGACAGAAAGAGAGAGAGGGAGAGAGAGAGAGAGAACGAAGTGGGAGCATGGGGAGATTGTGAGAGATACAGACAAGGGGCAGATGGAGATTGAAAACGTTTAGAAACGAGAGAGTGAGGGAGAGAGAAAGAGAGAGAAACAATTAACATTGAGATAAAAGTGTTTGAGATTTGGAAACATTTTAAACTGAGAGTGCTGGGATTGGAGAGGGGATGAGAGAGGCTTTAAAAGTCAGGGTTGAGAGAGGAAAAACTGGGATGTGAAAATAGTTTTGATCTGTTTTTTTTTTATGTTTCAACCTTTGGATTTTACTTATTCTACATCCAATTCAAATTCAAAATTAAAGGCAACCTGATGACTTTCAATTATTATTATTATCATTACTTATACCGCGCTTTTCCCATTAGGCTCAAAGCGCTTACAGTGAATAAAAATCAAAATCACATGAATACATATAATAAGAAAAACAGAAATACAACTATAAACTGCAGAAAACATGTGTTTTTAAGGTTATAACTGATGCAGACTGCCTAATTCTAAGTGGTAGATCATTCCAGTATTTTTAGGCAGATGCAGCAAATGTCCTATCACCTGCCAATGTGCGGGTAACTATATGTGAGACGAAAAGGATCACTGGCTGACCTCAATGCCCTGGCAGGTCTATACAAATTCAAACAGGTATCTATATTGTGGAGCTTCATTATTGAGTAATTTTAATAGAAACAAGAGTAATTAAACAAAAACGATTTTTGTTTCAAAGGAAGCCAGTGTAATAATCTCAAAAGTGGCTGAGATGGATAGTCCCTAGAAACCCGAAATATCAATTGGGCTGCCCAATTTAGTAGCCGTTTCACACGATCCAATTTAGTCGAGGGAAAGGCATAATTTCATGGCATAATTTCATTGAATGCCATTAGAAAGCAATACCAAAAAAAGCATTACAGCAAGACACTGAGGGGAGTGTGAAGAAGGCGTAAAGGTGTGTCAAAGTATAATCAGTTGAAGTTTAAGTTCGAAGTTTATTTATTCAACATTTTACATACAAAAACATTTTATATATATATATATATATATATATATTTGTTTTTTTGTATACAAGCGTATATTATATAAGAGTAGATTTCATACAAGAAAAAGAAAAAAAAAATTAAAGATTTCAAATCAAGTATAATGTAGGAAAATAAGTACGAAATTTCGAAATATGTAGATACAACAGGCAAAAAAATGCCCTTCTGGCTTCAAACAGATGATTATAAAGGTAAAAGAAATGTTGAAGACAGCAATAGAAATAGATGAAGAGAGAAAGGAGAAAGTAAGAGAGTGGATGAGAGAGAGAGAGAGAGTGGGGGAGATGTAAGAAAGAGAAAAAGGTAATCCTATATTGTGTTACTTACCGATGTTCAGGAATTTGTTTACTCTCCACTGGAGCTGCAATAAAATAAAGAATTAAACAAATATGTGAGAATATCAGGTTGTAAAAGAATTTAAATGACGAATATAAAACTAAATTTTAGTAAAAACTTTGAAAAATGGATAACAAATTTGTATTTGAAGGGAACTCCAAATCTTACCGGTATAATTATGCAAATACAAGCATTTACAATATGCATATACATTACAAGCAACGATGCTATATGTTTTAATGTAAACTCACTAATACCGTGTCACTTCCTTTGGGGGATTTCTTATACTTTATTTAATTGTGACCATATTGGTCAATGTTAGATAAATTCACATTTAAATCTAATGATTCCTATTCTTTTATGGTGAACGTTGCAGGTAAAAACTAAATAATCTTTCTTTAACTTATAATTCGACGGATTACACATCTGCTTAGGTTAAGGTTGCATCATGCAAGAAAAACATTACTCCAAATCAATGTTTATCTTAAAACACTAGACATACATGGTTATGAACTATAATTACTGGGTACCAATAATATTTAACACCTGGAATGGGGCAAATGTTATATCTTGCCAAAGGACATTAGTGCTGCGGTGGGGTTCGAAATGCGAACCGTGTGATCCACGGTCCGGTGACATGTCCACGAGACCACGACAACTCTACAATGATCATTCCATTTTGTGAATGAAAAAAAGTAAGTATAAACTAGATCTTGTTATATACCATGATATAATTAGTCATTGCATGGTGAATATAAGGGCCTATAAAAAGTATTGAGCCTGATTTCCATACCTGCATCAGTTCTGCTTTGTGCAGAACTCAATCCACTGGTTGAGGGCATGGCAAGGTTTTCATCATTCTCAAAGATTGGTTTTATTCCAATTGACAGCCCTCCTTGATACACCGAAGTTTGGGAATTGATGTATTCTGAAGATGATGATAGCGAGGAGTCATCAGTTTCGATTGGGGTTGCATCTTCCTGTCTCTGGCTAACAGCGGTGTCCTGTGTTGCTTCTTCTAGACCATGGTGTGGCGAATGTTGTGTTTCACACTGGTTGCGTTGTCGTTGTTGACGTTTTTGACGATTACGTTTTCTTGCTGACCAATTCCGTAGCATTCTGACATGTTTCTTTTCCCTGAAGTAAGGTTGCTGACATGACAACCATACACAGATTTTTAGATAACAAATGAAATAAAAAGTGATTAACTGTAAAAATAAGGGGAAGGAGAGAAGGGATTGATTGGTAACATACGGAATTGGCCAACCTCGTCCATTTAATGCGCTCTCTTTTTAATCTCTGAAACCCCTATTTTTTCGCTATAAAAGTAGATCTATGAACAAGGATACAGATGTATATGTAGAGTTTGTAGACTATACCCTTACGATTCATTATATATAGTATTATTAATTAGATACATAAAAATGAACAAAAGCAATGCTAGGGGGAGATGACGGACAAATCGAGAAAAAAAAATTGTACAGTACGTCTGATTTCCCGAACATAATATAAGATGTTCGAACATAGTTTTTCAGAAATTGTTTTCTGTCATCATGGTGTAGCTCTCCACCCCCTCTCAATGACACAGGATGAATAGGATTTCATCAGCATATGTATATTCGTTGATATTATCCTGTGACCTGTAATACATATAATATGTAATATGTAATGTGTAATTCATGAAGTATGCTTAGTTCTCATGCTTATGTAATTTCATTTACAGTGCCTATACACAAACATTGCCCAGCTTTGGTAGCTCCTAATTAAAAAGTCATAACCAACATGACTTTGAATTCGGTTTCATAATGACGATTAAATTGATTCTGTCCAATGATCCCTATTCATAATATTTCTACCAGGGTATTTAAAAAGTGTGGTCAAAATCGCCTTGTACCAAGTTTGGGCTGAATGAGCGAGAATATAGACCAGGCGATATGCATGTTCTTCTTTCATCTTTATACCTTTTACAAGTTTCATTATGCCTCGTGCTTCAGTACTTCATTGTTTAAAATGATGCAATGTATCCAGGCTTTCACATAACCTTGTTTCAATACATAGGATAACCTTTAAATATTTTGAACAGTCTACTAAATTTTTGTCTCATGATATCTAGTTCTCTCTGCTCACTTGTCCGCTGCGCCATTTTACACGCACAAGGAGCATATTACACGACCGTGTTTATCTCGAATAGCGAATGAAAACTCAAAGGAATTACTAAACCTGAATGCAAGAAAGCAAACATATGATGTCTAGTGTCAAAGAAGTTGACGGTAAACTTTCATAAAAAATATAACATCCCAAATAAACTCTGTCAACTTGTTTCACTTAATGAGAATAGTTACATTCAACAAAGGATGCAAAGGACTCAACTCAAGATTGTAATTATCACAACAAAGAGAAATATCATAAAATTTGCTTTGTAATAAGCATTTCCTTGAGTTTGAGTTGATATTAACAAATGTTCTCCTTTTTGGATTGATATAACACACACATAATGGCTTTTTAATCAGAAGCTACCAAAGTTGGGTACACTTTTTAAAAATATGCACAGTCAACTCCATAATTCCTAAAATATAGTAATAAATTGGTTTTATTTTAATGGGGTCATAGACCACATATTACTTTTCCTTTATTTCTTGCCCGATTTCATCCTGGCTGTTTTTCTTCTTCTAAATCTATAAATGGACGAGTCTGGCTGTCAAAACTCCCACATATAACCCCTTACTTAGATAGTTGATGGTAAGCAGCAAAAGTGCTTCTACATCGATGCATGTTTATACTGCCTGAGCACTGATTTTTCTTATCACCTGTGAGGATGCAGCAAAGGAATTAAGTTCAGCAAAGAAATCATCATGTAATGTTTTCCCTCAACGACCTTTAAGTTTGTAAGGCAGGGTAGAGAGCAGAGAAACTTGGCTAGCTGCTTGGATTCCTCGACTGATATGCGGGATGTACATTCCAGTTGGAATGTTTGAATCTGTTGGGATAGAAAATCAATTGGCATCAACCAAGTAACTGTAGCATACAAATATCACCGATAATGAAATCACAATAATTATGTAATGATTTTCCAGTATAATTTTAGATTGATAAACAACACAAGATAGCCGTAAAGTTGTGGAAGACTAAACCATGAGAGAGATTTATAAGTTCTCATGTTTAATTGTAATTTGTTTATGTTTCATTTGATTTCTATACTTAGAGTAGCCAAAGTATGGAAGGCATCCCCATATCAGTTTTGAAGGGGCAGGTTGTCGATTGATAGAATTAAGATTTTACAAATGAATGGCATTTGTAAATCATGAAGCATGACATTGGGAAAATATTGGAAACCATTATAATGTGTAGTCTCACATTAAGCATTCATATAATAACAGCATATGATCATTCTAAAGGGGGGGGGGGGGAGGGGATGCAGAAAATGATATATCTGATAAGCAAGAAAATAGAAGGGAAAACAATGGTAATTGGGCAGTAGCATATTGTATGGGTGAATTTTTTTTTTAAATGATGCCTTCGCCATAAAGCGATTTTACAAAACAAAACGGAAGAAAGTTTTAATATTCAAGTTTGATAGTAATCCAATAACGGGTTCTCACAATATCGTGATTACAAGCTATTTTTCAAATACATGGCTCTGCAAGATAAATTCCTGTCCTGGGTTTGATAGTAATCCATCCGTCGGTTCTAATCATAATGTGTTCACAAGCCATTTGCATGCATACATAATGAGCGCCATGACCTTTGACCTCATGACCCTAAAATGTAATCAATTCATAGGCTCTGTAGTTGGAATACTTTTTGTAATACCCCAATTTATGGAATTATTTCAAAAATAATTTAAAAATAATAGATCTAGATAATATTTTACATTCTCAGATTTAATTGAATAATAATTTGACAATGTGTGTTTTGCGTGACTGCTAAAGCATGTGTATGCTACTATGCTTATCAAATAGAGGACCTACGCTCTTAAGTCATAAATGACAGTAATGAGGATTAATGCCCCACAAAAGGGCAGTAATATAGCACATCGACACGGTTTTGATCCTGGGGCCTCACAGTTGCGAGGCCTTTGCTTTGTCACTGAACCATGACTGTACGCAGCGGGGGCTAGGGTAGGGGGCAGTTTCCATAAATAAAATAAAAAATGAAAAATGCAATAAATTTTCAATAATTTATTGCATTTTACCCCAGTTCCCAACATAACAAAATCCTCTGTGTGCCCATGCCTTGAGCCATAATGCATGGCCGTCAAGAGGATTTATTTATGTTGGGGACCGGGGTAAAATGCAATAAATTATTGAAAATTTATTGCACTTTCTATGTTTGTTTATATTTATGGAAACTGCCCCCTACCCTAGCCCCCGCTGCGTACAGTCATGGTTCAGTGACAAAGCAATGGTCTCGTAACTGTGAGGCCCTAAGATCAAAACCGTGTCGATGTGCTATATTACTGCCCTTTTGTGGGGCATTAATGCTCATTACTGTCATTTATGACTTAAGGGCGTAGGTCCCCTATTGGATAAGCATAGTAGTATACACATGCTTTAGCAGTCACGCAAAACACACATTGGAAAATTATTATTCAATAAAATCTGAGAATGTATACTATTATCTAGATCTATTATATTTAAATTATTTTTAAAATAATTCCCTAAATTGGGTTAAAACAAATATTCCAACTTTATGAGCGCCAGTGTAAATGTCTTTAGTTTGATGGTAATGCGTCCACCGGTTCTAATGATAGTGTGAGGTGTCGTGGACGAGTGGGTATGTCACCGGACTGTGGATTACAAGGTCCGCGGTTCAATTTCCTTTGGCAAGACATTGATCTACAGTTGCCACTCTCCACCCAGGTGATAAATAGGTACCCGGTAGGATGCGAAAGATAATGTGCTTAGATTAGCAAGTGTGCGCTTGTAAAAATGACGCCTGGCTGGAATGCTCCCTAGGGAGTGGAGAATGTGCATACCTTGTGTGCGGGAAAGCCTGAATCCGACACCGGTACCAATATATATATAAATATCTGTAAAGAGCTTTGAGAGGGCCTTCGGTCCTGAAAACCGCTATATAAGAACTAGATATTGTTATCATTATTATCACATGCTGATTTTGCGTACAAAATGAGCCCTGTGACCTTTGACCTTTAACCTCATGGCCCCAAAATCTAATCACTTCATCAGGAAAATTAGAAATCATTGATATAGTCTGTACTGTGGATTTAAGCAATCACATATTTTACAGAAGATGATCGAGGGTTCTGTTTTTTTTTTCTTTTTTTTTTTGGGGGGGGGGATTCAGTAAAGAGATATCTAAAGAGCAAACCACTAAGATAAATGTTTGGTGGTTTGTATTTTTTTTCTGTGTAAAATGTATATAAAATGAACACAAGCATATGAGAAAATTAACTTTTAAAAATACAGTTGGAATGCTCTATTGCATACACAGAGAAACTTCTCCAGACAACAGAAATAAAAACTGATAGGTCATCATTTAGTTATATAGAAACGTTAAATTGATAACAAAGTGTTATTCGTGGAAAAAGCGTCGACAATATTTACGCCAATTTATTTGTAGTCCTATCCCGCAACCTCAGGTTTAAAAAAAAGGAAAAACAAATATTTCCCATCTCTTTTTATCTGCTTTTTTTAAACATAGATTTTACCTGACATAAAGAAGTTTGATCAGCAATCTCTTTGTAGAAATAATCATGAAGGGTACATGAGTCAATTGTCAGGTCTGTAAGATGAGACAGGAGACTGAGAAACTTCCCTAGACAACAGGATGCTGATTGATCATCGCGTAGCTTCAAATCCTTAACTGTTAACTTCTGAATCTGTGCATGGAAATGCAAAAGAATAACATACGTGAATCAAGAAGCATGACATGAGGACAAATTTGAAACCCTTAATATAGTCTGTACTGTCGATTTAAGCAATCACATATTTTACAGAAGATGATCAAGGGTTCTGGTTTGAGGGGGGGGGGGGAGTCAGTAAAGAGATATCTAAAGAGCAAAGCACTTGAATAACTGTTTGGTGGTTTGTATTATTTTCTGTGTAAATGTATATAAAATGAACACAAACATATGAGCAAATTAACTTTTAAAAATACAGTTGGAATGCTCTATTACAGACACAGAGAAACTTCTCCGAAAAAGAGAATATTATTTGTCTGCGGTACGATTGATTAGCAGGCAAATGTTGTTTGTATCGTTTATGAATGCATACTTATGTTGGGTCCGGGGCTGTGCCCCGATGGAATGTAATTTGCACCGGCAGCTCGTACAGGTGTGCGAGCTAATTCTGCCACGGAGACCAGGGCGTGGCATGAATTAGTGTGTAATTGAATCATTCTAGCTTGAGCTTTCAACGAGACAACTACCGTGGAGGCGGTGAATGCGGACATGCGAGACAACCAAACGGGGCTGCCAGGCCAGCCCGATTCGTTGACTTCTAAGAACTTTTTTCAGCAGCATATTAATAGCAATCAGAAAGCCCGGATCATGTTTTTTCGTGTGGAAAAGCACATCATTGGAGAGTTGATTACAGAGAGGTCTTCATTCATCTTCTTAACAATACAGAGCTAAGTAAAATTATCCTTACATTCACCCGTTTATAGGGGTTAATTTACCCAATAATCTTTCTGGAAAGGTTTGTCTCGAGAGAGAGAGATAGGTAAATTCGTAAAGAAGAAGTGTATTAGGTAATACGAGAAGGAAAGATTCTCCATGTACTAAAACGGTGTGTTAAATGCGTTTCGTAACTGTCAAAATGGCACCTCCTGTAGGAAAATACAAGAAAATTAAGAAGGAATGTTGGGAAATGTATAGATATATATATATAAATGCTGATAATTATGTCTGATATAATCGAACAAGGGTACAAATTACCCTTACATTCAACTCCTTTAGGGATTAATTTGCCCTATAATCTTTTTGCCAAAGACCATTCGAAATTTGTCGAGAAATCGAGAGATGGGTAAATTGGTAGAGAAGGATTGTATAATAAGAGGAGGCGGTTGAAGGAAAGTAAAGATCACCGTGCATTGGAGTGAGAAACGAGTTTCGTAGCTGGCATATACCATTTCCTGTAGGGAGACTACGAGAGAAGAAGGAATTGTTTTGGGGGGAAAAACGAAAATTGCTGATAGATACGTCTGTGATAGTAGAACAACGGTACAAGTTCCCTTTACATCTCATTTAGGTATTAATAGAGTAGAAAAATGTATTAACGAGGTTGAAGAGAGGCTTCTTGTAATAAATTCTGTGTCCGATTACAAACAACAGTGCAGATAAGTTCGAGATTGAAGGAGCGTCAATCTCAATTAATACAAAGAGAAATATGAAGATGTTTAATTGTGAAGATGAAATGGGTGACTATGTGTTCACCTTCGGCCTGAAGTTGGCACTAATACCTTCACATTGAGATGGTTAATGAGGAAAGCCATATATTAGGCTTTGCCTGGGATTTCGGTGAAATAAGGTATCACGTTTTCAACGTTTTACTTTTAGGCATTTCTACCTTGGGGTATGTGTTCACCATTAAAAGTGATGAGATTTGTTGTCAGTTATTGGCGTGGTCATGGTCATAATGAAATTATGTTTCTTAAACACGGAATTGCAGGACATGACAGCAGGAAAGGGGTTGATTCTCTACGTGTCTCAGTGCTAAAGGAACATAAAGGTCTAGGTCTTCTTCTTGCTGAAGAAAAATTTCAGTGGGCAATACTTCCTGGCTAGGAATAAATTGGGATTTCTGAACGAACGAGTGCGAATCGCAAAGAAACGCAATAACGATTTTAAGGTTTCTATTTCCACTATGATTTCTAAAGATCGAAGGTCTGGTATTTTTGTGTTCGTTAGGTCTCTAGCGAAGGTAGTGGAAAGATAGTGTCAATGCACATCGTGTTTGGATAACCGGTGTGTCAATTCATAGCTGCAGTCTGAGCATGAGTAGATAAAGGTAATTGCAGACCTAATTGTGAAATACATGAAGATAAAATGCTGGATAGTGTTCATGAAAGTGATGTAGTCATTATTAATTTTATGCACAAGCAGTGCACTCCACGATACACAGGTGGAAGAATTGTTTGAAAAGGGGACACAAAGGCTTTTTATATAGTACCTCCATCGCTATTGGAGTGATTATTTCAAAGTGTATTAAGTGGGAACTCTTCATTTGTTTGAGGATCCGTGGATAACCGTGAACTGGTCTATTAAAGACAATGGAGTCGTTCAAGTGTGTGAACAGAAAGAGGCCCCTATCTCGGTAAACATGAGATATGCTGGCAGGGTTCGGTTTTTTGCAGGGAAAATGTAGACAAGTTAAATAGTAACACAGAACTCTTGGGAGTTTGGTCTGAGTCTAAGAAGATTCAAAGCTCCTCGTGGAGAGTGCCCGAAGCCGTCGTGAGAACGGCAAGTGTTGTTCGAGCATCGCCTGGAAGGGCGAAGTGTACGCTGGTACACGGACAACAAGAATGTTGTGGTCATCGTGATAAAATGGAGTGGTAACTCCGCCTGCCAAAAAAAGGCTTTGGAAATACGAATTGTTTGTGAAGAAAACAATGTAAAAATTTATCCCGTTTGGATATCTAGACGTGAGAACAGGCAGGTTGATAGATTGAATAGGGCGTCAGACAGTGACGACTGGCATATGTAAATTGAGGCTTGTAACATAGAAGTGGAGGACTCATGTGTTTGACAGAATAATTATTGTTTGTTATTATAATACCAAAAGTAGGAAGTTTAATTCCAGATGGTGTTATGGGACAAGTTGTGTTTTTTCTCAGAGTTGAGAGTGAGATATCGATTGGTGGGTAGGTATACCACCACCTCGATTCATTGCCGAAACTATTGATAAATTGGTGCCGGATATTAAAAGCAAGGGCTCACTAATATAGTCCCATATTGGTAGTCCGCTTCATTGGGCCCATGATCTGGAATGGTGATAAGTTCCATTCATTTGATTGAAGAATTTGAAATATTGCCCTCTGGTGAGGAGGATGCAGGGCCAAAACTAACATTTTGGAAGCCCTCGAAGCAGATTTATGCTTGTCGCATTGAAGACTTTTAGTTGTACCATGTTATTTTTATTTACACTCTCCAGGTTTAGGAGTCAAGAAGGCCATGCATGGTGCAGTGAACGAAGCGAGGGTTTGATCTGAGAATCTTATCGTCATGGCTTGACAATCATCGGAGCCGAAGCAGGGGCGTCGCTAGACCTTTTTCAGTGGGGGGGGGGGGGGGGGGGGGGTGTAGAGGCCAACGATTACCGACAAAACTAGCCACCAATTACCGACAAAATTAAATGTCCCAATATCTACAAATTTAGCGCTATAAACCCGGGGCCGAAGGCTAAATTGTTTTTCCTATGTATTAATTATAGTACTTGCGTATGCGCAAATGGTCCTCGACGACATAAATATACGAATTATTTCGTCAACTTAGTCAGCATCATAGCTATATATTTTAATGCAGGCGCAGAGCTAGGATCTTATTATAGGGAGGGGCTTTGGGGATAAGCGAATCACTTTTGGGCGCTCATTAGGGGGTGTGGGTGATAGGCCTCCCGCGCAAAGCGCGGAAGCTTAGACGTTCCCTTAAATTATTAGGAAAAGAAGACGATTTATTGTACCGTTCTCGACTGTTAATCCTTGTCTGAATTCAGTTTCTCTCCCTCTCGCGCAAAGCGGGGAAGCTTTGACGTTTCATTAAATTATGAGAAAAAGCAGATGATTCGGTGTACTGTTCTCGACTCTTAATCCTTATCTGAATTCAGTTCTCTCGAGCGAAGCGCGGAAGTTTTGACGTTTCATTAAATTATTAGAGAAAGTAGACGATTTGTTGAACCGTTTTCGACCTTTAATAAGCCCTATTTATCTGAATTCAGTTTCTCCCTCTCGCGCAAAACGCGGAAGCTTTGACGTTTCCATAAATTATTACAGGAAGCAGACGATTCGTTGTACCGTTTTCGACTCTTAATAAGCCCTAAATGTCTGAATTCAGTTTGCCCCTTTAGCGCGAAGCGCGGAAGCTTTGACATTTTCTTAAATTATTAGAGAAAGAAGACGATTTATTGTACCGTTCTCGACTGTTAATCCTTGTCTGAATTCAGTTTCTCTCCCTCTCGCGCAAAGCGGGGAAGCTTTGACGTTTCATTAAATTATGAGAAAAAGCAGATGATTCGGTGTACTGTTCTCGACTCTTAATCCTTATCTGAATTCAGTTCTCTCGAGCGAAGCGCGGAAGTTTTGACGTTTCATTAAATTATTAGAGAAAGTAGACGATTTGTTGAACCGTTTTCGACCTTTAATAAGCCCTATTTATCTGAATTCAGTTTCTCCCTCTCGCGCAAAACGCGGAAGCTTTGACGTTTCCATAAATTATTACAGGAAGCAGACGATTCGTTGTACCGTTTTCGACTCTTAATAAGCCCTAAATGTCTGAATTCAGTTTTCCCCTTTAGCGCGAAGCGCGGAAGCTTTGACATTTTCTTAAATTATTAGAGAAAGAAGACGATTCGTTGCACCTTTTTCAACTGTTAATCCTTGTCTAAATGATGTTTCTCCCCCTCGCGCGAAGCACGGAAGCTTTGGCGTTTCCATAAATTATTACAGGAAGCAGACGATTCGTTGTACCGTTTTCGACTCTTAATAAGCCCTAAATGTCTGAATTCAGTTTTCCCCTTTAGCGCGAAGCGCGGAAGCTTTGACATTTTCTTAAATTATTAGAGAAAGAAGACGATTCGTTGCACCTTTTTCAACTGTTAATCCTTGTCTAAATGATGTTTCTCCCCCTCGCGCGAAGCACGGAAGCTTTGGCGTTTCCATAAATTATTAGAGGAAGCAGACGATTCGTTGTACCGTTTTCGACTCTTAATAAGCCCTAATTGTCTGAATTCAGTTTCCCCTCCCGCACAAAGCGCGAAAGCTTTGACGTTTCATTAAATTATTATGAAAAGAAGACGATTCGTTGAATTGTGCCCAACTCTTAATCCTGTCTGAATTCAGTTTCTCCCCCTCCCGCACGAAGCGCGGAAGCTATCACGTTTCATTAAATTATGAGAAAAAGCAGACCATTCAGTGTACTGTTCTCGACTCTTAACCCTTATCTGAATTTAGTTCTCCCCCTCCCGCGCGAAGCGCTAAAGTTCTAACGTTTCATTAAATTAAGAGAAAAAGCAGACGATTCGGTGTACTGTTCTTGACTCTTAATCCTCATCTGAATTCAGTTCACCCGCGCGAAGCGCGGAAAATTTGACGTTTCATTAAACTATTAGAGAAAGTAAACGATTCGTTGAACCGTGCTCGTCTCTTAATTATCCCTATTTATCTGAATTCAGTTCCCCCTCTCGCGCGAAGCGCGGAAGCTTTGAGGTTTCCTTAAATTATTAGAGAAAGCAGATGATTCGTTGTACCGTTTTCGACTCTTATTAAGCCCTATTTATCTGAATTCAGTTTCCCCCTCTCGCGCGAAGCGCGGAAGCTTTGACGTTTCCTTAAATTATTAGAGGAAGCAGACGATTCGTTGTACCGTTTTTCGGCTCTTATTTATCCCTATTTATCTGAATTCAGTTTTTCCCTCTCGCGCGAAGCGCGGAAGCTTTGAGGTTTCCTTAAATTATTAGAGAAAGCAGATGATTCGTTGTACCATTTTCGACTCTTAATAAGCCCTATTTGTCTGAATTCAGTTTCCCCCTTTACCGCAAAGCGCGGAAGCTTTAACGTTTCATTAAATTATTAGAGAAAGAAGACGATTCGTTGCGCCGTTTTCGACTCTTAATAAGCCCTATTTATCTGAATTCAGTTTTTCCCTCTCGCGCGAAGCGCGGAAGCCCTGACGTTCCCTTAAATTATAAGAGAGAGCAGATAATTCGTTATACCGTTTTTGACTCGTCTAAATGAAGTTTTCCTCTCCCGCGCGAAGCGCGAAATTTTTGGCGTTTCATCAAAATATAGAGAAAGGAAGACGATTCGTCGTACCATTTTTTACCTTTAATCCTTGTTTGAATTTAGTTTCCCCGAAAATTGTAAACCTCTCATTTCTTTAGCTGATATTATAGGAAAGTGAAACTTCGAGAAAATACAAGTATCGTAGTTGTAGTCACTCTCGAAGTCGTCACAGCGGATAAATAGTCACAGAAGGGGAAAAAACTTGTCGGCCGACCGACAATATACATCTCACCGACTTCAAACTTCTGCATTGATATAGTAGGCCTACACGAGGATTGAGCAAGAATACCGACACATCTGACCCGACACAGCACTGATATTTACCCGTGTCTTTCTTGCTCCCTCGACGAGACGACTCAACCCAACAACCCCCTTCTCTCTTTTACACCCACTCCTCCTCTCTCAGGCTCTTACCTCCCCTCTCTCTCCTCTCTTTCACCCCCCGTTTCTTCTGTTTCCCTTTTCTCTCTTTTTTCTTCTTTTTTTTCCTTTTCTTTCTTTTCTTTCTCTTCCTTTCTTTCCTCTCCTCCCTCTTTTTCCCTTTTTCTCTTTCTTTCTTCTCTTTTCTTTCCTTTCTTTTTCTTTCTTTCCTTTCTTTCTTTTCTTTTCCTTTTCTTTTTCTTTTTTTTCCCTTTCCCTCTCTTTTTTTTTCCCTCCCCCTTTTCTCTTTTTTCCCCACGGCAGCGCAATTTTACCGACAATATCCTGACAGGTGGGGGGGGGGGGGGGGGGGTGTCGCACCCCCCACACCCCCCCCCCTTTGGCGACGCCCCTGAGCCGAAGGGGAGAAGGGACGTCCAAGACTCGTCGTCAAGAAGGACGCAGTGTTTTTACAGTGATTTATGGAGGTTGCGATGATGTTTGAACTTTTAAGAGATCTCGTTTATATTCTCGTTTCTGACATTGTGTTTGAAAGCTCATATTTATTCGTAATATGTTGGCGGAGAAGTGAAAGTCAGATCAGTATCGCAGGCACAATACCATCTTGATGAGTAATGGTAAATGAAGTACTTAATTGTACAGTAGAAATTCTACGAGAATATATGTGGGAAAGGAAGGAATTTCCAAGAAATCTGACCCATTCAATTCAGACCCTTTTATTGGAACAAAGGTAATAAGAGTTTGTCATAGAAAACAAACAGTCAAGTTATACCAGTGCATATGAGACAGTTGTTGCTCGTTTGTGGAAGATATGCGTGGAAGAGGCTAGTTTAATTTGGGCCTACTCCCTCAGAGCAGGAGGGGCTATACCGCCGATGCCAAAGCTTCCGTGCCAAATAGGCTTTGGAAGAGGCACGGGCGAAGGAGCAGTGAGAAATCAAAAGATGGCAATGTTGACGATAGTTTGGAGCACAAATTATTGGTCATTAAGTCTTTGAAATTGTGAAAAGTGCTTTTTCTGTTAGATTTGTGAAATAGCACAGAGTGTCTGTCGTGCAGCTAAATAAATATAAGATAGCATAAGTTTTGCTTTGTTCATTCTCGGAACATGTTTGTGCCTTGGGCAATTTGTTTTCCTTAACTTCCAACATGTGACATGATTAAATAATCATAATAATTTTTCTTTCAGAAGAATTGCTAATATCGTTTCAATGTGGAAGGAAAATCAATCCAATATTTATCAAAATTGAATATAATTTGAGATTGCGGATGGGAAAACAGCACCATCAGTCACATATTGTAGGAAAAGTAATCCTTTGAATTAGTGCTTTATTCCTGTTCAATACAAATTGGATTGACCTGCAAGTGAGCGTAGATACGCAAAATGCATGATATTCATTTGGATGTAAGTGATAAAATTTACTCTATAAACTTTGATTGGGAGAAATTACAAAAGATGTTTTTCCACAAAGCTGGTTTAAAGAAGACCGCAAATATTCGTAGGTAGCCACCAACAAAGTGTTACCGGAACAAAGAGTTGTGTTAATTGAATTTAATGACATATTATTAGCATTGATGGTGTTTTCCCCTTACGGACAGGATTTTAAAAAATATCAAAAGAAGGGCAAGAAAACGAGGTCTTGTCTCGTACACAGGTTTGCCTGTTCAGATTTGAATATAACGAGCATTTGTTCGAATTTCGACTTTTTCTTGAAAGAGAACGTTTCGGATCTAGAATGTCATGTTTATGAATCAAATTATTCAACGACAGTGTTCTGTACGCATATGTATTAAGTGGGAAAGGCAAGTTCCTGAAACATATGATAAGACTTTAGAATCGGTTGTGTTCAAACAAGGTAACACGTTTAAACGAGCAAGATAGTGGTTTTAGTCCAAATTAGACTCGTTTGTCAGTTGGGTACTAACTTTCAGATTTCATTATAGTAAACCCAGGTGAAGTAAATGGATACATAGCTTGCATGAATTAGTTCCTTGAAATGCTGGAGTTCTGTAATATACGGCAGCAAGGGTAAAGCCGGGGTAATAATGAATGCGCCTCAGAATAGGATTTCTCGATAGACGGCGCTATAGAAATGCCATTAGTATTAAACAATGTTAAAATATATTTAACTGGGAGTCTATTTGGCATGACTTAAATTTAGATTGCTCATTCCTCTTCTGTTCTCTTTTGCTCCCGTTCTTTGAATTCTAGTCGTTGAGGCTATTCCACAATAATTGAAGTGTATTATTGTGTTATTTGTGTGTATTGGGAGTCAAGAGGGATGACAGACGAAATAATATGTGAGATTATAGGACAGACTATTATTTGTCTGCGGTACGATTGTATAGCAGACAAATGTTGTTAGTATCGTTAATGAATGCTTACTTACGTTGGGTCCGGGGCTGTGCCCCGATGGAATGTAATTTGCACAGGCAGCTCGTACAGGTGTGCGAGCTAATTCTGCCACGGAGACCAGGGTGTGGCATGAATTCGTCGCTGTTTTCACGAAGTGACGGTAGTGACAAAAATTGCATTCACGATTTTCCTCACTAACGTCACTTCGTGAAAACAAGGACGAATTAGTGTGTAATTGAATCATTCTAGCTTGAGCTTTCAACGAGACAACTTTTATTTACAATAAAAGTGCGTTGTGTCATGTAGTGTTACATGACTGTGTTTGAATAAGGTTTTCCAGAATTTTTATGCTCGTTGAGTTTTATCTCTTGTTTTTTTTTCCTGGACCATGATAGGTCCGGTTTCCAGTGAAGGAAACGAGAATAAATGTTTGTTAAACATTCATACTGAATAAACGGCCGGCTCTCAGTAGTCGTTGTCAGACTGTTCCACAATAATTGAAGTGTATTTTGTGTTATTTGTGTGTATTGGGAGTCAAGAGGGATGACAGACGAAATAATATGTGAGATTATAGGACAGACTGCAGCCGATAGATCATCATTTAGCTATAGACACGTTTGATTGATAACAAAGTGTAGTTCATTGAAAAAGCGTCGAGAATATTTACGCCAATTTATTCGTAGTACTAACCCGCAACCTCAGGTTTAAACTATATATAATTTACAGAAGATGATCATATATATATATTTCCCATCTCTTTTTATCTGCTTTAAACAAAAAATGGATTTTACCTGAGATAAAGAAGCTCGATCAGCAATCTCTTTGTAGAAATCATCATGAAAGGAACATTTGTCAATTATCAGGTCTGTAAGATGAGACAGGAGACTGAGAAACTTCCCCAGACAGAAGGATGCTGATTGATCATCACGTAGCTTAAACAAGGAAACACATAACTTCTGAATCTGTGCATGGAAATACAAAAGAATAACATACGTGAATCAAAAAGCATGACATGAGGAAAATTTGAAACCCTTAATATAGTCTGTACTGTCGATTTAAGCAATCACATAATTTACAGAAGATGATCAAGGGTTCTGGTTTGAGGGGGGGGGGGGGAGTCAGTAAAGAGATATGTAAAGAGCAAGACACTTGGATAACTGTTTGGTGGTTGTATTATTTTCTGTGTAAATGTATATAAAATGAACACAAACATATGAGCAAATTAAATTTTAAAAATACAGTTGGAATGCTCTTTTGCAGACACAGAAAAACTTCTCCAGACAAGAGAAATAAAGGCTGATAGGTTATCATTTAGTTAGAGAAACGTTTGAATGATAACAAAGTGTCATTCTTGGAAAAAGCGTCAAGAATATTTACGCCAATTTATTTGTAGTTCTATCTCGCAACCTCAGGTTAAACAAAAAGGGGAAAAAATAGTTCCCCTCTTTTTATCTGCTTTGAAAACAAAATATGTTACCTGAAATAAAGAAGCTCGATCAGCAATCTCTTTGTAGAAATCATCATGAAAGTCACATGAGGAAATGTGTAGATCTGCAAGATGAGACAGGAGACAGAGAAACTTCCCAAAACAGTAGGATGCTGATTGATCATCACGTAGCTTAAACGAGAGAACTGTTAACTTCTGAATCTGTGCATGGAAATACAACATAATAACATGTGAATCAAGAAGCATGACATAGGGGAAATTGGAAATCCTTAATATAGTCTGTACTGTTGATTTAAGCAATCACATATTTTACAGAAGATGATCGAGGGTTCTGGTTTGAGGTGGGGGGAGTCAGTAAAGAGATATCTAAAGAGCAAGACACTTGGATAACTGTTTGGTGGTTTGTATTATTTTCTGTGTAAATGTATATAAAATGAACACAAACATATGAGCAAATTTAATTTTAAAAATACAGTTGGAATGCTTTTTTGCAGACATAGAAAAACTTCTCCAGACAAGAGAAATAAAGGCTGATAGGTTATCATTTAGTTAGAGAAACGTTTGATTGATAACAAAGTGTCATTCTTGGAAAAAGCGTCAAGAATATTTACGCCAATTTATTTGTAGTTCTATCTCGCAACCTCAGGTTAAACAAAAAGGAAAAAAAATATTTCCCCTCTTTTTTATCTGCTTTGAAAACAAAATATGTTACCTGAGATAAAGAAGCTCGATCAGCAATCTCTTTGTAGAAATCATCATGAAAGCCACAAAAGGAAATGTGTAGATCTGCAAGATGAGACAGGAGACTGAGAAACTTCCCCAGACAGTAGGATGCTGATCGATCATCACGTAGCTTCAAATTCCAAACTTTTAACTTCTGAATCTGTGCATGGAAATACAAAAGAATAACATATGTGAATCAAGAAGCATGACATGGGAAAAATTGGAAATCCTTAATATAGTCTGTACTGTTGATTTAAGCAATCACATATTTTACAGAAGATGCTCGAGGGTTCTAGTTTGAGGGGGGGGGGGGTCAGTAAAGAGATATCTAAAGAGCAAGACACTTGGATAACTTTTTGGTGGTTTGTATTATTTTCTGAGCAAAATGTATATAAAATGAACACAAACATATGAAAAATTAACTTTTAAAAATACAATTGAAATGCTCTAATCCAAACACAGAGAAACTTCTCCAGACAAGAGAAATACAAGCTGATTGGTCATCATTTAGTTATAGCAACGTCTGATTGGTGACAAAGTTTCATTCGTGGAAAAAGAGTCAATAATATTTACGCCAATTTCTTTGTAGTCCTATCCCGCAACCCCAGGTTTTTAAAAAAAGAAACAAATATTTCCCATTTCTTTTTATCTGCTTTAAACAAAATAGATTTTACCTGAGATAAAGAAGCTCGATCAGCAATCTCTTTGTAGAAATCATCATGAAAGTCACATGAGCGAATATCCAGGTCTGTAAGATGAGACAGGAGACTGAGAAACTTCCCCAGACAGTAGGATGCTGATTGATCACCGCGTAGCTTCAACATAAAAACATCTAACTTTTGAATCTGTGCATGGAAATACAACATGAGATGGGTAAAAAATTAGTCTGTACTGTCACACTAAGAATTAACCTTAAATACAGAAGATGATCCAGGGTTCCGGTTTGAGGAAGCGGGGGGGGGGGGGTCAGTAAAGATATATATATATATAGAGAGAGAGAGAGAGAGAGAGAGAGAGCAAAACTGTTTGGTTCGTTTGTCATATTTTCTGTGTAAAATGAATATATGAAGCAATTCCAAAAGGAGCTAAATCCATTTTTGAAGAAGATTGGGTTCAGAAGATTGTTCACCTTTGTACCCGTCTTGCAACAAAATTATTTACCTAAATTTTGTGAGCAATAATTTAAAAAAATGTACCTTTCAATATCACTTTTTTATAGACGCCTGTATAAAATCTGGTAAATAATTTCTTTTTTTCTCCGAATTTACAAAAATGGATTTAGCTCCTTTTGGAATCAAATTCTTCATATTATGAACACAAACATATAACAAATTAAATATCAAGAAAATACAGCTGGAATGCTCTTATCCGGGCCCAGAGAAATCTCTCCAGACAAGAGAAAGCTGATTGGTCATCATTTAGTTTTAGAATCTGTTTCAATGGTAATGATTTAATGTATTCAACCTTCAACGCGTGAATCTGAAGAAAATCAATCGAATACGGTGGCAAGTCATGAAGAAGGATAAATGATAGTGGAAACCCTTCAGTCAGTGTTTAGTGGTAATTTGTATAGCACCCCCGCCCCCCCCCCCCCCCAAAAAAAAAGAATAACACACAGGCATGACTTAGAAATGTAACGGTAATCCGTGTTAGACTTATAAATCGCATCATAACCTAATATCCTTTGGCAAGATATTAACCTCCAATATTGCTACTCTCCACCCAGGTGTTAAATGGGTACCCGGTAGGGTGAGACTGTCATTGTTGGTCAAACAGTTTTGACCGTCATGTAACGCCTGGCTGGAATGTTCCCAAGGGAGTGGAGATTGTGCACACATTGTGTGCGTGCAAGCATTGAATCCAATGACCGGGGTAATAGTATATTTGTAAAGCGCTTAGAGACATTTGTATTAAGCGCTATATAAAAACTGAATATTATTATTATTATTATATGATTAGCCCAAAAGGTTTGTGATTCATGGCAATTTATTACCATTTGTTTGTTTTATTTCAACTGAGTGCTACAAAGGTATCGTGTTCAAGGGATTGCATCCATAGGCTTATGGGCTATATCCTATTAGATCGTAACTTTGGTGAGTCATTTCGCAAATGGATCTCTGCCCTATATAAAAATATTTCAAGTTCGGTATTGGTTAATGGTTGGATTTCCAAACGTTTTGATGTTGAAAGAGGCATACGACAAGGATGTCCATTGTCAGCAGTGCTGTTTATCTTAGCTGCCGAGCTCATGGCAAACAAAGTGAGAACAAATAATATTATTAAACCAATAGAAATGGTCGGGTATGACCTTAAACTAAAGTTGTTGCAATATGCCGACGACACATTTTTTTTGTTCCGGATGAAACGTCATTAAATGGAATTTTACATGAACTGAATCAGTTTGGCGAAGTAGCAGGTCCAAGAATAAATAAAGAAAAGACAGCCATGATATGGCTAGGAGACACTGATAGAAGTTGGAATTTAGAGAATCATGATCTGAAATGGTCCCACAAACCTATAAGATACTTAGGTCACTACATATATTTTAATGATAATGAAGCTCTAAAGATGGACTGGGAGCAGAAGTTGATAAAATTGAGGAAAATTCTTGATAGCTGGACAAAAAGAAGCTTAACCATTTTTGGAAGAGTCACGGTACTGAAAAGTTTAGCACTTAGCCAAGTTACTCACTTGATCATGGTTGATTCCATCCCTCCAAACTTTTTGAAGTTGAAATGGTTAGGTAGATTTTTCAATGAGAGTAATGGAGCGTGAAAAAACTTTTTTTTTCTTACTGGTTCAACTTATTGGGAAGCATCAAGCTACTGCTGAACTGCTCTTATAATATAACCACACTTAATAATATTCTAGTTCAAAAGAAAATTCCGTCATTTTACATAGAAATCTTAAAAGCATGGGAAATGATTAGATACTGCACTACAGTGAAAGATGTTTGTATATCTATACATAAACCAGTTAAAGTTTCAGATCAGATTATTTGGCACAACAAACATGTGGTGTATGATAATCAGTCGCTCTTTTATAAAGGCTGGTATGACAGTGGTCGAGTAGTTTTAGGAGACCTTTTTACGAGAGATGGCTTTCGGTCAACAAAATATATTAAATCGCAGGTGCATTCCAAACGAAAATGCAATGCAATGTTTCACTATGCAAGACTTAAACGAGCGATACCTCCTCTATGGGTCAATAGTTTAAAAGAAGAATTTATGCATGATTATACTAGACAAGAAAATAAAAATAATGTTCTATATCTGTTGGTGGCAAATAAGGTAAAACATGTTACTGATATAAGTAGCAATCGTTTCTATAAACTCATTCCTTCGAGAACTGTATTAACTAACACATTTATTGGAAGAAAAAAACTTAATGTATATATTGATTGGTCTAAGGTATTCAAGCGTAATCTTGCTCAACTTAGAGAAAGCAAATTACGAGAGTTTAATTTGAAATTACTGTATAACCTATTGCCAGTAAGAAGTAATCTTTTCAAATGGGGAATATCCAATGACGACGTATGCCCAGCATGTAATATAAAAGAGGATATGAATCACGCATTTATAGAATGCAAAATAATTGAGCCCTTCATTAAACATATCAAAGAAATATTAAGAGATATATACAAAGTAAGGATACCGACGCTCAATATCCAACACCTACTCAAAATAGATTGTGAAAGTCATTGTATATTATTCTTTACAATAGCATTTTGGACCATTTATAAATTGATTGTTAAACGAAATATAACTGGGATAGACAAGAGAAAAGTTGCTTCTAAACAAAATCTCCATAGAGAAATTATAAAAATAATGGAAAGTAAATCAAACTTAAAGATGAACAGAAAGCTTTTACCAAAAGAACTGTTGGGTGTTATTTAAGAAAAAAAAGAAAGAAAAAAAAAAGGGAAAAAAAAAGAAAGAAAAACAAAAGAAAGGGAATCAATTTGTAATTTGTATGTTAATTAAGATTCAATTGCTTTGCAAAGCAAACATTTAATTTCAATTCTTTGTTATGACAATAATAATGTTTTTGTGGTTATGTAAATGTGATTTGTAGTATTGTATCTTTGAATGTAACCATGTATATATAATCAATAAATCCTCTGATGAGGCAAAGAAAAAATAAATAAATAATTATGGAGAGGGGAAAAGATCGTTGGTGATGGACTGATGGTGATCGCTGTACTTGTGATTTTGAACTATTCAAGTAATGTATATGTTTGTTTGTATAGACATCCCCCGCATACACAAACCTGTAAATGAAATGAATCTAACTATATGTGGATTGAGCCTTTTGGAATTTAACCAAAGTGTTTTCGCCTCTCGGACTGCCCAAGATGCGGTAGGGCCCCATGGTGGTTAGAATAACACATCTTTTTTTTTTTTAAGGGGGGGGGGGGATAAAATTCACTTTGTGAAAATTACAATACTAGTCAGCAGAAGGGATTTTCCTTTCCTTTACAAATTTACAAATGTCAGCATGATCGAAAGACCACAAATGAGTGATTGGAGAGCAACGAATACAAAAGTATGTCTAGGATTATCCAAATAAATCTGGTTTGACTTGAAGGCTCTCCTCTATAGTGGGGAATTAATTATAGACAAATCACCTGTACATACAGAAATTTAAATGTTGACATTCAAGCAAAATAATATATACTCTCGTTAAAGATATAGACCGGTTTTGAAAACGCCCCCCCCCCCCCAGGCCCCCAATCAGTGTTATATAGGGTACGCATATGCGTGTTCCCAGCACCCCCTCCCCCTTTCAGCATAAGTCCGGTGTGTAAAGTCAATACAGATAGACCTTTTCCTTTTGTTATATTAACCTTTTCAGCACCCCCCCCCCCCCCTTCGCATAAATCCGGTGTGTAAAGTCAATATGGGAAGACCTTTTTCTTTTGTTACGAGCCGGAGATTTTGGGAACAAAATGAAATGGAAGCTCTTATTACCAATCATTTGAAAGAATATGTTTTGCCCAATACGTTATGACACAAATTTTTGCTGGGAAACCCCATACTAATTGATATATTTGGTAAATTATTATATCTATCCGGACTGAATAGATATCGCGTAGTCCCATATACATCTTTCTGTGTGCAGTGCTTGTAACTTTACGAAAAGTAGGCCAACTTTCGCATGACCAGAAATGATCTATACCTTTAAAGGGCATCTAATTATAAATATAGCACATATATCGTGGGGAGGAGAGAGAAATTGAATGGAATGGGAGAAGAAAGTACTTAAGCAGTTAAAATGAAACTTGTATTGTTAAGGAAGAGATGGAAGAGAGATAGAGAGAGAGAGAGAGAGAGAGAGAGAGAGGGGGGAGAATGGGAAAATGGGGATGAAAGTGTAAGAAAGCAGCTTCACGCATTCACTGACCTTTGAATCCACCTCTCTGCCATCAAGGTCCGGAAAACGTTGGCCACTTGCAATATTTACGCCCATTTGGCGTACTTTTAACCAACGAACACATGTTCGATGGCAAAGTGCATCCACTGTATCTACTGTTAATTGTCCAACGGAGGAATCCCCAACACCAAATTCTATGCACTTTTGTTCCTGTTGAAAAGAATAGTTGCTGGTTTCTTATTTGAAAAACCCTGAATTAGGGAATACCATGACATTGCAACGTAAAAAACTAGGTATTTGCAATTTGTTTGAAATATTCCCAAATAAGACCAGGCATTTTGTATGATAACTACTGTAGAAGGCAAAGATATTAAATGGGATTCCTATATCAAACAAGCGAATCATACAGATTAATACAAACTTCCAATTAATCTGATTTACGACTATGGAACTTTCATCAATATGCTTTGACATTTTTAAGAGTAATAGTTCGCCAAATGTATACAAGTGTCTGACGATTCGTGTGTTTTTAATGTAGTATTTGGGCTCGGCTACTTGATGTTTGATCCATGTTCTTGATGTCCTTCCGGGCATCCTCTCCCATTTGAAAAAGAGAGAAAAATCTCTGTAAACTTCAATTATCCTAGTTGCTGATGAAATAAAAAAATTTCATACATACATTGAGTAGAAACATAATTTTATGTACAATGTGTGATTAATATATTTCTTTAAATAAAAGATAATATGTTTTGTACAGAGCGATTGCGAGTGGACCTCGCAAAAACCGTCATAGCCTTGTCAATTGTCAATAACCAATAATTGTATTATTCTTTATCAGTATTTGCATACACATTCACTGATTTGTTTCTCTCAATTTCCTGCATTCATCAAAACTGAATATCAGGGTGAACTTCCCTTTATGTATCATAATTTAACACTCTAAAAATGTATTTGGGAGCAACAAAGTCGATGTGACAAAAACATTTACCTTTTTATGTAGAAGTGTTATTTTCATCCTTTTCTCAGCAGTTATTTGTTCAGCTAGGGGTTCCAATTCGTCATCCGTAAAACATTTGATGATACTATACAACATAATTATATGTTCAAGAAAAGTACTTATTTAAACATTTTGAATCACTAAATGTTTAAAGAAATTGAAGAAGAATAAAGTACCCAGTGATATAACCAAACTAGCTACTGGGATTTTCTTGTTATAATTTTCATTTAGATTTTCAGTTTAGAAAATGTTCGATACGTCTACACTACCAAAACAAATATAGAAGTAGGGTAAAATAAAAAATCCCACATATTATAAATGTTCTAGGTGGTTATGCAACGATCATAACTTAATCAACAAGATGAATTTCTTTAGTTTATATTTGTGTTAAGTCCCTTTTTTACTTTATCATAACTGACTCTTGCAATAATTATTCTGGAAATAAATTTACTAATTGACAACGTTGTTAGGGCAGAAAACTCTTACACAAGCTTACACACGCTTTCAAAAATCTGATTGCTGTCAGAAATTGAAACCATTTGATTGATTTATTGGTATTTTTTCTATAATTTAAACATATTTGCCTATCCGTTTCTTTAATTTCACTTAGTTATTTTTATTGTTCATTTATTTATTCATGTATTTATTAATTTGAATCATTGTCATTAGTAGTATCATTACTATTATTATTGTCATTAAAAATATTATCATTAAAAGTATTATTATCATTATTATTTTCATTATCATTATTATCATTGGAAATAAAGACAATTTCTGCAAACATGGCCCTGATTTACTTACCTCATTGATTTGAAATGCAGATGTTCCATTAGATTACGTAGTATTGCTTCACTGCGTATGTTGCCCATTACTAGCTCTCGAAAGGTCAGACATGTGAGTTGTGGGAATGAACTAGAGAAAAGTTGCCCCAGTGAGGTAGGTTCTCCAATGAGAGGAACTAGGTTTTCCCCTTTCTTACCACGCTCAATAGACAACACTGCTAGGCTGGAATGTGCCAACCGTTCAACAACTCCTGGTGAGACAGTTTGAAGAGTGTTAAAAGACAGTTGCTTCAAGCTAGGGAATAGGCCCTCAACTGTGACATTAATGTCACCATCATTAAACCTCTGTAGACCATTTAGGAATTGATGATCTACAACCAGCTCTTTGATTGAGGATTTACCTCCCTGTGTGCAAAATGGCAATGAAGTACAGTATTATCAATAAATCGTTTCATATAATATAAGCTTGTATTAAAAGTATGAACAAGAATGGCAGATTGGTCATGTTCTACAATGCCATACAGACAGAAATTCCCAATCTAGCGAAAAGGAAAAGGAACTTTAAATACAACTTTTTCTTGAAGAAGCAGATATTTTGTTTCCCTAAATATATATATCTTACAGAAAAATTAGAGAAACAGGTCATCAAAAGTACGAGCAAATTACGATTAAAAATAAGAAACTTATGAAATTTGAAGTTGCAATCAATATCAAATACAAATTGGCAACTCTGTGACGTATTGTGCGAGCTCCTTTCCCATTTGTTCTGTACTCTAACGAATCTGAAATTTTTATTTTCCCTCAAGAACATTTTCAATCATACATGCACCCTAAATATAGTTATTGCATATTTGTTTATATTCAACCGGTATAGAAAAGATTATTGTCATCAATATTAAAACAAAATGAAAGTTCATGAAATTTAATGTACAGCGCAAATTGGAGAGGAGCTCACAAAATACGTCACAGTGTTGCCAAATTGCGTTTGATTGATAGCACCTTAAAAAGTTCATAACCATCTTACTAGCTGTTAAATAAATCGGAATTTGCTCAAAGTTTCACTGCTTCTATTAAATCCAACTTAAATCCGGGTGGACTTCCCCTTTAACAAAGTATATGATCAAAGTTGTTCTTTTATTTTTGTGTATGTTCTATCTTAAATACTCCTGTTGTTTTGTTTATAATGCAAATAGTTATGCGATTTTCTCTTCTTTTTTTTCTTTTTACACGTGCGCCATTAAAATTTGATTTTAAGTGGATTTGGCGCCTTACGAATCTCATATATTATTATTAATATTATAATCATTCTTAGTATGATTATTAAAGTGACTTTTTAGTTTATCAAATTATCAAAGGGTGGGGAAAATACTTATTGCCCTCCATGAGTCAATAAGCAGTCATGAATTGAAGCTAAAACGCACTTCCGAAAGCATAGGATTTCTCCTCCAATAAATGGTGCATGCACAGCAAAGTAGTCACAAAGGAACACAATCATTTCTGCCCCCTTCCCTCACAAGGGCTAATCTCTCTCCAAAAGAGGAGACAGTAGGTTGGGTTCTCATATGATAACATTAAGCCTAGTAGCTTAAAATAAGTAAAGATTCTGAATTTTCTCTTTAAAAAATCTGTTCAGCGCATTTTCAAGACTTAAAGAAGCATAATTCTAATAATAAATACCCCATGATGAAAGTTGTATATATCCCCTTTTCTAGCGAGTGTTCACTCTCTACCAAATAATGTCACCCTTTATGCTGCTAGCACCGAAGAAACCAATAATTCCATGCCAGGCCTTATAAGCAATGAAGACAGCAATGGATGAAGTGTGCATATTTTTTGAAATATCTTCTTAAAAGAGGTAAAGAGGTCAACGTGCTTGTTTAGGGTATAATATGCAGGTGGTCTGCGTAGCTAAATTTGGGAGCGAAAAAATGAAATGGTTCCGTCGCGCGGTGTCCCAAAGTAACGTTTTTGACCCGCCCCCCCCCCCCACTCAGGTTCCGTATTGACCGCATGCGTGTTGCCAAAATGTCCTTTTCGTAACAAAAGAAAAAGGTCGACCCGTATTGACTTTACACACCGGACTTTTGCTGAAAAGGGGGGGGGGGGGGGGTGCTGAAAAAGGCTCGTATACAAAAGAAAAAGGTCGAGCCGTATTGACTTTACACACCGGACTTTTGCTGAAAAAGGGGGGGGGGGTCGGTTGGAACACGCATATGCGTACCCTAAATAACACTGAGTGGGGGGGGGGGGGGCCGGGTTTTTTTAACACAAAATGGAAGACGAATTGTAATCATTAGTATTCTGTTTGAATAATTATATATTTACCGCCATTGTAGAAACTTGTGTATGCATTAACTGATAGAAGTCAGCATCCAATGTTGTGCAATAAAACTCTAATCTTGATAATGAGTCTGATGTGCATAGGACATCTGCTAGGTCACGCGATACAGTCGGGCCACATGATCTGTCTCTGAAAACCAACGTCTCCTGAAATAGTCATTAACACGTTATAATTACTATACAGTTCTTATTGCTTAAATGATCCCGACATGTTATACAGGCCTAGGTATATCAAACAGTATGTGTGTGTGTGCGTGTGTGTGCGTGTATATATATATATATATACATATATATATATATATATATACATATACAGCTTCAGTTTAGTAATTCTCTCCAGGCTATATAGTTATTATTCATCGCCGTTCAACAGGCAGTAAATGTCTACCAAGTAACGCTTCTATATTGAATTACATTATCTTTTCAAAGAAGAACATTAATAAATCAATACTGTCGCTTGCAACAAAATACAAAAATAGGTGTGTGCCAGGATAGATATACCTGGGTGCCCCCTTTTAAAACCAATTGCGGGAAAGGAACTACAATGTCTTAAATCATGAAAGCAGCGGTTCCCTTACAACAATCAATAACTGATGAAGAACTATCACAATATATGTTAACCTAGTTGTGTACATTTAATGTTACATAATGTCGATGTATATACTATTCATGTTTCTTTCAATCGAGCCTACATGCATCCAGTGTTTATGACATATACCCATGAACCAAAATAAAACCCAACTAAAATCAAACAGTATTTGTTTTTATAAACCGCATCCCTTGTGTCAATTCTCAAAAAGGGATACATGATGTATTTAAACAAAATAGGCATGTCAAAATGTATTTATTTGGTGGTAAATTTACATGCGTTTCTTACTTCGCGTATTCATGTTGACTTTAGTTATGTCTCACCTCCCTGATTGTACGCACAACTAGAACTATACCCGGTCAAACAAATTCGGTATAATGCCCTAACTACAGTCGGTAGTGAATTTCATGCCTGGAATTTTGACCAATCAGAGGCTTATAATCTTTGTGTGCGGCATATAATTAAAACTATAACAAACCATTTTATGCTGTTCCATGATGAATACATATCCAGAAATAGTGTGAGCAGGCATGTCTTTATCGATAGTCAGTTTTCTCTCGTCTGCAAAAACCCTTTGTCCTACTGCTTTTGCCGTGTCTTTGTTATATGCTTCAAAAGTGACATCTGCTAGAAAATCCTTGTGTATTCTTTTTTGTTGTACATCTGGGAAGTCAGTTTGTTGTATTTTCTTGACAATATCAAGTCCCACCTCCTTTCCCTTGGCAGCAGTGAAATACAAGAGGTAACGGAATTCTTGTGCGTTATCACTCATTGCTTTGCCCATTGACCTATTGTACTCTTCGCGATTCGTGTCATATAGAGAGGCAAGATAAACGGACGCAACATATTCTTGAAATAATTTGTGAGGAAAGAGGACGCTAGTGGTTATAGGCTGCGAAGCATTCGAAGTCCTTTCCCATAAGGATACATTTCGATTTTCCCGACTTAGAACTCCAATTCTGCAACATATCTTCATGGCTTCCTTACACGAGCTGAAGTCCTCCTCATTAAAAACCAATTTCTTTTTCAGGAGTCCTGAGAAGGCAATCGATCCTATTTTTTGCAAACAAAGCTTGGTATTTTCCATTTCCTTGTCCAGGAGGGCTTTATTTAATACTTTTGCATCCTTTGACACATAATGGTCTCCAAGAAATATGATCATTTTTTCAAATAATTGAGAAAATGTCTTCAGTCTGCGTATTTTTCTCGTTTCTCACTGTCACAATTTTCCCATAATATGCATAGCATTGCTACGTAAATTGGGAAAGGAGCCATGTTCTCCTTGATTACGTCATTCACTTCAATAAACCGACCAAGTTCTGATCCCGCGGTTTTATCTTTAACAAAGTACTTGCTAATGTACGTCGAGACATTTTTAGCACTAAATCCTTTTATTGCAATGAAAGCATACGACCTACTCAATCCTTTGTTGGATTTGATTTTATTCGCCCTCCACGGTCTTGTTGTCACCAGAACTGTGCATTGCTTGAATTTCTCGAATCGTAGAATCTGAGAAATATCCGACCTTTCTTTGGCAGAGAGGTCCCCATCATACTCATCGAGTCCATCAAGTACAATCAGAACCTTTGTAGGTTGAGACAATATGTAATTATTGATCTGTTTAGGGTTTACAACATTATTGTCAGAGAGATAGTTTTTCATAATATCACCAATTGTCTGACCCTTGACAACGTTGCGCAGGGGTATAACCAGAACCCAACTGAAGCACTGAAACTCTGGAGATCCATTAACCCAATCCCATGCAATCTTCGAACAGAAGGTAGTTTTACCAACGCCACCTTCACCTTCAACCAGAAGACGTTTGGGAGGTGCCCCATTAATCTGTGTAGTAAGAAGATCAGTGTAATCCAGTGGCATTTCGGTTCTCTTTGTTCCCATTTCTTTCCTGAGCAGCGTTAAGTTCGTGTAAATTTGCTGGAATTCAACGATGATATTGAAATCAAGCGGGTCTGGTTTGATTTTGCACATTTTTTCGCGATAGAATGTCTTCAATTCTTCACCACACTGAAGAACCTGTGCCTCAGTCATGTTTGGTTGGGAAGTATCCAGTGTTGGATCTGTACGGAGATTAACAAAGAATTTATGTAAATTCAACGAAATATCTATTTCAACAGATGCCTAACGCGTCTAGGCAACTCACATCTTTGGGAGGTGAATATACGGACAAATCAAATATCTACAGGGTTGCAGCACATACTGACACACAACTGCCTCACTTGTATGTTTATATGTTTACATGATTACATACATACTGTATATATATATTTATTTATATATATAAGATCCTTAAAAATACTTTTTCCACTCATTATTTTAATCAATATATATATACGATATTTTGGTGTAATGTTTTTTATTATTATGACGTCTATTACGCCATTTGTTACACCCCATGTACGAATTTTCGCTATCGACAATACCCCCAAAAGTGTCCGGATGTTACTTTCATACCCCCACTTTAAATGCAATCTGGGATAGCTTGGTGACTTAATCGCTTCCAGTCTATTGTATGCGGCCGATCTGGTCCCGGCAGCGGGCGCCGGATGGTAGTCACCCAGCTAGCTCATTTAATTCAATTTATTATTTGTCATACAAAAGAAACCACATACAATATATGCCCATATGTATATATTATATACTTTGAGGAGTGTACTGGATCATTAGAACCCGATAAAGCCGATGGCTTGAGGGAAGTGGGTGGAACCATAACATAAATTACAAATGTGGAAAATACAAAACATTACAATTCTCAAGATAACAAAATGCAAGACGTAAACATGCAAGACATTACAAACTAAAATATAACTAGAATTTAAATCGTCACGAGGACGATTAAGGTGGTCTGAAATATGAGCATGATCCCGGCATCTAATCGAGAAATAAATGTCACATTTGTGATAGCTTATTGTCTCAGCTACAACATACTCGATGCTCAGCGAAAACGAAGCTAAGACGACGGAGATATTGCTCGTGAAAGACGGAAATGTAGAATCCAGTTTTCAGAAAAAGTCATGTCCCATAGAAAATACACGCAAAATGTAAAAAATTGACATGCCTCCTTTATTCGCAAAAAAAAAGCCATGATGTTTTCATCAAAATGAAAATTCGTGGATGCTGCATCTGTAGAGCATTGTCTCAGCTAAAACATATCAAAATTTGGATGAAAATCGATCAATATTTACAGAGATACAATCAATTTTCCAAAAATATGATAACGTCATAATATGCAAATTGAAATTTTGAATTCGGAGGCCATTATGATGACGTCATGAGTTAATTGAGGGTCAAATGAGACATGAAATCATATTTCCGACTCATACTTTATCAAGATATGAAGAAACAAATTGGGGTCATCTTGCATCCTAAAGAGCTACAATGGATTTTGTATAGGCATGTTTTTGCTCATATATGCTATGTATTACAAGAGCTCGCACGCACGGACATTTACCTTGAACGGAGGCCATCATAAATACGTCATGAGTTAATTGAGTGTTCGAACGGAATTTACCTTGAACGGACGCTCATTTCGCTATTAATGGTCATGAAGAGATAAACAAGGTATCAAATTGTTCGGAATAAAATGGGCAATACTATGATAGACAAAAAAAGGAGATTCTAGGTTGCGAACGACCATTACGAACACAAACGTGCGCGCAAACGGAAAATGGAATTCTCAAATCCCACTTTGTAATTGAAATATGAGCATGATCCCGGCATCTGATCGAAAAATAAAGGGCACACTTGTGATAGCTTATTGTCTCAGCTACAACATACTCAAAGCTCAGCGTAAACAAAGATAAAACGACGGAGATATTGCTCGCGAAAGACGAGAATGTAGAATCCAGTTTTGAGAAAAAGTCATATCCCATAGAGAATACACGCAAAATGTGAAAAATTGACATGCCTCCTTTAATCGCAGAAATACGCCATGATACCATTGTCAAAATGAAATATCGTGACAACTGCATTTGTAGAGAATATATTCAGGTAGAACATATCAAAATTTGAAAGAAAATTGGACAATATTTACAGAGATACAATCAATTTTCTAAAAATCTGCTGACGTCATAATAGGCAAATTGAAATTTTGAGTTCGGAGGCCATTATGATGACGTCATGAGTTAATTGAGGGTCAAATGAGACATGAAATCATATCTCCAACTCATAATCTATTTAAATATGAAAGAAATTGGGGGGGGGGGGGGGTATCTATCCATTGTGATGAGTTAAAATGAATTTTGTATAGGCATGTTTTTGCCCATGTATTGTGGATACAGATAGCGCAGGTCGGCGCGTGCGTTCAACTTTGACAGCCGCTAATTGCGTTATTACAGGTCGGAAAAAGGTAAACAAGGTATCAAAATGCTTGGAAAAATGTAATGAATATGATAACAGAAAAAAATCAGCGATTCTATGTTGCAAAATGCCAGGACGCGCGGATAGGCGCGGAAACGCGCGCGCATAATTACGCGCGCGCAAATTTTAAAAATGCTTAAAATGGCCTGAAACGTATGCAAAATTAATTTTAAACGAATCGGAGCATTATAAAATTTTGATGCGCGCGTACGTGCGCGTCGAGGTGCGCGCGCGGAATTTGTTAACATTTTTAGTTGACCTTTGACCTGAAGTTGATGTATATCGAATATGGTTTATTTTTGATTACTCGTTATTGAGATATGATAATGACCTGATTTTTACAAAATGGCGCCTGGATGACGTCACGATGACCCCATGAACTTGAAAAAGGTTTTAGGAACTTGATATTATAGGGCCTGATGACTGACAGAAATTTCGAAGGAAATTGACCTTGTCGATGTCGAGTAAACTTGTGCACAAAAAAGTGTGTGGAAGAAATAAAAATAAACTAGAAATTTAATTCGTCATGGGGACGAATTAGGTGGTCTGTCTTCAAGTCTTATGATAGATTATAATATTTACTATATTGAGAAAGGGAGAAGTTATATAGACATGTAAACAATGATGATCATCATGATGATCATGATGATGATGATCTTGATAGTAATGGTGATGACGACTATGATGATGACGATGATCATGATGATGTTGATGATTATCATCAACAGACCACGATGACATTAGACTGAAAAAAATGAGAGAACATTTAGATAGTATATAGTCTCAGCTACAACATACTCAAAAATCAACAAAAATCAAGCCGAAATAACGGCGATATTGCTCGCAAAAGACAAGAATGTAGAATCCAGGTTTGAGAAAAAGTCATCTCCCATAAGGATTACACGCAAAAAGTAATGGATCTAGTGATAATAGGGTAATAATAAAGTAAACATGGTTGTTTATTACATTATTTGCGATTGTACGTGTTTTAATATTCAAAGGAGATGGTACAGTGAAAGGTCAAAAAGAAAAAAAAAGGGAAGAAAAAAAATTGTTGGAGACGCCCGGACTCGAACCAGGGACTTCGAGGTCGGAAGTCAAGTGCGTTACCGATATACCAAAACATTTCCCATAGAGATTACAAATAAACGGAAAATGGAATTCTCAAATCCCACTTTGTAAGTGAAATATGAGCATCATCCCGGCATCTGATCGAAAAATAAAGGACACACTCGTGATAGCTTATTGTCTCAGCTACAACATACTCAAAGTTCAGCGTAAACAAAGTTAAAACGACAGAGATATTGCTCGCGAAAGACGAGAATGTAAAATCCAGTTTTGAGAAAAAGTCATGTCCCATAGAGAATACACGCAAAAATGTGAAAAATTGACATGCCTCCTTTAATCGCAAAAATACGCCATGATACTTTTGTCAAAATGAAATGTCGTCATGACTGAATTTGTAGAAAATATTCTCAGGTAGAACATATCAAAATTTGAATCAATTTTCCAAAAATCTGCTGACGTCATAATATGCAAATTGAAATTCTGAGTTCGGAGGCCATTATGATGACGTCATGAGTTAATTGAGGGTCAAATGAGACATGAAATCATATCTCCAACTCATGCTTTTTCCAACCATGATATTAAAGTTGGGGGTCAATTGACTATCTGAAGAGCTATTTTGATTTTTAAAATGGCATGTTTTTGATCAAATTTGCATTATATTGCCCATAGCAGCACGCGCGGATTTTGAACTTTGACGCGCGCTCACGGCCTTATGACAGGTTAAGAGTAACTGAAATTATTGTAAATTGTCATTTACGGTAAGAGGAATCGAAATCATGTAAAAAAATTGAATTTGACCTTTTTTCCGCGCGCGGGGACACGTACGGACGGAAAATTTCGAAATGCTTAAAATGACCTAATTCGTACTCTCGTTTAATAGTTAAGTGATTTTGAGCATTTTAAAATTTTGACGCGCGCGTACGTGCGCGTCATGACCTTTATATGACCTTTGATGACATGACTTGTTGACCCTTGACCTGCAGTATATATGATATTAATATGAATGACCTTTGATAATGCATCATGAAGATATGATTGATAATGTGATTCCACAAAATGGCGCCTGGATGACGTCACGATGACTTGATGACCTTGAAAATGTTCCTGTCACGTCTCATGACAATGACCTATCACTGTGTCAAAATTGAAACAAATTAACACAACCAATCTTGAGTTATCCTATGAACAAAAAAGTGTAGGAAATAAATAAAAATAAAGAATAAATAAATAAATAATAATAATAAAGAAAATTCTGACGAAAACAATAGGTGATCTGTTTTCAACAGACCACCTAATAAACTAGAAATTTAATTCGTCATGGGGACGAATTAGGTGGTCTGTCTTCAATTTTCATGATCATTGACAAGTCAAAAAGTAAAACAAAATTCAAGAAAAAAAATTGTTGGAGACGCCCGGACTCGAACCAGGGACCTCGAGGTCGGAAGTCAAGTGCGTTACCGATATACCAAAACATTTCCCATGGAGATTACACGTAAACGGAAAATAGTTCTCAAATCCCACTTTGTTCGTGAAATATGAGCATGATCCCGGCATCTGATCGAAAGATAAAGGGCATACCATTGATAGCTCATTGTCTCAGCTACAACATACTCAAAGCTCAGCGTAAACAAAGATAAAACGACGGAGATATTGCTCGCGAAAGACAAGAATGTAGAATCCAGTTTTGAGAAAAAGTCATGTCCCGTAGAGAATACACGCAAAATGTAAAAGATTGACATGCCTCCTTTAATCGCAAAAATACGCCATGATGCCTTTGTCAAAATGAAATATCGTGGTAACTGCATTTGTAGAGAATATTCTAAGGTAGAACATATCAAAATTTGAAAGAAAATTGATCAATATTTGCAGAGATACAATCAATTTTCCAAAAATCTGCTGACGTCATAATATGAAAATTGAAATTTTGAGTTCGGAGGCCATTATGATGACGTCATGAGTTAATTGAGGGTCAAATGAAACATGAAATCATATCTCCGATTCATACTCTATCAAAATATGAAAAAAAACTTGGGGTCACCTTGCATCCTAAAGCGCTACAATGGATTTTGTACAGGCATGTTTTTTGCCCATGTATGCTATGTATTACAAAAGCTCGCGCGCACGGTAATTATCTTAAACGGACGCTCATTCCGTTATTAATGGGCAGAAAAAGTTGAACAAGGTATCAAAATGCTTGAAAAAATGTGCCAAATATGATGACAGAAAAAATTTGGCGATTCTATGTTGGAAGATGCAATTACGCGTGAAAACGCGCGCGCATGTGCGTGCGCGCGTTTTTTGCAAAATGCTTAAAATGGCCTGAAACGTATGCAAAATTAATTTGGAACGAATTTGAGCATTTTAAAATTTTAATGCGCGCGTACGTGCGCGTCGAGGTGCGCGCGCGGAATTTGTTAACATTTTTAGTTGACCTTTGACCTGAAGTTGATGTATACCAAATATGGTTGATTTTTGATGACTCGTTATCGAGATATGATAATGACCTGATGTTTACAAAATGGCGCCTGGATGACGTCACGATGACCTAATGACCTTGAAAAAGTAAATTAGACTTGAAATCATAGGGCTTGATGACTGACAAAAATTTGAAGGAAATTGACTATGTCGATTTCGAGTAAACGTGTGCACAAAAAAGTGTACGGAAGAAATAAAAATAAAGAAAGAAAGAAAGAAAGAAAGAAAGAAAATTCTAGCGAAATCAATAGGTGATCTGTCGTTGACAGACCACCTAATAAATAAAGAATAAAGAAAGAAAATTCTAACGAAATCAATAGGTGATCTGTCATCGACAGACCACCTAATAATACAGAACGACATAAGGTAACTGTATGCATCAAGTTATCCCAGATTTATAGACATTGCGCATTACAATAGTTGGATGGTGATACCTTTCATTTTATCTTCATTTAAAAAAAAATAGTATATCGTAAGTATTTTTCTATTTTTTATAGACTAAATTGTCAGTTGGAATACAGTGCGATACTGTGAATCTGCTATATGTGCCAGACGCACGAAAATAATAAACAAAAATATCTTCTGAGATATCCTTGGATGAGAGATGTGACTTAGATTTTTTTTTTTATTGCCTACAAACCCTATATAGCGCGCGACCTGGAAAAAGTTGCTCCGAAGGCATGACAAGTTTGAAATCACTGCATGATCGCGATTCTGTTCGAGGCATTTTGACAAAGACACTTACATTTTGACAGTTACACAATTTGACGTCTAAATATTTATGGAAGTATAATATATCATTAGATTTCTCAGTTCCATACTGCTTCAAAATGATAACAGCATTTCACACTGTGATTATTTGCGGGACTTGATCATTTATACTCACACTGAGTTGGGGTGTCTTGTGTCGAGTATCCACCTATAAGTTAAAATGAGACAACTGTATCTAAATTGAATGTTCTTTAAATGATAAATCAACTCTTTATAAGAGATCATGCATACACAAAAACCAGGCCTGTCAACCAAGAGGGTTAGGCGGCAGGTTATAATCAACACTATATACAATTGTTAAGTACATTAACAATAATAATACACAATATTCGTCATTGCGATTACAATGTAACAATATACGGTATGGGATAACAAGGAGAAAGAGGAGAGAAAGAGAAAGGGAAGAGGTGAACAGGAGAAAAGGAGAAAAGGAGAGAAAAACAGAAGTGGTATAGTACAGAACAGGATAAAAGAAGAAGATTGTAACATTATGATGAGGAAGGAAAGATCCCCATGCATGATACATTAATCAATAAAGGTATAATTGAATCGAAATCATTTTAAAGAATGCTCTTTAAAATAAATATGTAAGTCAACATTGTCATGTTGATCATTATTGACAGGAAATTCGATCAAATTATAAATAACTATTAACAGCTCAGAAGTTTTAATTACGACGACGAGGGAGTACCTGTAAACTTCTGTTGGGCAATACTAAAAACATGACGGGCCTCGAACAAATCCTCAATGATAAGATAAGAAGGAGTTCTAGTATCTCCCAAAAGGCATAATAGCTAAATGAAGGTGGAGACATATTAAATGTAATGTAATCAATGTTAATTATCCTCTAACGTGTATTTGACAGAAAACGTGGCCAAATAATTTACTTCTTTTCAAATATCTACGATATATATATAAATTCAGTGAAAAAGGGTGTTACTAAAATACGCTATAATATAGTGAAAATTAATGTTATTTCAAAACCAAAATCGTAGCATGTACGTACGTTAAGAAGGGTTTGGAATGAAGGGGAATACCCGTCATTACCCCTCCCCCATATTGACCTGGAGTGCCCCCCCCCCCACGTCACTTGGTCTACACATATACAGGACAGACAGACAGTAGCGTGAAAGTACAGAAATATACTGCACAGTGCACTCACCTTCTACTAGTTTTGTTCCCAATGCATCTAAATGTACACTCTTGAGTTTTTCAGCTAGAAGTCTCTTGTAATTAGTGCCATTCCTCTGGTTGACTCCCCAGCTGCAGATGACTTCAAACAGTGAATTGGACACATCTAAGAGGTTTTTTGTTAAAATCACTTTACTTTGTGCGTAGGAGACATCTAGAGCATTGCACAAGTCGTAGTAGTGTTCCGGAGAAACGTCTTTTACCAATGACAGCAACTCTCTCTCTAACTCCAAGCTCCACCCAGCCCTAACAGAAAAATTGATGAAAAAGAAAGGATAGGTCAAACTTCCTACTGAGCAAAATAAGATTAATATGCCTATGATGGTATTGTGTACCAGAAGAAAATTAATCAACTGAACCTTTAATCAAATTAAATAACCAAAGTGCTAACGTCATTTTCGCTCTTCGTCCAAAAATCATTCAAGTCACGGGCTAGAACAGGGCAAATTCAATGTTTGGGGCTGGTGTGATCACCAAACCTTTGTTTTAGCACAAAATTGTTTGGAACCAGCAACCCTGACAATTTGGCCAGTACATGACATCACACTTCGGTGCTTTATAAAGGAGTTCTTATTAAATAAATCAATCGTGTCTGAACGGGGTGACAGTTTGCTTATAATACTTTTATATTTTTATATTAAAATTTAACTTTGTTTTAATTTTTTATTGTTGTGTATGAGATCTTCTCAAAAGAATAGTATGTACAATCATAATGCAAAAATACTCAATTTTGACGAAAGTGTTTGTAGCATCTTTTGGAAGTAAACATTAATATTTCATTTTAGCTGAAGAAATATAAGAGACTTACGCTTCACGAGGGCCTGGGTTGAGCTCTACATCACCAGATTTCAAGAGAAGTAGTTCGGAGAGAGGAGGAATTTGTCCAGATATCAAATCTGTCTTTGACTTCAAGGATGGTCCATGACAAGATGATGCGGATTCTCCCATCTGTTTCTATAACAAAAAGAGAGAAAAGACACTGAAATAATTAATGATTGAGCATATTTCACTTCACCAGTACATTATCTATTAAGAAAATGCTTGTTATTGTTGTTTGCCTAATCATGAGAATATATTTATTTGTTTGTGTACAAATCTTCCTTTTCATTCATCAGTAATAAATTAGGACAATGGTCTTTAACCCTTACGAGACAGTCATTCCACATTTTGTGGTTTGATTCAATATCCTTTGACCCAGAACCTAAATAATATATACCAGATACATGTATAAAAACAGCAAAAAAATATGAACACATGTATTGTGTTCATGTTTATTGCACGACCATGTTGCATTTGATAACATTTTATTTTGTTAAGGAAAATAATTATTTAAATACTTAAGAGGTTCAACACTATAATTTTTCTATACAACGTGGACAGTTCCCAACTTCCAGACAAAGGTCTTTGAAATGTATATTGTTTTGAGAGACATTGATTTATATCAGTACAAAGGAGCAATGAAAGAATAACATTTTTCTTGCCAATTTGCAGAACAACAATGTAACTAAAAGTTGGAACTAATTGAGCCTTTGAAAATTCTTGTTTTGCAAGGGTCGAAACAGTCAAACCTAAGGTACACAATCTTTGATCTAGGTGCTCTTTTACGATGATTGGTTTTGTTGATGGCATCAACATGCTGCTCCTCTCTTTCTTGCTTATATTTTGTCCCTTTACATTATTTGTAATTTTACATTTACTTAACCCACTAACTACTGATCATTGCCACGTAGGCTTTAATATAGGGACCATCTGGATCCAGTAAACATATAAAAGGATATAAAGGGATGATTGAAATACACTGTAGTACGTTTACCCACCTCTTCATATATTTCGGTTATGCAGTATTTCCTTGAGACGAATGGAACTACCGGACTGCGTTTGACTGCCATGAGAATACTGGATTCGGCCTGTGGCTTCTTGCAGCTTCCCGATGATGTCTGATGCTCCTTAAGGAGTTCATCATCAGTTGCTTTCTTGGTGAAAGTATCAGGTTGAGGATATTGCTCTTTGCCCACAAAACGAGGTATTTTGCCACCCTCTTTACAAAATGGCTCATTTTGTCTGTCATGTTCATGCCAACAAAGGTCAATTGAAGGTAGATCTATGCTTATAGACACCGTTGGTTTTAGGAGCTTCACCAGGAAATCATCACATGATGGTGCGAATGGTTGGTATACTGTTGTTCCTGAACCAAGTGATGATAGCTCTCTCATAAAGCCATCTGCTTGGGTTTCATGGTCGTTGGTGTAAGAAGTCGTAATGATGAGATCAGCATTCAAATCATCAGTTGGAGTCCGAATGTCTTTCGTGGACGGATAGGAGGATGTGAGTAGCTCCCTCAAGGAAGTGTCCGACAGACTATGACGCGGTGCAATGGACAAATCAGACATATTATACTGTTCTTCTGAATCACCAACTTGGGTATCTTGCTCTATGCTTTCATCATCTGAAGTACGTACTGTTTTGACATAGTCATAAGCTTGTGCAAGCTGCTTTTCAATGTAGTCATTGTCCGGCTTTATTAGCCGATTAATGTTGGTCTCATTTTGACTTAATAGACTATCGATTTTTGAAGAATCATTTGATGTGATTATATCCTTGACATAAGAATATTCTGAATTAATTAGAGCTATGATGCTAGAATCATTTGGTGTAATGAGGTCTTTGATAATGGAAGCATTTAACGAAGTTAGCTCTTTGGTGGCAGAATCATATGGGGTATCAAGAGGTTTAGTGCCAGCATTCTTGGATACGATTACATATTTTGTACTACAATATGTTGGTGTAATTGGATCCCTGATACATGTACTAGTATAACTCGCCGTGAGTAGATCTTGGATTCTAGAATCATCATTTGCCTCGACTAGATCTTGTATGCTAGAATCATCATTTACCTGGACCAGATTTTTAATTCTAGAATCATATGTTGAAACTAGCTCTTTGATACCAGAATCGTTTGGTGTGATTTTGTCTTTGATAGTTGAATCATTCAACGTGTTTGGAATTTTGATGCTACAGTCATTTGAAGTAATGAGTTCTTTGATGCTACAACCAGAAGGAGTGAGTATCTCCTTGATATGAGAATCACTTGCAGTTAATAAATCTTGTAGGCACTGATCACATGAAGCTAGTAAATCCTTCAAATCTGATGAGTTTCCTGATGACCGAATGTTGGAAGTTATATGAGGACATCCCTTGGGATCAATGCCATCTTGTCTGCTTTCGTCATCTTCGGACTCCTCTCCAAAATCACCCATTTTCGCTTCAAGTCTCTCGCAAAGAACCTTCAGTCTCCGAATCCGTTGCAATCTTTCTCTCCTTGGTGTCAGCAATTGTTTCATACATGTATCAGAAGGGGTGAGTATCTCCTTGATATGAGAATCACTTGCTGTTAATAAATCTTGTATACACTGATCACATGACGTTAGTAAATCCTTGATATCTGATGTGTTTCCTGACGACCGAATGTTCAAAGTTTTATGAGGACATCCCTTGGGATTAAGGTCATCCTGTCTGCTTTTTTCATCTTCGGTATCCTCTCCAGAATCACCTATTTCCGCTTCAAGTCTCTTGCAAAGAACCTTCAGTCTTCGAATTCTTTCTTTAAGCAATCTTTCTCTCCTCTCTTTAACCTCATACTCCCTAATCCAATGAACGAATGTTCCGATTCGGACCCTCCATTCACTTAGTGATACAGGCATCTTGGCGAATCAATTGACTCAGTCACAGGAACAAGCCACGATCTGGAAGAATAATGGAAGGGGGGGGGGGGGGGGTTATATTAATTAATTAAACATAGCATTGGTAAAGTCCACACTTATAAAGTAACACATTTATGGAAAATTGTCAGCTGAAGAGTGCAACTATATAAATAACAAGAAAAAGAGTATAGTCACTCTGAATAGCACACATTGTTTTATTTCTAAAACTACCTGGTATGTTTTGTTTCTCATAAGCAATGACTGGAAAATAAAACTATAGTAGTAGTAGTAGTAGTAGTAGTATGAGAATAAGTTATAGTAGTAGTAATAGTAGGAGTAACTAGTTAGTAGTTGCACTAGTAGTGGTTAATTGTTCCGTGCTAGCATTGCTGTCTGGATGGTGGATTTCGAAGGCTGCCCCAGGCCCCCTGGGGGGGCATATACCCACATTAAAATGATTCTTACAATGTTAAGCCAGAACTTTGGATGTAATCCAGCCATGGGCTTTCAAGAAGAAGTAGAAAATGTGAACCGGAGGACATTTTTGTTGGGGGGGGGGGGGGCTGTTCCAAGACTGGTTTGGACTGCCTGGAAATGGCAAATTTACCCGATCTGAACTAGCCTATAATCTAGGCGGAGTGCCGACCTTTTTTCTTTGCTGCTAGACTAACCCTAAGCAGAACGTCTGATACGGCGAGACTACGAACCGTGAGTCGCGAAGCGGCTCACCGCCTATAATCACTGGTCTAGCTAATCAATATTCATATATCTTCAAAATGGCGGATCTATGAATCATTCAACAGCCCTACCAAATAAGGTACACCTATGTTACGTTCGACCAATCAGATATAAGAAACCGCAACGAAAAAAGATCATAGAATCCGTGGTCGCGCAGAAAATCACAGCACAAGGGGATTGCTTGGTATATTGCACTCTTTCCAAAACCAGTAGGTAATGCAACAAAAATATCCCAGCCGGCTTCAATAACGCTACGAATAGCGGATTCCTGCAGTTCTCTGAATTTTCCATTAGGAATGCCTAGTTTGTTGGCCGCATATGATAAACTTTCTCGCAGAAGATCGTCGTCGCATGAACTACCCGCCATCTTGGATGAAGAAAATGACGTAATGTCACGTGATTTATAATATGCATATGCATAGACTCTTCTCCATACGTGTTTCTGATTGGTTGAGTTCATTTCGTATTCATGAGGTTTTTTCGTACGAAAAACTGCCACGGATTCATGGTCGATAATAAAAAATAAAAAAAAACGACTAAAGCTAGACCAGTGATTATAGGCGGTGAGCCGCTTCGGTTCGTAGTCTCGCCGTATCAGACGTTCTGCTTAAGGTTAGTCTAGCAGCAAAGAAAAAAGCTCGGCACTCCGCCTAGATTATAGGCTAGATCTGAACTTGATATGAACTACTGACTGATGAGATGGAAACACTGAGGACTGTGAATGAACGAACCAGAATCGTACTATAGACCTTTTTTACACGTTCTTCCCCAACCACAAACCGTTTTACGATTTTCTAGGACGGTTTCAGAACGTAGTGAGAACTATATAGTTTGACGTGATGGGGGCTTAAGCAATAAACGAAATATCACAACTTTGGTTATGCCACTACAACTTCCAGGTACAACTTTCTGACCCTTAACCCTTACTGTACTGGGGGGGGGGGCCTGGGAGGCCCCCCCCCCCCCTCGACATTTTCGGAGATCGCGCCGCAACCGCTCGGAATTTCGAATTGTCGTTTCATGACTTTTTTCCCTCAAGTCTTACGCACATTTTGATACCATTTTCGTCGAAATCGGATATACGTGTAAGGTGTTACATAACAATTAGTATGCGCATGTCATCAAAAAAGTGCTATAATTGCATATATTCATGTACAAGCAGAAATGTGAAGATATGAATTGATATCAAATTGCTTTTATATGTTTCTCAAAGTAACTTGATGTATTTCAGAACAAAAGAATACATTAGAAATAAAACAATAGTTATAATAACAAATAAAAAACAATGAAATACATAAGAAAATAAAAAATTGAAAATCGCATCAAATTTGCATAAATTATCATTATTAATTACATCAAATAACTATTTTGTGTTAGAAAAGAAGTTTCATATGAATAATGAGTTTCAACATTACAAAAGTGGAGTCTGACAATTTCTGTAATGATTCTAGTTCCCTGTATATTTCCAGATTAGATATTCATGAATGCGTAATTTGCATATTCATAATTTATGCAAATTAACCTATGCATTTTCACATATCATAAAAAATAATGAAACCTCATGAATTTGAGATGAAGGAAACATTTATTCAATACATTTTCAAGATTCTTCACAAGTCTACTGACAAATATGTAGAGTTTTCTGTAAAATGCATGAAATTAGCATTTTGCATAATTAATTAGGCTATAACGACAAAAATTTGCATATTAGGTGTTTCGCTGAGCGAAATTTATTTTGTGGTTTTTTCAGCAAGTCGAAAATCTTAGAAGAGATTTTTAGAGTTCAGATTCTTTGTTTCATAAGATAAGAAAAAAGGTTCATTTTGTTAATTATAATATCAGGAAAGATAGATATTTATTCTCTTTCAGCCTAAATGAAGCATTTAGGTATTTTATAGAAGGTGAATTGGCAATTTAAATATTTACAATGTCTGTTGTATTCATGATCGATGTTTTTTATAGTAGGATTTGAAATGGCCTTTCTTTGAGTATTTGTTTTTCAAGGATACCTTACTTTCGACTTCGATAAGTAGCGAAGCCATTTTAGTCACTTGTTCGTGTAGTCTGTCGAGCGTCAAGTCACTGGAGATGAGCTCTCCAGTTTTCCCAGTTTTCCCGTTTTTGTCCTGTTTGACAGTGACATCAGTGAGCCCAGTTTTTCGGCAGTAAATTGCTTAGTTCCGGCCAAAGAAGTGAGTTTCCGATATATAGATAAAATATATTAATTATAAGTTGAATTTCATTCGTTCAACTTCAGTAATCATTGAATCGCACGTGTGAAAGTGAATATTATACGTGTGGTGCTATGCCAGGGACATTACTGTATAATTTGTTGCCGTTTTGACGAAGAGTAAAAGTGGATAAATGTAAAGGGATATAAGAGAAAATAATTTAGGCGAGATTTGGTCAATTTATAATGACCTGCATTGTGTTTATTTAGTCAGAGCAAGTGAAGTTTTGCTTTGAAATATTGATGTAGATTTCTGGAAAATGTAATTTACAAGCAAGTGGTTTGTACTGTGCAGGGTGTAAATTTCACCTACTTAATTATGCGCACAGCTAGAGCCAAGCTTTATACATAGGGCTTTGCATTGGAAGCAGTCTTCATGTTTTTAGTTATCTTTGTAACATAAACAGAGAGTTATGTATTGTAGGTTTGTGAAGACTTATTGAGTATAGTTCTGATAAAGGAATTTAGTCACAATTGTAATGTGGATTATTAGGAACAAATGTTGATTTTCAGATTGGGTTGATATTTTGGAAAGATGTGATTTAAACACGTATAATGAAATAGGCTTTTGGATTTCAGCCGTAGCATTTATTTTCGTTAGGCATTTATCAAGATGTTTATGAAAGTATACACTTGTAGTCACAAATGTTAAATAGTTGCCTTTATGAATTATGCAAATACAAATGCATGTTTATGTATAGGTACCAAATCACAAGGTTCAGGTTTAGGACAGTTTGGGTATTTAATATACAAGTGGTGTATATTTATGAGTACAAGTTCATTAAGTTGTCATGGTATTAGAGGCACTCAGAAATAAGAAAACAAAAGAAACTTTTTCGTGCAATACTTATTAATTTATTGTATTTTCTGTGCATTTGATTCTCATTACAGATTGAATTTTGATTCTGTGTTGTCTTCGACTCTTCGTTTGAGGAAGCTAATAAAGACGTCATAATCCCATTTCGAGTTTGGAACTTTAGCAATTTGTATCATGGTCAGCGAGCCATAGCATTCAATTTCTAGAGCTATCACCAGTTCTAGCAAGATGCCAGAATCAGAAGCAACAGCACAGCTGAAGTTGAAGCGGCGGGGTGCCAAAGCTAAATTGACAAGATGTGGAAATGCAGTAGAGCAGCTCATTTCAAAGAAAGCAAGCATGGAAGCTGTTGAGGAGAGATTCCATCATCTCAAGATCGTGTATGAAGAGCTGCAAGAGAAGCACGAAAGTTATTCGGAGTTGATCCTCGATGATGATCAGTTCGAGAAGGAAGAGAAGTGGATGGAGGTCTGCGACACATCTTTCATAAACTGGCAAGTAAACGCTTCAAAGTATCTTGACGAGTTAAAGGAGAGAGGAGAACCAGAGAAAGTGGAAGCAGCGCCTTCTACTGAGAGTCCTGCAGATGCAGTCCAGTCTGGGTCTGGTCAGTCCTCTTCTCCTGAAGTAGCATCCGCTCCATACAGCCTGAGGATTGAGAAGCCGCATCAGCCCAAGTTTAGCGGAGATGTCCGGGAGTTTTTCGTTTTCCGAGACGATTTCAAACATCTGGTAGAAAGCCGATATAGTAGTAGGGATGGTATCACCATCCTACGTAGCTGCCTGCAGGGTAAGCCCCTCGACCTTATCCGGGGTATTGGAACTGATTATAATGCTGCATGGGAGCAGTTGGAGTTAATTTATGGAGATCCCAGATTCGTAGCTGATGCTATCATAGATGACATCAGCAAGTTCCGAGCACTAAAGGAGAATGAAGATAGCCGCTTCTGCGAATTAGTGCATCTGGTGAGGAGAAGTTACAACATCCTTGTAAGTGTGGGAAGGCAGCATGACATGGACAACAATCACATGTTGGCCTCTATTGAGAGGAAGTTGAGCCAAGGAGACCGCAAGGTATGGTTCAGATGCCAGGAGAAGGATGAAGATCCAGCATCACTACACATGCTCCTGGAGTGGATGGCCAACGAGATGAAGGCCAGGATGCGTGCCTCAGCCCCGCTACGTAGTGAATCCCGCCAAGGAGCTGTTGGTTTCTGTGCGCAGAAAGACACGAGGCCAGATAAGGAGCGGAAGTGGGTTCAAACACCTAGTGCCAAAGACAGGTGTTGGATCTGCCACTCATCAGAACACTGGATAGATCAGTGCAAGAGGTTTATCTCCAAACCAGCATCAGAAAGATTGCAGATTGCCAAGGAGAATCGGGCTTGTTTTAGCTGCCTTAAGCAAGCAGAGAGGGGGCATTTGATGGCAACATGCAATAGACGCAGACAGTGTCCAGAGATGAGACAAGGCCAAAGGTGTAAATTCTATCACCATCCATTGCTGCACCTGGAGTGGGTACCGAGGCAAGATGATAGTTTGGAGCAAACCCAACGAGGCCAAGTGGGAGTCGCTACAGTTGTAGCTAAGGAGTCTCTTCTACCCATTGTTTTGGCAGAGGTCTTAGGATGCAATGGTGATATGAAGGAGGGAAACGTGTTGCTAGACTCGGGTGCCCAGATAAGCCTTATCCGGCAGGAGTTAGCAACAGAGCTGCAGTTAGAGGGCACACCTACAACCATTACCATTTGCAAGATTGGAGATGAGCAGGAGCTTCTGCACACTAACATCTACAAAGTGCTAGTTAGAGAGAAAGGTGAAGGTGGCGAGCCTTTTACTGTGTCAGCCATAGGAATTCCGTGCATTAGCAAACATGTACAGGCTATCAACTTGGACGATCTAGCAAGGAAGTTTCGCATAAAACGGAAGGATCTACATAGAAGTAGTGGACCTGTGGACATTTTGATAGGAGTTGACCACACAAGGTTTCATTGCGGTGAAACCAGGGAAGTTGGCAACTTTATTGCTAGCAAGTCGAGGATAGGATGGGTTATCTTTGGAGCAACACGTGGTGACAGAGTGCAGAGCAGTGCAGTACTGCATGTAAAGTTAGCAGCACCTGTAGATTTGACGGACTTTTGGTCAGTTGAGACAGAGGGAGTGAGGCCTGAAGGATGCCAGTGTATAGAGAGCAAACTCACTAGACAAGAGGTGATAGAGGAACAGGTGATCAGGTCCTCAGCTCACAAGATTGGAAAGCAGTGGCAGATAGCCTACCCTTGGCAACGAGATCCTGAGATGTTGCCTGACAATAAGTGGCAAGCAGAGAAGGTGCTTCAGTCCACCGAGAAGAGGCTTGCCCGGAATCCTGAGCACGCTAAAGCTTATGACCAACAGATCCAGGAAATGGAGGATATGGGGTTTGCCAGGAAGCTTTCACCCCAAGAGATGGAGTGCCATGAAGGGCCAGTACATTATATCTCCCATCATGCTGTTGTGAGAGCTGAGAAAAAGAGTACTCCAATCCGGATAGTATTCAACTCGTCAGCATCATTCCAAGGCCATAGTTTAAACGAGTACTGGATGAAAGGGCCTGACCTCTTGAACAGTCTACCTGGAGTGTTGTTAAGATTCAGGGAGAAGTACATCGCCATATGTGCAGATATCTCCAAGATGTACCACAGGGTGCTCATACCAGAGAGTGACCAACATGTGCACAGGTTTCTTTGGAGAAACATGGATGTCAGTAGAAGGCCAGACGTATACATCATGAAGGTAGTAACCTTTGGAGATAAACCGGCAGCAGCAATGGCACAGATTGCTCTCAAGATGACTGCTGAGCAGGGGGAGAGTAAATACCCAGAAGCAGCCAATGTACTCAAGAGGAATGTGTACATGGACGATATTTGTGACTCCGTGGAGACGCTTTCTGAAGCAGAGACGCTCACCGGCGATATAGATGAGGTACTTTCGAATGGTGGCTTTAAAGTGAAGGGATGGTTATCAAATAAACCATTGCATGGAGACAGCAAGGAAGGAGAGATGAAGCTGCTAGAAGCCCTTGCTGAAGAGAAAGTGTTGGGTGTCGTGTGGGACAAGAAAGACGATGTGTTCTCATACAGAGTAAAGTTCCGTGAAGGAGTGATGCCTTCAGCCAATGAAGGAGAGAGCCGTCTGAAACTCACCAAGAGGAAGATTCTAAGCCAGGTAGCCCGCGTCTTTGATCCCATTGGATTTGCAGCTCCGATCATCGCACGTGCTAAGATGGGTCTACAGAGGCTATGGCAGATGGGTCTTGGATGGGACGATCCATTACCAGAGAAAGAGCAAACTGAGTGGACTAAGTTGTTTGAGGAGATGACTTTGCTCAACAATGTCAAACTGAGGAGATGTCTTACACCACAAGATGCAAGAGGCAAGCCAGTTCTGTGCATTTTCAGTGATGCTTCAGAAAGTGCATATGGTACATGTGCGTACCTTAGATGGCGGACTGATGACAATAAGTATGAGGTGCGGTTTGTGGCAGCTAAGTCAAAGGTAGCACCACTCAAGACTTTGACGATGCCTCGTCTCGAACTTCAAGCAGCAGTAGTAGCCGCGAGACTTTACAAGGCAATCAGCGAGGAGATAAGGCTAGAGATAGAGAAGGTGGTTTTCTTCGTTGACAGCATGATTGTTTTCCACTGGATCAAGTCGCCTGCGAGAAGCTTCAAGGCGTTTGTGTCAAGCAGAGTAGGGGAAATTCAGAGTTTAACAGATCCCTCACAGTGGAAGCACATCCCAGGAACAATGAATGCCGCTGATGATGTGTCAAGAGGAGTAACTGTTGACAAACTGGCTGAAGTGTGGAAGCATGGCCCTAGCTTTCTCTACACTGATGAATCAGAATGGCCAGTAGATGAGCCCGAGGCAGATCAGCGGGCTGTTGATAGTGAGCAGAGGAAGTCTCCGGCAGTATTCTCAGTACATGAGACAAGTGAAGTACTAGAGTGCAAGAAGTTCTCTAAATGGAGAAAATTACTGAGAGTGACAGCCTACGTGATGAGATTCGTTAATATCTTGAAGTCCAGAATCCATAAGGGGTCTCTACCCGACGAGAAGACGACTCTAACTACCACTGAGTTAGAGAGAGCTGAGATGTATTGGATAAAGGTAGCCCAGGAGAGAATCAAGCCACACTTCAAGAAGGGAGACTTCAAGGTGCTCACTCCTTTCATCGATGAGGAAGGGGTGATCAGAGTTGGTGGTAGAGTGGGAAACATGGACATATCATATGAAGCTAAGCATCCTGTTCTACTCCCATATGACCATGGTATTTCACTTCTGATCACTAGGTACATGCATGAATCGGGTCACCATGGTGTAGCAGCGACGACAGCCAGGACAAGAAAGAGGTTCTGGATCCTGAAGGGACACCGGCTTGCTAAGTCGGTAAAGCACCGCTGCGTGGTATGCAGAGCAGCAGCATGCCAGGCAGAGATACAGCAGATGGCCAGCCTACCAAGCATCCGAGTAGCTCCGTTCACGCCGCCGTTTCATTTTACGTCGTGTGATTACTTCGGCCCATATCATGTGAAAGTTAGTCGAAACAAGAAAGCGAAGCACTATGGCGTGATTTTTACTTGTTTGAATACAAGAGCGGTTCACCTTGAGCTAGCAGTAGATTGTTCAACGCAAGAGTTTCTGCAGGTCCTCAGAAGGTTTTTCGCGATTAGAGGTCACCCTAAGGTCATCATGAGCGACAACGGTACTCAGTTTGTGGGTGCCAAGCGTGAGCTACGAGAGATGGTGACAGGGTGGGATGATGTGCAGCTTAGAGATTTTTGTGCAGAGATAGGGGTTGAATGGCAGTTCACCACGCCATTAGCTCCACATCAGAATGGATGTGCCGAGGCACTTGTTAAAAGTTGTAAGTTTGCTCTACACAAAGCAGTAGGTAGTCAGTGTTTAACACCCTTTGAGCTGTACACATGTTTAGTTGAGATAGCAAACCTAGTAAACCAGCGACCCATTGGTAGGATACCGAATGATCCAGATGATGGAAGTTATGTTAGTCCTAATGATATGTTGTTAGGAAGAGCGTCGCGAAGTGTACCCCAAGGTCCGTTTAGGGAGACAGAGAATCCGCGTCATCGCGTCGAGTTCGTACAGCATATAGTAGATTCGTTCTGGAGACGCTGGTCTCGAGATGTTCTTCCGCTCCTCGTGCCTAGCAAGAAGTGGAACACAGAGCGTCGTAATGTACGCGTGGGGGACGTCGTCATGACCGCAGAAGCAAACGCGGTACGTGGAAAGTGGACAATTGCCAGGGTGATACAAGTGTATCCTGGTGCTGATGGTAGAGTTAGGAACGTACAGTTGAAAACAGCGGTGGGCATATATCGCAGACCAGTTACGAAGATAGCGGTTATTTATCCCACTGAAGGCTACGATGAGAGCGTATAGGATTTATAGACAACTCTGAAAAGGTCTTGAACAGAAACTAGAATAAAACTTCAGTAAAAGTTTTCTATGTATTTGTCTATGTTAATATAATTAAGTCTTGGATTGAGACTAAGGTATATGAGGAAAAGTCCTCATCCGGGGGGAGGATGTTTCGCTGAGCGAAATTTATTTTGTGGTTTTTTCAGCAAGTCGAAAATCTTAGAAGAGATTTTTAGAGTTCAGATTCTTTGTTTCATAAGATAAGAAAAAAGGTTCATTTTGTTAATTATAATATCAGGAAAGATAGATATTTATTCTCTTTCAGCCTAAATGAAGCATTTAGGTATTTTATAGAAGGTGAATTGGCAATTTAAATATTTACAATGTCTGTTGTATTCATGATCGATGTTTTTTATAGTAGGATTTGAAATGGCCTTTCTTTGAGTATTTGTTTTTCAAGGATACCTTACTTTCGACTTCGATAAGTAGCGAAGCCATTTTAGTCACTTGTTCGTGTAGTCTGTCGAGCGTCAAGTCACTGGAGATGAGCTCTCCAGTTTTCCCAGTTTTCCCGTTTTTGTCCTGTTTGACAGTGACATCAGTGAGCCCAGTTTTTCGGCAGTAAATTGCTTAGTTCCGGCCAAAGAAGTGAGTTTCTGATATATAGATAAAATGTATTAATTATAAGTTGAATTTCATTCGTTCAACTTCAGTAATCATTGAATCGCACGTGTGAAAGTGAATATTATACGTGTGGTGCTATGCCAGGGACATTACTGTATAATTTGTTGCCGTTTTGACGAAGAGTAAAAGTGGATAAATGTAAAGGGATATAAGAGAAAATAATTTAGGCGAGATTTGGTCAATTTATAATGACCTGCATTGTGTTTATTTAGTCAGAGCAAGTGAAGTTTTGCTTTGAAATATTGATGTAGATTTCTGGAAAATGTAATTTACAAGCAAGTGGTTTGTACTGTGCAGGGTGTAAATTTCACCTACTTAATTATGCGCACAGCTAGAGCCAAGCTTTATACATAGGGCTTTGCATTGGAAGCAGTCTTCATGTTTTTAGTTATCTTTGTAACATAAACAGAGAGTTATGTATTGTAGGTTTGTGAAGACTTATTGAGTATAGTTCTGATAAAGGAATTTAGTCACAATTGTAATGTGGATTATTAGGAACAAATGTTGATTTTCAGATTGGGTTGATATTTTGGAAAGATGTGATTTAAACACGTATAATGAAATAGGCTTTTGGATTTCAGCCGTAGCATTTATTTTCGTTAGGCATTTATCAAGATGTTTATGAAAGTATACATTTGTTGTCACAAATGTTAAATAGTTGCCTTTATGAATTATGCAAATACAAATGCATGTTTATGTATAGGTACCAAATCACAAGGTTCAGGTTTAGGACAGTTTGGGTATTTAATATACAAGTGGTGTATATTTATGAGTACAAGTTCATTAAGTTGTCATGGTATTAGAGGCACTCAGAAATAAGAAAACAAAAGAAACTTTTTCGTGCAATACTTATTAATTTATTGTATTTTCTGTGCATCTGATTCTCATTACAGATTGAATTTTGATTCTGTGTTGTCTTCGACTCTTCGTTTGAGGAAGCTAATAAAGACGTCATAATCCCATTTCGAGTTTGGAACTTTAGCAATTTGTATCATGGTCAGCGAGCCATTAGGAAAAAACTAATTATACCATCTTGTTCCTTACGTAAATATCTACAAACATGCAAATTTTCGCGTTCATCGGACATTCGACGACCGAGATCATAGGGGGGGGGGGGCCTCCCAGGCCCCCCCCCCCCCCCCAGTCAGAGAGTGCTCGAAATAGCCCAGTACAGTAAGGGTTAATAATGGGCACCATTTTGGGCTAAAAAATTGATGGCCCTTAAAAATGGTTATGGGTTTAGAATCTTCAGCCGCACACCCCCGTCCAAACCAAATCTGTGTAGTAATCGTAGTAGTAGTAGTAGTAGTAGTAGTAATATAGTAGATATAGTTTTATTAGTAGTAGCTGCAGTACTAGTAGTAGTAGTAGTAGACCAGCGGTTAGAGTCTACGGTGGTAAGCGCTTTATAAGTAACGTTTTTTTTATTTGTTTAATATTTTGTTTTATATACCTCATTTTAAGATTCTTTACTAATCCTGTCTTCTGATTGGTTGAAAATGCAGTCATGTTCTTAACCATGCCCGCTAATTGAAATTCATAGTCATTTTTCCCGGCTCTACCGGTTTATATCCATTTTTCATAGCACTTTTTCCATGGCTGTGAAACGTGACGTCATTTTGCTGCGATCCCCATTTTGGTTTACGTGTTACCGTATAAGTTTCTTTTGTGCGATGACCGATGCGCAATACCGTTAACGGTGTTTGAGTGTAATTCGATTTTGGTCGCTGCATTCAGGCGACGAATCTACCAATCCACGCAGCGCAGACGACCGATCGCCATTTTGTGTACTAGTCTCGATCGCAAAATACTGGGGTAAGTCAAATAATGGGTGAGTCAACATTTTCCCTTTTTTCGGTATATAAAATATATATTGACTGCTTTTAATATTCGAGGCATAGTTGTTTCTATAGGGTCTCGGGAAACTCACAACCTGCTATGACCCCGCGGCGCAAGCACCTTGGGGTCATAGCAGGTTGTGAGTTTCCCTTGACCCTATAGAAACCACTATGCCTCTCAAAGCAGTCAATATATCCTTATTAGTAGTAGTACTTAATTGTATTAGTAGTAATTTTACTTCTAGTATTCAATAGTAATACTTGAAATTTAGTTAAAACTAAATGTGTGTTTTGGTGTGGTTTTTTTCTCGTAAACTACCTGGTAAGTTTTGTTTGGCATAAGAAATGAATGGGAACATATAGTAGAAGTATTACTTGTTACTTGTATAATAGTAAAAGTAGTATTTTTAGTAGTAGAAGTAATATTAGTAGTATTAGAAGCAGCAGAAGGAGTAGTAGAATAAGTAGTAGTGGTGGTGGTAACAGTAAAGTAGTTAGAAGTCGTAGTAGTAGTAGGAGCAGTAGTAGTAGTAGTAGCAGGAGCAGTAACAATCGTAGTAGTAGTAGTAGTAGTTGTTGTTGTAGAAGTAGTAGTAGTAGTAGTAATAGTAGTATAAATAGTAGGAGTAGTAGTAGTAGTAGTTGTAGTAGTATTAGTAGTAGTCATAATAGCAAATACTGAAAATGAATAGGGTAGGCAACTATAGTCGACATTGTTATTGTCACCATTTCTCAGTAGATCAACCAGTTTCAGTACATTTAGTATATTCACATTCTTGACATTCAATTTATTTAAGCTTGTAGAAGATCATGTTGAAAGACAACAGCGATTTAATTGATCATTCAAAAAAATATATAGATATATTTAAGTGCACTGGCATGAATCTATTCCCGAGACAACGTGAGTGTGTTGGCAATAATAATCTCTAGTTTGTATCGACTAAAATGTTATAAAGAAGATGACTTGTTTGACATTTTTGCAATGACTTTCAGCTAAATCTATTTACAGCCAATTCATTATAGGCTTTTTTCAGCTCCTGAAATGACCCGAACATGCTTTCAATTAGCTATGCAGTATTGACATTGCTCTTGAACCTACATGTTTTTTCTCCGAAGTGTTTTTTTTCTTCTTCATTTTGGACATCATTTTTTTTACCCATATTATTTTGAGAGAGTGGACTTACATGCATATACATGCATGTTTTCTTACAAACATTGTAATTATCATGATAAAATTAAGGTAGCCTAGGAAAATTGGATATCTTAATTGTCTTGCGAGTTCAGGCACTTGAATTAAATCGATACGAGTTTCACTCTAGAACTCGAAATGGACAGATCCATATTCGGGTACCCCCCCCCCCCCACTCCCCTATCTAAATCACTGAACAAAGAAACAAACATACATAAACAAAATGACTCAAGCAGTAAAAGAAACGATAAAGCGACAGAAAAAGAGAATTTTCTTTACATCAACTCTTTACAACAATCCCAAATCTAAAAATTATACAAAAATGAAATCGGGAAACCATCCGCCCCCATCCCCCAGTACTTACAGTACTAAGCTTATTGGTATAGGAATATTGTTCGATACGTTTACCTTATATTCTGATGTGCGTGTACACCGTTACACCAAATGAAACTTAGAAGGGAAGTCAATTCTGTTCATCATTCTCTCATTTGCTTCAACACACGCACAACGAAACAGTCAGGCGTCAACGCCAACGTCAAATGTTTGCATGTATCACTGGCAATGGTACATGTATAAACTGATATTATAATGCCGAAAACCAGCCAATTTACTATAAAAACAAGATTACTATACAGTCAAGTCAACGTGGATATTGCCCGCATATATATATATATGAGCGTCACGCCCTTCCAAACTTGACTCTTTCCGGGTTGTGTGTATGCGTGCGCACTTAACACGATATGATTGTACAATTTTGATGTATTATACTTTTGAAACTTTGTAACCCCCGCGTTGCAAAGATAATTTTCATAACGCCAGAGGCAGTGCACACAAATATTCCCTGTAATGAAACCTTACTCATAAGGCATAACGCTGCTGACATGGATGACTGGGTAGCAGCCTTTACAAGCAAGTATTGTTAACATCCCCTTGTGCAAACACTCCATGGTACCAATACGTTTTGGCTGTAGCATTCAATGTGGGAGAAAAGCCTCTATATACGCACTGTTATTTAAGTCCGAAACATATTTGCATTATTTTGTGCAATTGCTAAAAATGTAAAAATGTGAACTCAATATATAAAAAGGCTCATTTGCAAGCAACTTGATTTCTTATTGTAATGATAACACAATCTTGCCACAGGTTGGTATTCCTTGTTAATCTAAGCCTTGTCACTAAGCATTCAGAATGGATAAAGTTTACTTGGAATGCTACCCCAAAGCCTACTGTCAGTATCTTAGAGGTTAGTAAACCTCTGATATGTATGTGCTGTCGAGACATCCGTATGCACCAAACATATCTGATGCATGTAAAATGGTGACATGGACAAGTGAACAGAGATATCTTCCACATCATGAGATAAAACATTGGTAACGTCAACACTTTTACAGTGACATATTTATGAGAAATAGTAGGAATAGTAGTAGTAGACGTAGTTGTATTAGTAGTAGCTCTAGTAGGACTACTAGTAGTAGTAATTAATTGTATTAGTAGTACTACTACTACTACTACTAAGTAGTAGTAGTACTTTTAAAATGGTTGAAACTTAATAACAAGAAAGAAAGAATATTGAAAATCCTGCCGTGTTTTATTTCATAAACTACCTGGTAAGTTTTGTTTAATTGGCATACATCATGAATGGGGATTATATTGGTAGTAGTATTAGATGGAGTAGAAGTCGAGGTAGCAGTAGTAGTACGTAGTCGTAGTAGTTGTTGGTGTTGTTGTTGTAGTAGTATTAGTAGTAGTAGTAGTAGTAGGAGAAGCTAATTAGTAGGAGAATAATTAGTAGTTGTAGTATTAGTAGAATTAGTAGAAGTGGGGGAAGTTGTAGGCCTAGTAGTAGCTGCAGTAGCTGTAATAGCTGTAGTATAGTAGTAGTAGTATTAATACTACTAGTAGTGTTATTAGTACAAACTTTTACCTGTGATATGGTTATAGTTGTAGCAGTAGCATAGTATAGTAACAGTGATAGTATAAGTAGTAGTTAGTGGTAGTGAAAGTAGAAGTAGTAGTAGAAGAAGTAGTAGTAGTAGTAGTAGTAGTAATAGTAGGAGTAGTAGGAGATGTTGTATAGTAGTAGTATTGGCTACAAGTAAGTTGTAGTATTAGTACAAACATGTACCTGTAATATAGTTATAATTGTATTTGTGTAGTAGTAATATAAATAATGGAAGTAGTCCGATCACTACCAGTAGTAGAAGTAGTAGTAGTTGTAAGAATAGAATTAGTAGTAGAAGTAGCAACGTTAGTAGTAGTAGTAGTAGTAGAAGTCACAGTAAAAGTAGTAGTAGTAGTAGTAGTAGTAGTAGTAATAGTAGTAGTAGTAGTAGTAGTAGTAGTAGTAATAGTAGTAGTAGTAATAGTAGTAGAAGTGTCGTGGACGAGTGGATATGTCACCGGACTGAGGATCACAAGGTCCGCAGTTCAAGTCCCACCACGGCACTATGGCCTTTGGCAATACATTGATCTACATTTGCCACTCTCCACCCAGGTGTTAAATGGGTACCCGGTAGGATGCGAAAGCTAATGTGGTTAGATTAGCAAGTGTGCGCTTGTAAAAATGACGCCTGGCTGGAATGCTCCCCAGGGAGTGGAGAATGTGCATACATTGTTTGCGGGTAAGCCTGAATCCAATGAACGGGGTAATAATATACTTATCTGTAAAGCGCTTTGAGAGGGCCTCCGGTCCTGAAAAGCGCTATATAAGAACGAGCTATAATTATTATTAGTAGTAGTAGCAGCAGCAGCAGTAGTAGTAGTGGTAGTAGTTGTTGTTGTAGAAGTATATGTAGTAGTGGTGGTAAAAGTATAGTAGTTAGAAGTCGTAGTAGAATGATAATAATAATAATAAATTACATTTATATAGCGCTTAATACAAAGTTTCTAAGCGCTTAACAAAAAATCAAATTAAAGTAATGTTAACCTACAAATTACAAGAATATAATACATGATACATAATTATAATAACAATTTCCTAATAACAATCATACAATAATAATAGTTAATATTTACATGACGCTTTATAGTTAAACAAACAAAATATGATTACATTACATTACATATTAAACAGATAAGTCTTAAGTTTACTTTTGAATGTCTCTAAGGTTGGGGACTCGCGTATTTCATGGGGAAGATTGTTCCAAAGTTGGGGGGCACAGACAGAAAAGGCCCGATTTCCATAGCGGGTGTGGGTGCGAGGGCCTGGGGCAAGATGAAGATGTGCTGTGGATGATGATCTGAGACGCATAGATGAAGTACGAGTTTTAGGAGAGATGAGTGCCGAGAGATATGAAGGAGCAAGTTTGTGAAAGGTCTTGTATGTGAGCATGAGAATCTTAAATTTGATACGTTGTTGGAGGGGGAGCCAGTGTAGAGAACGAATGATCGGTGTGATGTGTTCATGTTTTCTTGTACGTGTGATGAGGCGTGCTGCTGTGTTCTGAATATGTTGAAGAGGGGCTAAATGAGAGCTAGGGAGATTGATTAATAGTCCATTACAGTAATCAAGGTGGGAAGTTACAAGGGCATTAACAAGACGATGAGTAGAACTTTGATCCAGAAAACTGTTCGATACGCTTACCTTATATTCTGATGTGTATGTACACCGTTACACCAAGTAGTTGTTGTTGTAGTAGTAGTAGTAGTAGAAAAAGTAGTTTGAATAGTAGGAGAAGAAGTAGTAGTAATAATAATAATAATAATAATAGCCTAATAGTCCACTCCAAATTTTATTAAACCGAAACGGAAATTCTTTTTGCCCAATTGATCGTGAGCCCGGCAGCCACTGAGCAGCGCCAGATCGACGTTGCTCTATCCCCTTATTGTTGAACGCCAAACAAGGTAGCAACAACTCCCATCTTTTAACGTCTTTTGGTATGACGCGGCCGGGGTTCGAACCTACGACCTCCCGGTTGTGTGGCGGACGCTCTACTGACTGAGCCAACACTCCGGTAGTAGTAGTAGTAGTAGTAGTAGTAGCAGCAGTAAAAGATGGATACCTTGATTGTCTTACGAATTCAGGCACTTGAATTAAATCGATCCGAGTTATACTCTAAAACTCGGAAATGGACTGATCCATATTTAGGTAACTCCCCCCCCCCCCCTTCCCCTTCAAAATCACTGAACACTGAAACAAACAGATATAAACAAAGTGATTCAAGCAGTAAAAAATACAAACAAGCAACAGAAAAAGAGAAATGTCTTTACATCAAATCTTTACAAGAATCAAAAATTTAAAAATTATACAAAAATGAGATCGAGAGAACTTTTTTAACACCCCCCCCCCCTCCGGTATTGGTATAGTAATACTGTTCGATACGCTTACCTTATATTCTGATGTGTATGTACACCGTTACACCAAATCAAACTTAGAAGGGAAGTCAATTCTGCTTATCATTCTCACATTTGCTTGAACACACGCAAGACAAACCACTCAACGTCAACGCTCATGTCAAATGTTGGCATACATGTACCATTGGCAATGGTTCATGTATAAACTGATAATCTAATGCCGAAAACCAGCCAATTTACTATAAAAACAAGATTACTATACACTCAAGTCAACGTGGATCTTCCCCGCATATAGATATATATATATATATGAGCGTCACGCCCTTCCTTATTTACTCTTTCCGGGTTGTGTGTATGCGTGCACACCAAACACGATATGATTGTATATACAATTGTTGGTGTATTATACGTTTGATACTTTGTACCCCCCGCGATGCAAAGATAATTTTTCATGACGCCAGAGGCAGTGCACACAAATATTCCGCTGCTGCCATGAATGACTGGGTAGCAGCCTTTTCAAAAATATTGTTAACATCCCCTTGTGCAAACACTCCCTGGTACCAATACGTTTGGCTGTAGCATTCAACGTGGGAGAAAAGCCTCTACGCACTGTTATTTAAGTCCGAAACATATTTGCATTATTTTTGTGCAATTGCGTAGAAAGGTAAAAAAGTGAACTCAAGATATGAAAAGGCTCATTTGCAAGCAACTTGATTTCTTATTCTAATGATAACACAATCTTGTCCCAAGTTGGTATTCCTTGTTAATCTAAGCCTTGTCATAAAGCATTCAGAATGGATAAAGTTGACTTGGAATGCTGTCCCAAAGCCTACTGTCAGTATCTTAGAGGTTAGTAAACCTCTGATTTGTATGTGCTGTCGAGACATCCGCATGGACCGGCCATACATATCTGATGCATGTAAAATGGTGACATAGACAAGTAGCAGAGAGATATTCCACATCTCGAGATAAGAAGTTAAAAGGCGGTTGAGTAATGCACCATAACATTGGTAACGCCAACACTTTTACAGCGACATATTTATGAGAAGTAGTAGTAATAGTAGTAGTAGAAGTAGTAGTAGTAGTAGTAGTAGTAGTAGGAGTAGCTAATTAGTAGTTGTACTAGTAGTTGTTGTTGTTGTTGTTGTAGTAGTCAAATTATTACAAGTGGGAGTAGATGTAGTAGTAGTAGAAGCTGCAGTAGTAGATGTATTAGCTGCTGAAGTATAGTAGTATTAATACTACAAGTAGTATAGTCCAAACATGTACCTGTGATAGATAGTAGTATTAAAGTTATTACAGTGATAGTAGGAGTAGAAGTAGTTAGTGGCAGTAGTATTATTATTATCAGTATAAATAGTAGTAGCAGTAGTTGAAGAAGTAAAGTAGTAATATAGTAGTAGCAGTAGAACTAGAAGGCTCTCCTCTTTACATCAAATCTTTATAGCAATCCGAAATTGAAACTCACACAAAAGTTAGATCGAGGTGTGATGGGAGTGCGTGGGTGGGTGTGGATGAATGAGAGAGAGAAAGGCCAGAGGGGGGGGGGGGGGGTATAGAAAGACATGGATGTTTGTATATCAGGATAATTATGTAGTGTTGCAAGTGTGTGAGGATGCGTGGGTGGGTGTTTACATAAAGAGGGCGTGATCCTCGCAGCGCGGTAAGAGAACCCGGTTTGGGTATACGTCTATTCAGGTACTCTAATTGCACACAAAAATGGACATGTAGGTCCTCGGTTATGCAGTAACTTATTTCCAAATGTTATGTTCCTATCAGCGTGTTTCCATAGAAAACAAGTGGAACATGGATTATCTTTTCCGGAATTGAAATACCGTGTCGCGGCGACACGGTATTAAACCTATCTGTTTCCACAGAGCGCAGCATTTCGATTCGCCCCGATTCCGTGTTCCAAGTCAGGCAAATACTGTGTCAATCGGAAGTCAAGATTCAACCGTTCACCTCGATTGTGGATCCAGATCTACACGGGATTCCACGCTATTCTATTGTGACGTACATTTTTCATTGTTACGTAAAGCGCTTATATAAACATATTATTGTATACGTGTATTTCAAAGTATTTTTCAACCAATCACGCTGCAGTGGAATTGGGGCTTCGCGCGCTCTGATGATCTGCCAGACACGGTTTGTCGCTGTGTGTTTCCACAGCGAGTTCACAGGTAGTTCGTTGGGGTCGACACGGCAAGATCCACCTCCCAGAGGTAGATCTGATAATCCGTATCTCGGTCGACACGCTTGTGTTTCCACAGGAAAACTGACACGGTATGACACAGTATTACATGGGTAATACCGTGTCGATGTTTTCTGTGGAAACACGCTGTATGAATGTATGTCCTGGAAAATCTTGCAATCTGATTGGTCTAAACGAGGTCACATGATAAAATATAGATAAGTACTATCTACCTGAGATAGTACTTTTGTAAAGTAATTTGTTGCTGCAACCCCGCTTGCCCACCCTTGCCCATTGAATACGCATAGCAAAGTAGGTTACGCGAAATGTCAAAGTCAATGTCAATGTCAAAAGAGCGCGCATCGACTGTATTACATGTATGCATGTTGCGTTTTGTAAAATCTAGCTGAAGCTAAACTGTCTGCAGAATCAGTTCTTATTATTATGTAAAATTCACTTTAAATAGACCTTATTGCCGATGTGGGATATAAAACAAATATTAACCTCGTAGTCGATTAATATTTGCTTAATATACATACGGACCTACATATAATATATTACTTCTCCTCGATTAACACCATAAACACGCGTGTGCGTGTGAGTTTTATGTATGATCGAGTGGGATATATACAAAGATTGGAGAGATATTTCATGAATATGGGGAGGGTATACTAATTGAAGGGGGAGGGGTCAGATTGCGCAGATATATTTATATTGAAAAGGAGGCTGTACTTGTTCCATGTATGGATGTGGATTGGAAAAAGAATAAGCTAGTATGAATTCCTACAATGTATTGTGGTTATGAGTGACATATTTAGATATTGCGCGGGTGTGGTTGAGAATAGACCATCTGCTCTATATCCATAGATCTGTTGAAAATGGACGAGTCTATATTTCTGTTGCATCTTAGAATGATAACTGCCATAATTATTTCCCATCTACTGGTACTCGTGAAATTTGCCCCACAATGTTCATTCTTTTTTCCCTTCACTTTCATCATCTCTTAACAAAACTCTCATATCGAAATATCAATATGATTGATTTCTACAGCCACATTTGTTTCAACTCCATCATACAACACATACAGAGCTACGTGCAAATCCGCCATTCGCTAAACACACACACACACAAAAAAAAAAAAAAAAAAACTTACAAACCCATACACGAAGATCGTATGAACAAATCATTTAAATTTCACCTGTAAAGGAACTTGATAACATTGTTCAGACTAGTCCAGAATCTGCACGGTCCTTAATTGTATCCCTACACACTTGATTCAAGCCGTCGAAGATGGCGTTTTCAACAAACTCATAATTATGCTCACCAGCCCAGCGTCCTAATTTAATGATCACGCCATCATCGGCTGGTAGCAGGTGAGTGGGGGAGAGGTCATATAGATATATACTACTAACACTAGAGGGCGTACTCGCTCAAATTGCTGTGCCGACCTTGAGCATTGGCCGCCATTACTAAGGAGGGCAGAAAAACGAACGACCCAACGAGATACTGTGCACAACATACGTGGAAAAATTTGGAGAAGCCAGGTTCGTGCGTTGCATTTGGTTGTTCGAACCAAAGAAAGAAAGGGAACTGCATAATCTTTCATAAGTAAGTTCTTCTTAATGTTATGTTGAATAATAAGGAGATTTTAGAGCTAAAAATGTAGTTTATGCAGTGACTGTACTCGGGTATTGTCTCATGATAAGCCAACGCAGCTAACGTTCCTGCAGCAGCGGAGCGCGACAGTCCACGCCCGACGGGCTGGCGCAGGCATGGGTTAAGGTTCTGGGACTGTGACGGTAAAATTCTTCTGCGCTGGAGTCGCAACTCCAAGAGTCAGAGAGTCCAACTCGGAAATATTAACTCCATGAGCTTGATTCTATTAACGAAAAGTCTTGAATAAACAATTAATTTTATCTTATCTCATTTCAAGATAAAAATCAAATGTCAACTTATTCATATTTTAACTAGACTAGACTAGATCGGATCTATAGGTCTAGATCTAGATCTAAACTCTAATTTCTAAAGCCCGAAAGGCAAAGCTAGGCTAGCCTAAAAAGCCCATCGCACACTACACAATTTATATCTAATTTGCTTATGACTTACTGACATCGTTATTAAATACTGCTTCGCGATTGGCTGGAAGCTGCTTTCAGTTTCAGTCTTAAAAATCATATGAAATAGCATGAATAGTAGTCTAGAACAATTGTCATGTTATGAGAAAAAACTCATTATTGTTTCCATTTGCTTTTATTGTAATGCAGGAATACACCCTAGAGAGGAAAAGGATGTTACACACGACTATCTCCTTCCTAGTGATGTGCCTACTGTCTTTCCTGGACGTCCTCCCTATAAACAGACCCATGGCTCAAGACTCCCAACAAAACCATGTACAAAATACAAAAGTGTTCCCGTGCCTCCAAAGAAACGCTATGACATTACAAAAGAACATGACTATTCTTTTTCTGTCTGAGTTGATCAGAAACTGAAGATAACCAGACAGCAACTGCAGGATGCCAATTAAGAAACAGCTTAAAGTGTTGAAACAGAAGGTAAACAGAAGAGATGGAAAAATCAGGACTCTCTTGCAGGAATTCCACGAAAGCAAGCTCATTAGCCAGGATCAGCTTGACCTACTTCAACACAACTTTGGAGAGAAAGCATTTACAGAAAACCCCAATTTTGTCTTATTTCATCAAATTCGTTTTCAAACATATTTGTTTATAAAAACCTACAGAATTGTTTGTTAAATGGCATCCTATTTTAAATTATACAATTTAAGTGAAATTTTGCCATCAAATTTTTGGGGCTCCCAACACTCTAGAGGGGCTTTAATACACATGTTCCAGCATTTTACAAGTTTCAAGTAGTTGTAGGACATGAGATCTAAATTCACATCACAGGGATTGTGTCTGGTGTGGATTGGCTACGATGTAAATAGGCTTTCTCGATCTGGAGATTGATACTATAGTGACATCTTGTATTTTACAATTACAAATGTTCTGTAGTCTATACACTGTTGCAAATGTTGAGGAGACCAGGGCTTAAAGCTCTCCTTGAAGTCAGGATAACCTGTTTTTTCTGCATATGCAAAAAAGAAAACATAAAACTTCATTGGTACAAACTACAAAGACAGATCAGTCTTTTATATTTTGCCTCTTGTCTGCATAGCATATCCACTGGGTGATTGACTGTAAAGCCGTTTAAAACTGGAGAGAGCTTTCAATAATATTCAAGAAAAACAGAACAATCTGAGACTTTTGTTCTGTGTAATGAAATAAAATTCTTGGGAGTCGGGAGACATTGTGCCAGTTGCACAACTTAACCATAGTGTTCTGTTCGTTAACTTTACACGAAGGCAAACTAAAGTGAAACTTAGAAGAGTTTATTACATTAGGGGTAAAAAAATGTACTTGAACTTTGAATTGTTGTGAGGTACACTGTATTTGAATATTTACTCTATAAGCTTCATAATTGTACTTGCTGATTCAGTTGCTCTAATTTTTGCAAATTATTTGAACTCTACATGTGTTTTGATTCTGCAGGTATGGATAACCTGAAATAAACATGTAGACCTTTTTTATAACATTGTCTGGATTGCTCTCAATCAAGTGATTTGCATCATTAACGATGAAAAGCAAGAAATTCACATCAAGTGAGCCACGTTTTCAATACGGTAAACGACAAGAATTCACAGATGTGTGGCAATTGAAAAGCTTTGTGTTATGCTAGGAGTCCACTGGGCCGGCGCCAGTTGGTGCCAGTTCGCGCCAAAGATTATGTGATTGGCGCGTAGTGGCTCGCTGTGGCGCCGAATTAATGTCCGCTCGGCATGTGTCGCCAAGTGGAATAAACTGGGTGCCATATGGCGTGCGCCAAATGCCACCCGGCTTGCTCCAAAATGTTGCGCCAGTTCGCGCCAGTTTGCGCCATTACACGGCCATTTGATTCCAAAATTCACCCTGTTGGCGCCATTCGCGCCAATAGACGGCTACTTTGCGCCACTTGGTGATTAGTTTGTGCCAAAGGTCGCCAAATTGGTTTGAACTTGCCGCCGCTTGGCGCTACTTGCCGACTAAATAAATACCGGCCATTGGCTACCTGGTTCAGACCCTCCTCAGCTGCTGTATGAACAACATCTCTACTGAACAACATCTCTCGAGTATTGGATTGAAAAACTGGGAGGGATTGATATTATTATGAACTGTAAATGTTTACCAAAATATGTGACTTCTTATAGAGGGAAAATACCTGATTTTTATTGTGACTTACTTTGTACATGGTTTACTGTAAAGCAAGTTAATTATGTAAAAGATATACACCACACCTATGGAAGTGTTACAAAAGAAATGATTTGGTTAAATTGTGATATCAAATTTAAAGGAAAAGCATTGTTGTATAAAAATTGGATAAAATCGGGTATATTATTTTTAGGAGATATAGTGATAGGAAATAGATTTTTGACAGTCAAAGAATTGAAAGATAAACTTATCTATTATGATGGTAGATGGTTGAGTGAATATGCAAAAATAAGAACCGCAATACAACAAAGATGGAGGCGAATCATAAAATATGGCGAACAAGTTTATGATTTCAACGATTACAAACGTAAATCAGTTATATACTCAAATTTGAATTTAAATTGTTTTGAATTTTCAATACACTCTATTACTGTGAAAAAAGTATATACGGAACTCATAAAATTAATCCAAAAACCATCTAGGGCGGTAGACTTCTGGAACAAAACCTTACAAACAAATGTTACTATAAAGTGGGACTCTTTATGGTTATTTAAATTGAAATATGCTCGTGATAATTATTTGATACAATTCAACTTTAAATTTATGTATAATATTTTACCAACACCTGTTAATTTATTCAAATGGAAAATCAAAGAAAACAATTTGTGTTACTACTGTAATAAACCTGGTACTATTATACATGTATTTTTTGAATGCGAAAATATTTACCGATTTTGGAACGTTATCGAAATATTATTATGTAACTCCTTCTGTAAAGATTTTAAATTCTCACCCATTTGTGTTGTATATGGTTTTCATGACGCAAAAGAAAATGTTATAGATATTGACCTAATACTTCATTATGCTTTATTTGCAATCTATAAAGCGAGTGTTGGAAATCAATTTAATAAAAATGTAGTGACGAGAATAATAAGCAAATATTTTTTGTTTATGTTAGAATACAAAATAGAAGTTGAGGAAAACAGAAATAAAACAACGAATTTGAATATTATTAAGTGGAAGGAAACTATAACTAATTTAAAATCTGCTATTAAGTAAATAGAAATATAATTTGATTTGACCTCATTTAGACGTGTGATTCAGTGATTTGTTATGAATATTTATGTACTATGATGTTATCCATGATTTTACCTGAATAAAGATTTATTTCAAAAAAAAAAAAAAAAAAAAAAAACAACATCTCTACTAAATATTTACAATTTTGATATGTCTGAGGCTTTTGATAATGTTGGAGTGATGATGCTGCTCCATCAGAAGATGATGAGAGATGCTGAGGTGGCCACTGCCTATCAATTATGCTGGCCAATCCTGAAGAAGAAGAGCCTCCTAAGAAGAAAAGGAAGCACAACTGGTGGTTTAGACCCATGCTCCACCCACAGTTGAGGGCCGAACGTGGACAGTACCACACTTTGATGGAAGAGCTGAGTGAGAATGACAGGAGGAAGTTCAAGAACTACACCAGGGTGTCCCCAGAGATGTTTGATGACCTGTTGGTCAGGCTTACACCCCACTTGCAGAAAAAGGACACCCACATCAGGAAGGCCATTCCCCTGGTCTCAAGTTGTCCGTCTTCCTGCGCCATCTCGCCAATGGGGCCACCTATGCCGAGCTGTCTTTCAACTTCCGAATGGGCAAGGAAACCATCCAGAAGTTTGTCCCTGATGTAGTCAGAGCGGTAGTGGATGAGTATGCTGCAGAAGTCATCTCCCTCCCCACAACCAATGAAGGCTGGCTTGAGGTTGCAGGTGATTTTGAAGCCAGATGGAATCTTCCTCACTGTCTGGGAGGCTATGATGGAAAGCACATCCGTCTCCAGAAACCCAACAAATCAGGCAGCCTGTACTTCAACTACAAGCAGTTCTTCTCGGTTGTCCTGATGGCTCTGGTAGATTCAAAGTACCAGTTCCTGTGGATCAATGTGGGTGGGGTTGGCCATCAGTCTGATGCCCAGATCTACAATAACAGTGAACTGAAGGAGTGCATTGAAGCTGGCACTTTAGGCATCCCAGATCCAGCTCCTCTTCCCCATGATGATGAAGAGCACCCTATGCCGTACTTCTTCGTGGGAGACTATGCCTTCGACATGAGGACGTACATGATGAAGCCTTATGGCCGTCGTAACATGGACCAACAGCAGAAGATCTTCAACTACAGGCTGTCCAGGGCAAGGCGTGTGGTTGAAAATGCCTTTGGTATTCTGGCTCTGCGGTTCCAGTGCTTCCTTGGCCAGATGAGACAGGAACCAGACACAGTCCGCCTGCTCATTGAAGCTGCCGTCATGCTGCACAACCTCATCAGGAAGCACTATCAGGCATGGGACGTCCGCATGTTGGACCAGGAGGATGCCCAGCACAACCTCATCCCTAGAGCTTGGAGAACTGCCGCCATCACTGTGAGAAAGTCCTGCGATGCCGCCCTGCTGTTATAGGCGGCAAGTGGCGCCGAATGGCGGGCAATCAGGTGGCATTTGGCGCGAAGTAGTCACCAATCGGGTGCCGTTTGGCTCGCGTAGTGGCGCAAACAAGGTGCCCCTTCGGCGCCAAGTGGCGCCATGTGGCGCGAAATCTCATAGGCGCAACTTGGCGCGCGCCATTACATTCCAGTGGATTCCAATAGGCGGATTGTTTGCGCCAAAGGGCGATATGTTCGCGCCATTTGGTGCCACTTGGCGGACACTTGGCGCTGATTGCTCGATGCAAGTGGCGCGACGAAAATTTCAAACATTTTGAAATTTTCTTGACGCCACATTCAAATTTGGTGCCGTTATGCTAGGAGTCCACTGGGCCGGCGCCAGTTGGTGCCAGTTCGCGCCAAAGATTATGTGATTGGCGCGTAGTGGCTCGCTGTGGCGCCGAATTAATGTCCGCTCGGCATGTGTCGCCAAGTGGAATAAACTGGGTGCCATATGGCGTGCGCCAAATGCCACCCGGCTTGCTCCAAAATGTTGCGCCAGTTCGCGCCAGTTTGCGCCATTACACGGCCATTTGATTCCAAAATTCACCCTGTTGGCGCCATTCGCGCCAATAGACGGCTACTTTGCGCCACTTGGTGATTAGTTTGTGCCAAAGGTCGCCAAATTGGTTTGAACTTGCCGCCGCTTGGCGCTACTTGCCGACTAAATAAATACCGGCCATTGGCTACCTGGTTCAGACCCTCCTCAGCTGCTGTATGAACAACATCTCTACTAAATATTTACAATTTTTATATGTCTGAGGCTTTTGATAATGTTGGAGTGATGATGCTGCTCCATCAGAAGATGATGAGAGATTCTGAGGTGGCCACTGCCTATCAACTTATGCTGGCCAATCCTGAAGAAGAAGAGCCTCCTAAGAAGAAAAGGAAGCACAACTGGTGGTTTAGACCCATGCTCCACCCAGTTGAGGGCCGAACGTGGACAGTACCACACTTTGATGGAAGAGCTGAGTGAGAATGACAGGAGGAAGTTCAAGAACTACACCAGGGTGTTCCCAGAGAGGTTTGATGACCTGTTGGTCAGGCTTACACCCCACTTGCAGAGAAAGGACACCCACATCAGGAAGGCCATTCCCCTGGTCTCAAGTTGTCCGTCTTCCTGCGCCATCTCGCCAATGGGGCCACCTATGCCGAGCTGTCTTTCAACTTCCGAATGGGCAAGGAAACCATCCAGAAGTTTGTCCCTGATGTAGCCAGAGCGGTAGTGGATGAGTATGCTGCAGAAGTCACCTCCCTCCCCACAACCAATGAAGGCTGGCTTGAGGTTGCAGGTGATTTTGAAGCCAGATGGAATCTTCCTCACTGTCTTGGAGGCTATGATGGAAAGCACATCCGTCTCCAGAAGCCCAACAAATCAGGCAGCCTTTACTTCAACTACAAGCAGTTCTTCTCGGTTGTCCTAATGGCTCTGGTAGATTCAAAGTACCAGTTCCTGTGGATCGATGTGGGTGGGGTTGGCCATCAGTCTGATGCCCAGATCTACAACAACAGTGAACTGAAGGAGTGCATTGAAGCTGGCACTTTAGGCATCCCAGATCCAGCTCCTCTTCCCCATGATGATGAAGAGCACCCTATGCCGTACTTCTTCGTGGGAGACTATGCCTTCGCCATGAGGACATACATGATGAAGCCTTATGGCCGTCGTAACATGGACCAACAGCAGAAGATCTTCAACTACAGGCTGTCCAGGGCGAGGCGTGTGGTTGAAAATGCCTTTGGTATTCTGGCTCTGCGGTTCCAGTGCTTCCTTGGCCAGATGAGACAGGAACCAGACACAGTCCGCTTGCTCATTGAAGCTGCCGTCATGCTGCACAACCTCATCAGGAAGCACTATCAGGCATGGGACGTCCTAGAACTTGGAGAACTGCCGCCATCACTGTGAGAAAGTCCTGCGATGCCGCCCTGCTGTTATAGGCGGCAAGTGGCGCCGAATGGCGGGCAATCAGGTGGCATTTGGCGCGAAGTAGTCACCAATCGGGTGCCGTTTGGCTCGCGTAGTGGCGCAAACAAGGTGCCCCTTGGCGCCAAGTGGCGCCATGTGGCGCGAAATTTCATTGGCGCAACTTGGCGCGCGCCATTACATTCCAGTGGATTCCAATAGGCGGATTGTTTGCGCCAAAGGGCGATATGTTCGCGCCATTTGGTGCCACTTGGCGGACACTTGGCGCTGATTGCTCGATGCAAGTGGCGCGACGAAAATTTCAAACATTTTGAAATTTTCTTGCCGCCACATTCAAATTTGGTGCCGTTACGGGCCACCACGAGCCAGTTGGGAGGCAGTTTGAGCCACTACACGCCACTAGGCACCTTATTGGCGACACTAGGCGCCACAGTAAATTGCATTGGCGCAAACTAGCGCCAACTGGCGCGGCCCAGTGGACTCCTAGCATTACGGGCCACCACGAGCCAGTTGGGAGGCAGTTTGAGCCACTACTCGCCACTAGGCACCTTATTGGCGACACTAGGCGCCACAGTAAATTGCATTGGCGCAAACTGGCGCAAACTGGCGCGACCCAGTGGACTCCTAGCATTATGCACAGTTGCACACCTTATACACACCCATAGATCTTTTTTGTACATAGGTTTGAAAACTGCTTTTGAAGAGATTTGATAACAGAACAATTATATGGAATGATGTCACTAGATGTAAACCCATAAGATTGGGCACTCTTTGGCTATCTATTATATCTACTGTGTAAATTTGAGGGTAATCAGTTTCAAAACTATTATTAAACCTGATGAATAATGATGTCAGAAGACCTTGTTACTATGAGGTTTCACTGAATAGTGTATTGCAGTATCCTGAGATGTAAGTGTCTTCAATTATAGTTCTTCATAGCAATACAGGTAACTTTGAATATATATGCTCAATTACTATTTCTGGTTTGCATTTATTACTCGATGAAATGTCTTTGTAATTAGTAAATTTGGGGCTAAAATCTGAGATGTTTTTGCAATATCTGTCCTTTTGTGATGTATTATAGCAGTATATACATGTATGTCCGATAAAATGTTAAAACTTAAATGCCTATGCTGTAGAATATTCAACACACGTGTGGTAATAAAAGGTTCATTTATTCATTTTTTTTCTTCAAATCAAATCAAATCAACGTCGATCTGGCGCTGCTCAGTGGCTGCCGGGCTCACGATCAATTGGGCAAAAAGAATTTCCGTTTCGGTTTAATAAAATTTGGAGTGGACTATTAGGCTATTATTATTATTATTATTATTATTATTATTATTATTATTATTATTATTATTATTATTATTATTATTATTATTGTTATAATAAGTTTATTCTCTAAAAACTGGTTGATGAAGAAAATAAGAAATGCACTGTATCAAGGAGAATATTATTTATAGAGAAACAAAAGTGGTGTGAATAAATAACTATTACATCAATGATCAGCTGTTTTTAAAAAGGTGATTTTGATATAAAATGAGTGAGAGAAGATGAAAAAGAATGTTTGGATGAATGATTGAATGAATGATTGGATGAGTAAATAACATAATTTTGTTAAATAAATGTGTATAATTCTTTCCTTCCCCCTCTTCCTATCTCAAATCAAATCATTTATTCCCAAATCCAACATCAATTAAAAACAATGTGTAAAAAATAGTCAATAGGCAATAAAAACATCGTAAAACTATGACATTTCAATCAAACGATTAAGAAGAAAACAAATCAAAACAAGTATAGCAATTGAGAGAGAAACAAGGTACAGGCTACATTAAAAACATAAATGGATACTTGGAAATATCGTCCTATATCTGCATTTCCATTATCTACCTATACTTCTATATTATATTTATCTATCCATCTATCCATGCGTCTAGCTATCTACGTACCCATCTCTATCCCAAATCTATAAGTATCAATCTGTTTATAATAGCCATAAACATAACATGAATATACCTTTAAAGCGTTTTAAATCAATAAACCCTGGCTCTTTAATTGAATAACAGAATTAGAAAGACATTGGCCCTGTAGCATAAAACTTTGTTTAATATCATGACATAAATATCAAATACAAGTCCCAAAATGCTTGATTCTGATTGATTGAAAGCCAAGTAATATTTGATGTCATAATATCACAGTTTTATATTGAGAAAGAGGAAGAAAATTTGAAGATATACTGAAATAAAAATAGCTTTTTGTGTCTCTTTTACCTCACTATAACACCCGTAATTAATCTTGACCTACACCAGATACCGTGACTAAGGCATGAGTAGGTTTCATGCATTATGCAAAATACCACAATTATAACGTTTCATACTCGAAAACCGATAAATCAACCCTAAAAATGAAGCTTCACATTGCATATCATTTTCGAATGAACATCCGGGTATTTCTTGAAGTTTTGCTCTCCTTAGTAATGGCGGACCGCGCTCCATACGCGCACAGAGCTTTGAACAGGCGCGTATGACGAGTCCGCTCTCTAGTCTTATTAATTATATATCTCTATGGGAGAAGTAGCGTTAGTGTTTTAGAGTTCTGTGGTTAGCGTGGTGAAGATCAAAATTAAATAGGCCAGATTCTGGACTATGTTCAGACGTGAGAAAATGGTGCTAACGAAGTGACTTCAATGCTAGATGTACAATTAAAGATAATCTCAAAGTTTGAGTGAAAACAGACCATTATTTATGAACAAAAATTGGGAAAAACTTATGTGATTGATTCCTTAATTCTCCCAACTTTATTATTACAATTTAATTACATTTTAGGTGAATGTAAATCGTCACCTTAGCAATGAATTGGCTCTTTGTACCATTCAAGAAATGTAAGTGTTGAAAGATTTGTAAAAGCCTGTCTTATATCTTTTTTCATGGAAAACGGTTGGGAAAATTCGAAAATTGTTAGGAGAATTTACTGTTAGAGGGTGTTGCACTGCATCGCCCTCAAAGAAAACCATAGATATCTTTGTGTTTTGAAAATTGTTAAAGGAGTTTTTGCATAAGTAATATTCATACAAAAATTACGCAGTTTTTCATCAACCTTCAACAATGTTACCGAGTCATTAATAGGATTTTTATTTTTAGGCCGCCATTCTAGTCAAGCGTCGCTTATAATAGCGGTCACCTGCACTTGTCCACATATAATAATAATAATAATAATAATAATAATAATAATAATAATAATAATAATAATAATAATAATAATAATAATAATAATAATAGTGGGTTCGTGTAAAGCGCTCATGTCTGTCAGACTTGACACTCCTGGCGCTCCTGATTATTACCCTGGCTTTAGCACGGCTGCCATTGCGGCGCTCTAGCATTTCAAGGAATTAATTCCTGCCAGGTACCCATTTCCATCAGCTGGGTTGAGTTAGATAGTTAGGATAATACTTTACATTCATAATACTATATTAAAGAAATATTAAGTTAATTGTTATATGTATAGGCCTATATGTAAATCACATTTTGACATTTGTATTATACCTTACGTGTACATGGTCACTTATTGTATTTAGAAGAAATGCAGAAATAAAATAAACTAATCTGAAATAAAATTATTAGAAGTTTGCTAGTCCACTTTTTTAAATGGGCCACCCTGTATAGAGCAACGAAAATGACCAACAGGCTGCCGTGTCAAAAGAGTAGCACTTGATTGACTTGCTGCACATAGAGCTATAACTTAACCAAAAAATAAGACGCTGGAAATACCCTCACAATACATATAATTAATTCTATTGCAGCCTCCCGCATGTATTTATTGATAGTATTAATTTCATCTTGATCACAACAAAAAAGAAAACAAAATTGTGGCTGAACACCTTTATACTTGGAATGCATGGTGAGTACACTGTATAGAACACTTATCTTTATGAGGAACAGCAGTAAAATATTTTGCAAAACATTTATGCAAATGATATAAACAAAATACAGTACATGCTTGTTGTTGTCATTTTTGTAAAACATGTAGTACCACATATATAAATGTCCATCAGGCTAACCCATTATAGGCCCAGGGACATTCCCTTGTGAGTGTGAATAACAAATACAGAAACTGAGAATTGTTAAAAATTGTCAATTTTACATTTACTGTATGAGGTGCCTTGAAACTCAAAATGGAAACTGGTGGTCCTTGCATTAACTCTTTACATGCCATTTAAAATAATCTCCCTGTGCCACATTGTATTGAAAATGGGATAGATATACCAAAGACTTAACTGTTTTCAGTGCAAGATTAATCTATTCATGTGTTCAAATGGTTGTCATGGAGCTAATCAAGACCAGAAATGTCTCACTTTGCAAAGACATTGTCTCGTACAAACCAATCCTTCTGTCAATCAAAGCCTACTGTTTTGTGCAAATGTGCATGTAAGGCAAAGGAGTGATCATGCGGAGAGGCGAAGAAGCAAGCGAAGGGATATTTAGCACTTGATCATACGATTGATTTTTGCGAAAATAACCAACAAAAATCGCAAAATCAATAATCAATCGTACGACCAAATGCTAAGCTTTGTTTTACGGGGCCTAGATAATTGTCACAAGTATGTAAAAATGATTAGGCTCTTCTGACGGGACTGAATAATTAGATACCGCTGATACTAGACTAAATCGACGAATCATCGCATTAAACTTGCATCATCAAAACACATCAAAAGAGAACTCGCTCATCTACCTGCACTGGCGCTGCTATGTTAAGATTGAAAATTCATCAGCGATGGTAAAAAAAAATATCAAATTAACAAATTATGAAAATGGAAGCAGATTTCACGACATTATAGAAATGCATATAATGCACAATGCACACACATATGAGCATATGATGTTACATCATATACCGACTGAAATGAATGCTAGAATGACATACCACTTTTGACTGGACTGCAATAGATACAGCCAATACTATAATGAACAGAACCACTGCCTTATTAAATCTCCATCATCAAATCGAAATTGGTATTTGATAAAATGATAAGCACTTGCCGGCAATATCAGAACATCAGAATGCCAATTAGAGATGGTAAACAAATACCAACTCAACAAAAATACAAAAATTGAAGCAGAATAATTTACGAATATAGCATGTATCTACCAAAATAAATATCGAGATGAAAATACAAAAATATTAACATATTATCATACATCAAATACTGACTGGAATGAATGAATTAAACATTATGATTATGCAATAGTAAGCAAGGCAACAGCATACTTTACAACTTATGAACATGTCCATGTGCTTCCGATATACATGTACAACATTTAACGTTAATACTAGAATAAATGCAATCAAATTTATACACGAAACATGCTTAATCAATAAAATGATTAAAACAAACGATAGAAAACAGGCTAAACTGGTGAAATATCAATGTAACAACATCATTGAACGCGAATATCACAATCTACAGAGAAATGTAAACATAACTTTACATTCACTTGTACTGACCAGCGGAGAAGGGATTAGAAATAACCATTTTCAACAATTATTCGTGTCCACAATATAATGTTTATTAAGATTAGTTCCTGTCAAGTTCTAAACAACTAACTTTATATTAATAAGCCGCAAATATTGTTTGGCTTCTATATTTGGGTAGCACACTAATTAATTCATATTTTGCACTTTCACATATATTACATAGACATATATATATATATATATATATATATATAGACATGTACATATATATGCGCATGCTGAAAGACCCGTTTATTGCACTATATCTTGCATAGATATTTCAAACATCACGAAGTTTTCATTCCATTCTCTTTCTTTAACATTAAGATATGTGACAACCTACAACAATCGCTTAAAGATAAAAATGGGTTCTTGTACATGTCATACGATTGAATTGTCAAAGGAAATGACCGCAAGCGACTGAAAAAGTTATGTCGCACATCACTGTAAATTGTGAGGTTTTAGGATCATCATAATTATCAATAAGAACATTTCTGACTTAGTCTGGCGGAAAGCCACATGGACCGTTCTCAGATATGGATGTATGGGACTACTCAAACTGTGGTATGAAATTTGTTCCAGATATTTCAGAAATTTATTGGCATATTTCGACTATGAAAACATTTACTGAGCTATTTTTCCAGGGTATTTTCTTCTGTGGTTTTCTTCCACACCACCAAAAAAGTAGAATGAAGAAAACTCTGAACTTATTGTCGGCCTTTCCAAGAACCTATGATATATTAACATATTAAGATGGCACACGTCAAAGTATGAATTTGAAATCTATCAAGGAGATGGCGTCTGTCGGTTTGTCTTTGTCTTTCTCTTCCTTGGACGTCCGTCCATACTGTCACCCTTTGAACCTTCGCTCATTGTTTGTTTGTCCCCTCTTGTTCTTCCATCTTCGTCGCTAGAGTCAGTCTGTCGGTTTGTCTTTTTCTTTCTCTTCCTTGGACGTCCGTCCAGACTGTCATCCTCGAAACCATGGATTTTGTTTTGGTTGTCCCGTCTTGTTCTTTCATCTTCATCGCTAGAGTCAGTCTCTTGGTTGGTCATCTTGTCTCTCTTCGTTGAGAGTTCATCCATACTGTGATCCTCGAAACCATGGCTATATGATCTACGTATGGAAAAAAAAAATCAATTGACCAAATAAAATTTGGCAAGGTTTGTTCGTCGTTAAGTAAACGTTTAATACTCGGACTGGTATGAATGCTTCAATATTTTTCAAATGATTCAATAATAAAGAGTATATTTATTGCGTGAGAGAAACATGCCTATATATATTAAAAAAGGTTCAGCCGAACGGAGTTCCGACGAAATATAGTGTTAAAGGTACTACGTCCCATTTGCAGGCCAACAAAATGAAAAGTTTCAATTCCAACGGCATTTGAAAGACAACACTAATTTAGAACTTCCCTCAAAACGAAAGGGCTTGACAAATGGCTTTTAGTGAGAAAATAACGACCATTAGTTGTCGAATCGACTTAAGTGATTGTAATCACCTAAGTAATAGTCTTATTTACAGACCCTTTACAGAATGGTCGTTATTTTTGTGCTGCACAAAGATTCAATCAGTTTAATTTCGGTCATTACAAGCAGTGGGTTATTGGTATAGACAAATGCTCAAGTGCCTGTTACAGCTCATTTTATGTATGCTATTACCAAAGAAAATGTCAGTCAGTCACTCAATAGTGTCTGACAGTGAAATCTAGCAGGTAAACGATTTCCTTACATAATTTGAATACTAGGAAACGGCTAATGTTTAAATTTCACAGATAGGACATACATGACGTATTAAAAATTCCTGAAAAGTTCTACAGAATTCGATTTAGGCTGTAAAAGGGACATAGTATATTTAACATATGTTAGAGAGCCGATTTAGACTACGTTCTGGGGAATGTTAAACAAGTTCGTGGACATTTGTAACCTTCCCATAAACGCAGGAGTTATTTTATACTATTTCACAACGTCAACAATCTTTGCGTAACCTCATTACATTGTGTGCTGCATAACTATGACAATATATATGTTTGTTTGTTTGTTTAAGTTGTTTTCTGTCAAGTTAAAATTATTTTACCAAATTCGAATGCATATGTTTATTAATATACCCATAAACCAAGTAAAGACCACGAATTTCCATTGTTGAATGGACAATAAAATATAAAATTATAATCAATATGAACCCCAAGTTTGTATGGGTGCGAGAAGATGAAGGGTGTGCAATATGCACCCGGCGTAGTCTATATCAAGGCCTAATGTTGAATGACAAATGAATTAAAGTTGAATTTGTCATCAAATTTATGTCGATATTCGAAGTACAAGATTAAATATGTTTAAATCCCTTTCAGGGTTAGGGCGAGGGATATAATAATCCGCAATGCCAACATTTTCTTGACACAATTTTAACGGGGTAAGAGCGATTTTTTTGTCCCGAAAATTTGGCCGATCGATATTTCGTTCCGTTTGGGGGGGGGGGGGTGTAAGGTCACCAAAACACACACCCCAAAAAATTGAGGGGGTTTCGACCCCCCCCCCCCCCCCCCCCCCTCCTGCGTATGCGCCTGTGTACACCTATAAATGCACACACTGCGTGTTATTTCCCGGAGTGTCTTCGCACGCGCAGGTTCGGTCGCCTGAGACTGGTCTTTGTGTTGTTTATGCAGGGGCTTGTTCGGTGTACAATAGTTTATGTTGTTAGTTGCTAGGCCGGACAAACCTAGATCTTGTTCCACCTGGCAATGGCAGACTGATGTATGCGGGATGGGCCTAGGCGGGGAGAGCCGGGGATCTGGCGCGGGCGGGTGAATTCTCGCGTCTTTGGTCTATATGGGAGCATGCAGACATGTGCAGGATTTGATGCACGCTGACGATAGTCTAGTACTTAATTTATACTGGGAATCTTGCTCAACAAGCCTAGCTTCTCTGAGATCCCCCTTTTTCCACTCTCAGTTAAATCAAGCAATATAAAATATTTTGTCTTATTCTCAAACTTATATGTATTTTTTTTACGTACATCAGTATTTCGTTACTTGTAAAATTCATTTGTTCTATTATATATTGTAATACTGTATAGTTTGTATGTGTCATTTAAATGTATGGATATTTGAGTGGAAAACTAAAACAATCAAATGAATAATCATGCAAACCCATTTCATCAACCCAGTTATGGCTCAATCGGTAAAAGAAGCGTACGGTAATCCTAGAATAGTGGGTTCGAAACCTAGTAATTATTTCTTCCTATTTGATGCTTTATGAATAATGAGGCAAAGCAAAGTATAATCAAATTCTAATTGGTTGTGACCTCTTTCCAAGCCGCTTTGATTAATTTATAGGATGGCTTGCCTCGGTTTAAAAATACACACACGGATTCGACGTGTACACCTAAGGCTGCACATCTGCTCCCTCTAGGGGGCAAGATTGCACCCCAAATTTGGGTGCAGAATCACACCCCATAGGGTGCTGCTATTGTAGTAGAGGACTGCATCCCTAAGGCTACAAATTGGTATCTTTATTTCTTAGTGTGTAGAGAATTGAGCTCCACTTCTTTAGATACCATTTTTTAAGGAATGTTTTTCCATGGTTGGCTGCAGAGAGTTCATTATGCAGAGGTGTCGTGGCCGAGTGGATACGTCGCAAGGTTCGAGGTTTGAGTCCAGCCGCGGCACTAATGTCCTTTGGCAAGACATCCCATGTTTAAAAAAAACAGTACCAGTTAAAAATTAACTGGTACTGGTACCAGTTGATTCCAGTTGAGTGAACTGGTTTCAATATGGATATTGGTATAGTGCAATCAACTGGAATCAACTGGATTCCAGTTCAGAATTACAACTAGTACCATTTGATACCAGTTGATTCCAGTTGGAAACCAGTAAATGATTACCAGTTTTTACCAGTTGAAACCAATATATGATTTCCAGTTGTTACCAGTTGTAACCAATAGGTTATTAGCAGTCGTTACCAGTTGGAAACCAGTAGAATTTCCGGTGGATATTTCCAGTTGATTTACCAGTTGAAACCAGTTGAATACCAACTGGTCTCAAATGGTCCACTTTGGTTTTATGGGTTTTAAACTGGAATCAATCGGTAGATATACCAGTATAAGGCCTATTTTTTTTAACTGGTATCAACTGGTGTAACAATTTAATACCAGTATGGTTAATTGGTTTCAATTGGAATTTACTGGTTTGTTTTCAGCATGTGCCAGTAGAGCCAATGGGTTTCAACTGGGATATACTGGCGCGTGTAAAGGTTACCAGTTGTGTCAACTGGTTTTAACTGGTACCAGTTGAATCCAGTAGAAACCTGTAAAATAAACTGGCACATATTCCAGTTCCTTCAAATGGATTCAACTGCTACCAGTTGATTCCAGTTGGTACCAGTTGAAAATCCAACTGATTTCATCTGTTTTTGTTTACCTGTGATTGATGTACATTTGCCACTCTCCACCCACGTGAAGTAAATGGGTAACTGGTAGGAATTTATTCCATGAAAATGCAGAGCGCGTGACAGCTACTCTACTAAAGCCAAGCTAATTATACTGCATTAATGTAGAGCGCTTAGAGAATTCTGAAAAAGTTAGTGTTAGGCGCTTTATAAGCAAATATAATTATTATTAATTATCGGTGATAGGGTCAAAGCCCAACGCCAACTTACATCTTAGAAGGGGTGAAGGGGATTTAACAACAAGTAATGTCTATCAAACAGAATTGTTAGATTTCATGGATTCTGCTTTATATGATATATGCTCATCGAATCGAGAAAAAAAAACATACCGAGAAGGCTTGATGATATTCTGTTGACCTATGAAGGTATTACCCGTCACACGACTCGAATTTGCTGCATGTAAGCCTATATTACCCCCCGATTGAAGGCTCTGGTGTACTGATGGAGGATGTGCTAATGTTGAAAAAAAAAAAAAAAAAAGATCAATGCATAAAGGCCTATGATAAGGACGATAACAACCACAACACCACCAAAAGAAGGAGAAGAAGTAGAAGAAGAAGAAGAAGAAGAAGAAGAAGAAGAAGAAGAAGAAGAAGAAGAAGAAAAAAGTAGAAGAAGAAGAAGAAGAAAAAGATAAAGAAGAAGAAGAAAAAGAGATTAAGAAAAAGAAGAAGTAGAAAAAGAAAAAGAAGAAGAAGAAAAAGAAGAAGAAGAAAAAGAAGAAGAAGAAAAAGAAGAAGAAAAAGAAGAAGAAGAAAAAGAATAAGAAGAAATTTAACGACAATAAGGAATTGAGGAAAACATCTACAAGTAGAATTACATGAAGATATCTTGAAATTGCTTACAGAAAGATGACTTCGAGCACAGCGCTATGCCGATTCATATTCCGCAACCTCCAATAGTCACAAATGCCTTCATCAGCTCGAGATTGCCAAATTACCCGCTGTTTTTAGACTCAGGATATTATCCCGATCAGTGCTCGAAATTGCGTCTTCACCAGCCCGACACGCTCATCACAAAGTAGCTCGAAAAACAGACTCGAGACTGTACAACCAGCGCGCTGATCTAAGATTTTACCCGCGCTGTTAAACAGGTACAAGTACAGCCGTCGACGTCAGACTGCATGTGCTACGCGTCCGATCATACACACATGAACAGTTTAATTACAAAAACGGAAAACCGGAAATCGTTGTACATGGTGGGATCGAGAAGTTGACTCTGTACCTCGGGCGCAAATTAGCCTTCTATTTTCCAAATAGCGGCATATTTTGGAAACAAGACCAATATTTACCGGGATATTATCCCGACCAAATATCTTGCTAATTGCAACTGCGGGCTGATGAAGACGCAAAATAGCTGGATAATTTGCGATCAGTATAGTTAAAATAGCGGGTTCCTTACTTCCTTGGCAATCTCGAGCTGATAAGACATGTTTTTTCCAATAGATTAAAGGGGTTGTAGGATGTCAGAACTTCAGTCTGTTTCGCGAACGCTAGCGCTGACCGTTAATCAAGTCATTTCGTTTAAGGCCCGGTCACACAGAGGGGACGCATGGGGGACGCACGGCCGGCGCATGGAAAATTTGCAATTTTGGCCAGTGCGTTGTCGTGCGCCCAACTTTTGTCAAAGCTATACAGCTAGCTGACACCAAATGCATAGCGCGCTGGACGCATACAGGGCGTATACAGGGCGCACACAGGGCGCACACAGGGCGCACACAGGGCGCACACAGAGCGCACATGAAAACAACTTCCACGAATGCACAGCGTGTTGCTAGCGCGCTGGACGAATGGTCCACGCATGCACCGCGTTCTACGACGCACGGCCAGCGCATTGGAAATCGGAAAAGAACGTGTGCCTAACTTTTGTCATAATTTTGGAAAAGCTAGCGAGCTGACACAAAATGCACGGCGTGTAGCTAGCGCGCTGTGCGTATACAGGGCGTGTGCTCCGCGTTTGTCTGGCGCTTGTCTAGCGCGCTCCACGCATGTCTGGCGCTGGTCTAGCGCGCTCCGGCGCATGTCTGGCGTGCCTTTGGCGTGTATATTCATGCGTCGAGCTCGGCGCACGTTTTTGAGCATGCTCAAAAAATCCCGACGCACACAGCGAATGACGACGCATGCATAGCGCTGGTCCAGCGTTGGTCCAGCGCGCTCGACGAACGAGTAACGAATGATGACGCACGCCTAACGAACGACAACGCACTGGCCCAAATTGCAAATTTCCAATGCGCTGGCCGTGCGTTCCCCATGCGTCCTCCCTGTGTGACCGGGCCTTTAAGACCCGGTCACACAGAGGGGACGCATGGGGAACGCACGGCCAGCGCATTGGAAATTTGCAATTTTGGCCAGTGCGTTGTCGTGCGCCCAACTTTTGTAGTAGCTGACACCAAATTCATAGCATGTTGCTAGCGCGCTGAGCGCACACAGGGCGCATACAGTGCGCATACAGACCGTACCCAGAGCGCACATGATAACAACTTCCACGAATGCACAGCGTGTTGCTAGCGCGCTGGACGAATGGTCCACGCATGCACCGCGTTCTACGACGCACGGCCAGCGCATTGGAAATCGGAAAAGAACGTGTGCCTAACTTTTGTCATAATTTTGGAAAAGCTAGCGAGCTGACACAAAATGCACGGCGTGTAGCTAGCGCGCTGTGCGTATACAGGGCGTGTGCTCCGCGTTTGTCTGGCGCTTGTCTAGCGCGCTCCACGCATGTCTGGCGCTGGTCTAGCGCGCTCCGGCGCATGTCTGGCGTGCCTTTGGCGTGTATATTCATGCGTCGAGCTCGGCGCACGTTTTTGAGCATGCTCAAAAAATCCCGACGCACACAGCGAATGACGACGCATGCATAGCGCTGGTCCAGCGTTGGTCCAGCGCGCTCGACGAACGAGTAACGAATGATGACGCACGCCTAACGAACGACAACGCACTGGCCCAAATTGCAAATTTCCAATGCGCTGGCCGTGCGTTCCCCATGCGTCCTCCCTGTGTGACCGGGCCTTTAAGACCCGGTCACACAGAGGGGACGCATGGGGAACGCACGGCCAGCGCATTGGAAATTTGCAATTTTGGCCAGTGCGTTGTCGTGCGCCCAACTTTTGTAGTAGCTGACACCAAATTCATAGCATGTTGCTAGCGCGCTGAGCGCACACAGGGCGCATACAGTGCGCATACAGACCGTACCCAGAGCGCACATGATAACAACTTCCACGAATGCACAGCGTGTTGCTAGCGCGCTGGACGAATGGTCCACGCATGCACCGCGTTCTACGACGCACGGCCAGCGCATTGGAAATCAGAAAAGGCCGTGTGCCTAACTTTTGTCATGATTTTGGAAAAGCTAGCGAGCTGACACAAAATGCACAGCGTGTAGCTAGCGCGCTGTGCGTATACAGGGCGTGTGCTCCGCGTATGTCTGGCGCTGGTCTAGCGCGCTCAACGCACGTCTGGCGTGCCTTTGCCGTGTACATTCATGCGTCGAGCTCCGCGCACACTTTTGAGCATGCTCAAAAAATCCCGACGCACACAGCGAATGACGACGATTGCATAGCGCTGGTCCAGCGTTGGTCCAGCGCGCTCGACGAACGAGTAACGAGTGATGACGCACGCCTAGCGAACGACAACGCACTGGCCAAAATTGCAAATTTTCCATGCGCCGGCCGTGCGACCCCCATGCGTCCCCTCTGTGTGACCGGGCCTTTACGTGCAGTTGTCCAAAAGAAGTTGTAGATGGCGTTAACCGGTATTTGCCATGCTACATCCCCTTTAAACCTAGCTCCTAAACCTCTACCTTCTTTTTTGATGGGTTAATTTATGTGAATGCTAGCGGACCAATTCAAATTTACCCCCCCTACTCTTGTAGTCCCAAATGTATTGCACATAGAGTGTGAAAAGTGACCGTCTGCAAGCAGACTAGTCCGCTATGGTTCTCGGGCAGCATTCTCAGCATAAAATATTTAATTTTGTCTTTGCTTTTCTGCGACCCCTTTTTATATCAGATTTTATCGCTCATTTAAGTTTGGCAAGTGATCACAAATGCGTAATTTTAACAATTTTTATGACGCGTGCCTCGGGGCCTTTTCTAGGATTTCCTTGAAATATGACTAAGGTAGTTTCAAGGGCTTTTCAGAACCATTACAAGCAATTTTTTAAGGGGAGGATGAAATGCGAGAGAAAACTATTCCGTTGGTATCAACGCTCCACCTGATCGTGAATACCTTGATAAAACAAGTTTCTACATGAAATGCTGCTTTACCTTGGAAATATGTGTTGAATTTGATCGTCTGTGTAGTGGTTTGAACCAAGTTAAGCGTCACTAATGTTTCATCACTTTCATTGGTTAGATCAAGCTGAAAGTATTTTGTCTCTTTGGGTTTCAAGCTCATGTCACTGTGCTGAATAGCCTGAGGAAAATGACAGATGAAATAATCAGTTTGTATGCCCGATTGTATGAAGAATGTGCCAAAATAAAAACAGATATAGAGATTACTCATGAAAATACTAAGGAAAAGGAAAACCATTATCCAATCAATTTCACCATTTTTATACTACTTTAATTTACTGCAATTATAAGTTCTTTCCTTCAATTCATTTATGTTGCCAGACAAAGTAGCGAATGTATTATAATCTTTATACATGTATTAGTAGAATAATTATTTTCAGATATTTATTTACTTTTTTAATCGAGTATATGTGCTATAAAGGACCAGTTGGTGTAAATACTTGAATAAAAGTGTAAATTAAATATTGTTTGCATGGACTGTCAAAGACAAATTTGAATTGCTCCCGTTTCCAACTTGCCCTTGTTTCAATTTATGTTAACTAGTTATAGTAAGCCGAGACCCGTCGTCAAAAAACACTTACCTTTATTTCGGGACTCTTCCCATCGAGCTGGCAAGAGACGAATAGTGTGCTACGCCGAAACACAATATCATCGTCATCGCCCTTCACAGGTTGGACACGGGGATCATTTAATACATGGACAGTGTTCTGAGAAATCAAGTATACAAAAAGGATTCTGATAAAGTAATCTGGAGATTATCAAGAAGATAGCAATCATATGTATGCCTGTATCATACGCCTCAGCTTTTGTTCAACTATGCCACGCAGGAATCGTCCGTAGGAATAACATGTGGTTGCATGGGTCAACCAACTCATTTAGATCAGTTTAAATGGGCTTTAGCTGTCAAGAAAATCGGAAAACCAAGATGACGTCGAAAATGGCCAACAATTGAGAGAAACGGCCAGAAAGAGTTTAGGACCTGCTATTCACACTAAAGATGTCACAGATAAGTCTAAAAGTATATAATTCAGGCATCGGATATTCATTCATTCGTTTAATTGATATTATCAATATGGACAATGTAATATAGTCTAACATACCAGACAGCAGTCAAGATGGAAATTTTACAAACGTGACAAACAAGAGGAAAAAGAGTTAAAGTTTAGGAAGAATAAGGGGCTGAAGAAGGTTAACGTTACATTCACACATTGACGCTTACAGAGATTAATTTGCTATTAAAAGAAAAATACTTCTAGCTAATACAGTCTTATACAGACAAGACTCGAAAACCGTTAATTTGCGGCAGAAAATGTTGTCTCATGTATCCACCTTGAAGTAAAATAACTTAAATACGCCATAAATTATGGTGTTAAATCTCCGTTTACCCATTTCTGGTCATGATGCTTCTTGACAAAACGAACCTCCAGTAATGGTTGTCTATTTGAAGGCAAGACACTAGGTAGAAATGACATGCATGACAGTAATATGCCCTCCAGAAATAGCCAGTCCCAATATAAGGCAAAGAATCCTCCGGAAAAATGGCTGATTGAAATCTCTAGCCATTGTTCTCGTACTGAACAAGTAATGTCGGAAGAATGTTGAAGCCGTTTAGGTGTACCTTCAAATAAACCAAACAAATTCAACTTATTTTAAAATGACAGGAAACAACTTAAATCTCGGAAGTTAGCTAATTAGGGTTAACCTAATTATGCATAGTATTTTTGCGACTGGAGTACAATTCAAAAGGGTAAAATTACAAATTAGAACAAGACTGGACATTATAAACATACTTTTTGTGAATATGAGAACTACTTCTATATTTAATTTTCAATTCAAATCAATAAACTCTTATTTCCTTCACTTCATTTCAGAAAGACTGAACATATGATTTAGTTACCTGACTGATTCCAGGAGTACAGTATGGTCTGTACTTTGTTCGGATCAGTGACTAGTGCACAGTGAGGTATTATCAGCTTTGCCGGTTTCTTAAAGCTTAGCCCAGACGGGTAACACTGGAAGCCATGGCTAACGAGAATCTCGTTGTCTTTAAGTGTGAGGCCATCTGGAATCTCGGTCAGTACCTGAAGGCTGATTTGTTTATCTTCCTCAAGAGCACCAGGTGGAATGTGGAGTGTAAACCCATGGGATCTGGTAGACAGCTCTCCTCCAATGGCCCCGACATGTCCAGTTGCAGAGCTTTCATCTGATAACAGCAATTATGTGAATTAAAAGCATACTTTGTACATCATATGTATTATATCATACGTAAAAGAAATAATTAAAGTAAATAAGTAAAGACCAAATATATTCCATTGTCTCCACATACCACAGGCATTGTTTCAGAACTTATTCCTTGAAAGCCCGGGGAAATGTCAAAATTAGCACTGTACATCATCCGCGCAAATCACCTTCTGAAACTGAGCACTCTAAACGAGGATCAAAGTCTAGAGTAGTTTTATTACTCTAATACCCTATACAGGAAAAACAGTCCAACATATCTGATTTTATCAGCATATCAGCTGGTTTCAATCAAAGCAGAACAATGAGAGAGAGGGACTAATAAATGAACGATTCAGCAACATGCGATTAAAATAGAAAAACTGTTGATATTGTAATTAAGTTATAATCAATGAAACAAAAATTGGCAGCTCTGTGACATATCTTGCGAGGTCCTCTTCGATTTGCTAGATGCTTAGAAAATGTCATGCATGATTGAATATTTTATTTTGATTTTTTTTTTACAGTTCTGATTGTACAGAGAAAATGTGAGGGGACCCTTTGCAAGATACATCACAGAGTTAATAATTTGTGTTTGATTGATACAAACTTCATGAATTATAAAGCCTTCTAATTTTAAACTGATTTTGCTCAAACATTCACTGAACTGTTCCTCTCATTTCTTTGCTTCTATCAAAACCGACTAAACATCAGGGTGGACTTCAATTTTAACAGGTATTTTCTTCCTTGGATGGTACTTTGCACCCTAATAGATGATTTACTGGTTTTGTCTTTCTTTTCATTGTGATTTCCACCGGATTTTATAATCCTATCGGACCCTCTGCTCCTGACTGGGGCTATCAAATTTCTTACCCTTTCCGGGTATCTTAATTATCAGTGAATTTGATACCCTTGTTTCCAGATTGTTCTGATAATTAACTGATTAGATCAATTTTAAGCGGATAGTTTGGTGCTTACGAATCCCTGAAATGTCATCGAGTTTTGTTATAAGCAGATATAAAAAGTCTACTGCAAGGAGTATTTAAAATTAAACAGGTAAATAGGCCTGTAAAGTATAAGTGGTTAACACAATGTATTTAATTGTACATAGCACATTTGTATTTGAAAAGAACTTACCTATCTTGTATGCGAATTCAAGCATTAACAATATGCATATACAATACAAGCAAAATTGCTATTTGTTAACGTATGTAGATTCACTAAAACTGTATCACTTTTTTTAGGGGTTTCTCATAATTTATTTAGTTATGACCATGATATGATTGCATGTTCATTTCAATGATTGCAAAAAAATCATATTAAAATCTAAGATTCCTATTCTGTTATGGTTAACGTTACAGGTTAGAAACATAAACCATCTTTTGTTAAGCTGTTAATTTGACAGGGTACACTTCTGCTTTATTTGCTTATCATGCAAGAAAAACACATTACTCGAAGTAAATGTTGTATCTTAACACACTAGACATACATGTTTATGAACTATAATTACCGGGTACCGATTAAACACCGAAAGAGTGGCAAATGTAGATTAATATCTTGCCAGATGACACTAGTGCTGCGGCGGGGTTCGAAATGCGAACCGTGTGAACCACAGTCCAGTGACGTTTCCGAGAGACCACGATAACTCTACAATGATCATCCAAATTCGTTAATGAAAGAAAATATATGTTACCTGACCTTGTCATACCCGATATCCATACCTGCATCAGTTCTGCTTTGTGCAGAACTCATTCCACTGGTTGAAGGCATGGCAAGGTTATCATCAGTCTCATAGATTGGTTTCATTCCAATTGACAGCCCTCGTTTATGCACCGAAGTCAGGTAGTTGATATATTCTGAAGATGAAGATAGCGAGGAGTCATCAGTTTCTACTGGGGTTGTATATTCCTGTCTGATATCGCCATTATCGTCATCATCGCTGTCGCCGTGAATGCGTTTGCTATTTAATAGAGAGACAGAAAGAGAGAGAGGGAGAGAGAGAGAGAGAGAACGAAGTGGGAGCATGGGGAGATTGTGAGAGATACAGACAAGGGGCAGATGGAGATTGAAAACGTTTAGAAACGAGAGAGTGAGGGAGAGAGAAAGAGAGAGAAACAATTAACATTGAGATAAAAGTGTTTGAGATTTGGAAACATTTTAAACTGAGAGTGCTGGGATTGGAGAGGAGATGAGAGAGGCTTTAAAAGTCAGGGTTGAGAGAGGAAAAACTGGGATGTGAAAATAGTTTTGATCTGTTTTTTTTTAATGTTTCAACCTTTGGATTTTACTTATTCTACATCCAATTCAAATTCAAAATTAAAGGCAACCTGATGACTTTCAATTATTATTATTATCATTACTTATACCGCGCTTTTCCCATTAGGCTCAAAGCGCTTACAGTGAATAAAAATCAAAATCACATGAATACATATAATAAGAAAAACAGAAATACAACTATAAACTGCAGAAAACATGTGTTTTTAAGGTTATAACTGATGCAGACTGCCTAATTCTAAGTGGTAGATCATTCCAGTATTTTTAGGCAGATGCAGTAAATGTCCTATCACCTGCCAATGTGCGGGTAACTATATGTGAGACGAAAAGGATCACTGGCTGACCTCAATGCCCTGGCAGGTCTATACAAATTCAAACAGGTATCTATATTGTGGAGCTTCATTATTGAGTAATTTTAATAGAAACAAGAGTAATTAAACAAAAACGATTTTTGTTTCAAAGGAAGCCAGTGTAATAATCTCAAAAGTGGCTGAGATGGATAGTCCCTAGAAACCCGAAATATCAATTGGGCTGCCCAATTTAGTAGCCGTTTCACACGATCCAATTTAGTCGAGGGAAAGGCATAATTTCATGGCATAATTTCATTGAATGCCATTAGAAAGCAATACCAAAAAAAGCATTACAGCAAGACACTGAGGGGAGTGTGAAGAAGGCGTAAAGGTGTGTCAAAGTATAATCAGTTGAAGTTTAAGTTCGAAGTTTATTTATTCAACATTTTACATACAAAAACATTTTATATATATATATATATATATATATTTGTTTTTTTGTATACAAGCGTATATTATATAAGAGTAGATTTCATACAAGAAAAAGAAAAAAAAAAAGAAAAAAAATTAAAGATTTCAAATCAAGTATAATGTAGGAAAATAAGTACGAAATTTCGAAATATGTAGATACAACAGGCAAAAAAATGCCCTTCTGGCTTCAAACAGATGATTATAAAGGTAAAAGAAATGTTGAAGATAGCAATAGAAATAGATGAAGAGAGAAAGGAGAAAGTAAGAGAGTGGATGAGAGAGAGAGAGTGGGGGAGATGTGAGAAAGAGAAAAAGGTAATCCTATATTGTGTTACTTACCGATGTTCAGGAATTTGTTTACTCTCCACTGGAGCTGCAATAAAATAAAGAATTAAACAAATATGTGAGAATATCAGGTTGTAAAAGAATTTAAATGACGAATATGAAACTAAATTTTAGTAAAAACTTTGAAAAATGGATAACAAATTTGTATTTGAAGGGAACTCCAAATCTTACCGGTATAATTATGCGAATACAAGCATTTACAATATGCATATACATTACAAGCAACGATGCTATATGTTTTAATGTAAACTCACTAATACCGTGTCACTTCCTTTGGGGGATTTCTTATACTTTATTTAATTGTGACCATATTGGTCAATGTTAGATAAATTCACATTTAAATCTAATGATTCCTATTCTTTTATGGTGAACGTTGCAGGTAAAAACTAAATAATCTTTCTTTAACTTATAATTCGACGGATTACACATCTGCTTAGGTTAAGGTTGCATCATGCAAGAAAAACATTACTCCAAATCAATGTTTATCTTAAAACACTAGACATACATGGTTATGAACTATAATTACTGGGTACCAATAATATTTAACACCTGGAATGGGGCAAATGTTATATCTTGCCAAAGGACATTAGTGCTGCGGTGGGGTTCGAAATGCGAACCGTGTGATCCACGGTCCGGTGACATGTCCACGAGACCACGACAACTCTACAATGATCATTCCATTTTGTGAATGAAAGAAAAAGTAAGTATAAACCAGATCTTGTTATATACCATGATATAATTAGTCATTGCATGGTGAATATAAGGGCCTATAAAAGTATTGAGCCTGATTTCCATACCTGCATCAGTTCTGCTTTGTGCAGAACTCAATCCACTGGTTGAGGGCATGGCAAGGTTATCATCATTCTCATAGATTGGTTTTATTCCAATTGACAGCCCTCCTTGATACACCGAAGTTTGGGAATTGATGTATTCTGAAGATGATGATAGCGAGGAGTCATCAGTTTCGATTGGGGTTGCATCTTCCTGTCTCTGGCTAACAGCGGTGTCCTGTGTTGCTTCTTCTAGACCATGGTGTGGCGAATGTTGTGTTTCACACTGGTTGCGTTGTCGTTGTTGACGTTTTTGACGATTACGTTTTCTTGCTGACCAATTCCGTAGCATTCTGACATGTTTCTTTTCCCTGAAGTAAGGTTGCTGACATGACAACCATACACAGATTTTTAGATAACAAATGAAATAAAAAGTGATTAACTGTAAAAATAAGGGGAAGGAGAGAAGGGATTGATTGGTAACATACGGAATTGGCAACCTCGTCCATTTAATGCGCTCTCTTTTTAATCTCTGAAACCCCTATTTTTTCGCTATAAAAGTAGATCTATGAACAAGGATACAGATGTATATGTAGAGTTTGTAGACTATACCCTTACGATTCATTATATATAGTATTATTAATTAGATACATAAAAATGAACAAAAGCAATGCTAGGGGGAGATGACGGACAAATCGAGAAAAAAAAAATGTACAGTACGTCTGATTTCCCGAACATAATATAAGATGTTCGAACATAGTTTTTCAGAAATTGTTTTCTGTCATCATGGTGTAGCTCTCCACCCCCTCTCAATGACACAGGATGAATAGGATTTCATCAGCATATGTATATTCGTTGATATTATCCTGTGACCTGTAATACATATAATATGTAATATGTAATGTGTAATTCATGAAGTATGCTTAGTTCTCATGCTTATGTAATTTCATTTACAGTGCCTATACACAAAAATTGCCCAGCTTTGGTAGCTCCTAATTAAAAAGTCATAACCAACATGACTTTGAATTCGGTTTCATAATGACGATTAAATTGATTCTGTCCAATGATCCCTATTCATAATATTTCTACCAGGGTATTTAAAAAGTGTGGTCAAAATCGCCTTGTACCAAGTTTGGGCTGAATGAGCGAGAATATAGACCAGGCGATATGCATGTTCTTCTTTCATCTTTATACCTTTTACAAGTTTCATTATGCCTCGTGCTTCAGTACTTCATTGTTTAAAATGATGCAATGTATCCAGGCTTTCACATAACCTTGTTTCAATACATAGGATAACCTTTAAATATTTTGAACAGTCTACTAAATTTTTGTCTCATGATATCTAGTTCTCTCTGCTCACTTGTCCGCTTCGCCATTTTACACGCACAAGGAGCACATTACACGACCGTGTTTATCTCGAATAGCGAATGAAAACTCAAAGGAATTACTAAACCTGAATGCAAGAAAGCAAACATATGATGTCTAGTGTCAAAGAAGTTGACGATAAACTTTCATAAAAAATATAACATCCCAATTAAACTCTGTCAACTTGTTTCACTCAATGAGAATAGTTACATTCAACAAAGGATGCAAAGGACTCAACTCAAGATTGTAATTATCACAACAAAGAGAAATATCATAAAATTTGCTTTGTAATAAGCATTTCCTTGAGTTTGAGTTGATATTAACAAATGTTCTTCTTTTTGGATTGATATAACACACACATAATGGCTTTTTAATCAGAAGCTACCAAAGTTGGGTACACTTTTTAAAAATATGCACAGTCAACTCCATAATTCCTAAAATATAGTAATAAATTGGTTTTATTTTAATGGGGTCATAGACCACATATTACTTTTCCTTTATTTCTTGCCCAATTTCATCCTGGCTGTTTTTCTTCTTCTAAATCTATAAATGGACGAGTCTGGCTGTCAAAACTCCCACATATAACCCCTTACTTAGATAGTTGATGGTAAGCAGCAAAAGTGCTTCTACATCGATGCATGTTTATACTGCCTGAGCACTGATTTTTCTTATCACCTGTGAGGATGCAGCAAAGGAATTAAGTTCAGCAAAGAAATCATCATGTAATGTTTTCCCCTCAACGACCTTTAAGTTTGTAAGGCAGGGTAGAGAGCAGAGAAACTTGGCTAGCTGCTTGGATTCCTCGACTGATATGCGGGATGTGCATTCCAGTTGGAATGTTTGAATCTGTTGGGATAGCAAATCAATTGGCATCAACCAAGTAACTGTAGCATACAAATATCACCGATAATGAAATCACAATAATTATGTAATGATTTTCCAGTATAATTTTAGATTGATAAACAACACAAGATAGCCGTAAAGTTGTGGAAGACTAAACCATGAGAGAGATTTATAAGTTCTCATGTTTAATTGTAATTTGTTTATGTTTCATTTGATTTCTATACTTAGAGTAGCCAAAGTATGGAAGGCATCCCCATATCAGTTTTGAAGGGGCAGGTTGTCGATTGATAGAATTAAGATTTTACAAATGAATGGCATTTGTAAATCATGAAGCATGACATTGGGAAAATATTGGAAACCATTATAATGTGTAGTCTCACATTAAGCATTCATATAATAACAGCATATGATCATTCTAAAGGGGGGGGGGGGGGGAGGGGATGCAGAAAATGATATATCTGATAAGCAAGAAAATAGAAGGGAAAACAATGGTAATTGGGCAGTAGCATATTGTATGGGTGATTTTTTTTTGAAAATGATGCCTTCGCCATAAAGCGATTTTACAAAACAAAACGGAAGAAAGTTTTAATATTCAAGTTTGATAGTAATCCAATAACGGGTTCTCACAATATCGTGATTACAAGCTATTTTTCAAATACATGGCTCTGCAAGATAAATTCCTGTCCTGGGTTTGATAGTAATCCATCCGTCGGTTCTAATCATAATGTGTTCACAAGCCATTTACATGCATACATAATGAGCGCCATGACCTTTGACCTCATGACCCTAAAATGTAATCAGTTCATAGGCTCTGTAGTTGGAATACTTTTTGTAATACCCCAATTTATGGAATTATTTCAAAAATAATTTAAAAATAATAGATCTAGATAATAGTTTACATTCTCAGATTTAATTGAATAATAATTTGACAATGTGTGTTTTGCGTGACTGCTAAAGCATGTGTATGCTACTATGCTTATCAAATAGAGGACCTACGCTCTTAAGTCATAAATGACAGTAATGAGGATTAATGCCCCACAAAAGGGCAGTAATATAGCACATCGACACGGTTTTGATCCTGGGGCCTCACAGTTGCGAGGCCTTTGCTTTGTCACTGAACCATGACTGTACGCAGCGGGGGCTAGGGTAGGGGGCAGTTTCCATAAATAAAATAAAAAATAAAAAATGCAATAAATTTTCAATAATTTATTGCATTTTACCCCAGTTCCCAACATAACAAAATCTTCTGTGTGCCCATGCCTTGAGCCATAATGCATGGCCGTCAAGAGGATTTATTTATGTTGGGGACCGGGGTAAAATGCAATAAATTATTGAAAATTTATTGCACTTTCTATGTTTGTTTATATTTATGGAAACTGCCCCCTACCCTAGCCCCCGCTGCGTACAGTCATGGTTCAGTGACAAAGCAATGGTCTCGTAACTGTGAGGCCCTAAGATCAAAACCGTGTCGATGTGCTATATTACTGCCCTTTTGTGGGGCATTAATGCTCATTACTGTCATTTATGACTTAAGGGCGTAGGTCCCCTATTTGATAAGCATAGTAGTATACACATGCTTTAGCAGTCACGCAAAACACACATTGGAAAATTATTATTCAATAAAATCTGAGAATGTATACTATTATCTAGATCTATTATATTTAAATTATTTTTAAAATAATTCCCTAAATTGGGTTGAAACAAATATTCCAACTTTATGAGCGCCAGTGTAAATGTCTTTAGTTTGATGGTAATTCGTCCACCGGTTCTAATGATAGTGTGAGGTGTCGTGGACGAGTGGGTATGTCACCGGATTGTGGATTACAAGGTCCGCGGTTCAATTTCCTTTGGCAAGACATTGATCTACAGTTGCCACTCTCCACCCAGGTGTTAAATAGGTACCCGGTAGGATGCGAAAGCTAATGTGCTTAGATTAGCAAGTGTGCGCTTGTAAAAATGACGCCTGGCTGGAATGCTCCCTAGGGAGTGGAGAATGTGCATACCTTGTGTGCGGGAAAGCCTGAATCCGACACCGGTACCAATATATATATAAATATCTGTAAAGAGCTTTGAGAGGGCCTTCGGTCCTGAAAAGCGCTATATAAGAACTAGATATTGTTATCATTATTATCACATGCTGATTTTGCGTACAAACTGAGCCCTGTGACCTTTGACCTTTAACCTCATGGCCCCAAAATCTAATCACTTCATCAGGAAAATTAGAAATCATTGATATAGTCTGTACTGTGGATTTAAGCAATCACATATTTTACAGAAGATGATCGAGGGTTCTGTTTTTTGTTTTCTTTTTTTTTGGGGGGGGGGGAGATTCAGTAAAGAGATATCTAAAGAGCAAACCACTAAGATAAATGTTTGGTGGTTTGTATTTTTTTTTCTGTGTAAAATGTATATAAAATGAACACAAGCATATGAGAAAATTAACTTTTAAAAATACAGTTGGAATGCTCTATTTGCATACACAGAGAAACTTCTCCAGACAACAGAAATAAAAACTGATAGGTCATCATTTAGTTATATAGAAACGTTAAATTGATAACAAAGTATTATTCGTGGAAAAAGCGTCGACAATATTTACGCCAATTTATTTGTAGTCCTATCCCGCAACCTCAGGTTAAAAAAAAAGGAAAAACAAATATTTCCCCTCTTTTTGATCTGCTTAAAAAAAAAAAAAATAACCTGAGATAAGGAAGCTCGATCAGCAATCTTTTTGTAAAAATCATCATGAAAGTCACATTTGAAAATATCCAGGTCTGTAAGATGAGACAGGAGACTGAGAAACTTCCCTAGACAACAGGATGCTGATTGATCATCGCGTAGCTTCAAATCCTTAACTGTTAACTTCTGAATCTGTGCATGGAAATGCAAAAGAATAACATACGTGAATCAAGAAGCATGACATGAGGACAAATTTGAAACCCTTAATATAGTCTGTACTGTCGATTTAAGCAATCACATATTTTACAGAAGATGATCGAGGGTTCTGGTTTGAGGGGGGGGGGTCCGTTAAGAGATATCTAAAGAGTAAAACACTTGGATAACTGTTTAGTGGTTTGTAATTTTTTTCTGTGTAAAATGTATATCAAATGAAAACAATCATATTGGCAAATTAACTTTTAAAAATACAGTTGAAATGCTCAAATCCAAACACAGAGAAACCTCTTCAGACAAGAGAAATAAAAGGTGATTGGTCATCATTTAGTTATAGAAACGTCTGATTAGTGACAAAGCGTCATTCGTGGAAAAGGCGTCAAGAATATTTACGCCGATTTATTTGTAGTCCTATCCCGCAACCTCAGGTTTCTAAAAAAGAAACAAATATTTTGCCATCTCTTTTTATCTACTTTATTTATTTTTATTTTTTACCTGAGATAAAGAAGCTCGATCAGCAATCTGTTTGTAGAATTCATCATGAAAGGAACAACGGTCAATCTTCAGGTCTGTAAGATGAGGCAAGAGACTGACAAACTTCCCCAGACAACAGGATGCTGATTGATCATCGCGTAGATTCAAACTCCAAACTTCTAACTTCTGTATCTGTGCATGGAAATACAAAAGAATAATATACGTGAATCAAGAAGTATGACATGGGAACAAATATAGTCTGTACTGTCACACTAAGAATTAATATTATTACAGAAGATGATTTAGGGTTCTGCTAGTTGGAGGGGGGGGGGGTAGTTAGTGAAAAGAAATCTAAAGAGCAAAATACTTGGTAACTGTTTGGAAGGTTTGTTTTATTTGCTGCGTAAAATGTCTTTACAACACAAACATATACAAAATAAACTATTAACAATACAGTTAGAATTCTCTAATCCAGATAAAAGAGAAACTTCTCCAGGCAAGAGAAAGCTGATAGGTCATTTTTTTAGTTATAGAAACGTTTGATTGATATTTAACAAAGTGTCATTCGAGGAAAAAGCGTCAATAATATTTACGCCAATTTATCTGTAGTCCTATTATCCCGCAACCTCAGGTTTTTAAAAGAGAAACAAATATTTCCCATCTTTTTTTATCTGCTTTAAAAAAAAAAGATTTTACCTGAGATAAAGAAACTCGATCAGCAATCTCTTTGTAGAAATCATCATGAAAGTCACATGACCAAATATCCAGGTCTGAAAGATGGGACAGGAGACTGAGAAACTTCCCCAGACAGTAGGATGCTGATTGATCATCGCGTAGCTCCAAATTGTGAACCTCAAACTTCTGAATCTGTGCATGGAAATACAAAAGAATACAAATCCCGAATCATGAAGTATGTCACACTAAGAATTAACATTAATACAGAAGATGATCCAGGGTTCCGGTTTGAGAAAGCGGAGGGGGTGGGGGGGGGGGGGTCAGTAAAGATATATATAGAGCAAAACTGTTCGGTTCGTTTGTCATATTTTCTGTGTAAAATGAATATATGAAGCAATTCCAAAAGGAGCTAAATCCACTTTTGAAGAAAATTGGGTTCAGAACATTGTTCACTTATGTACCCGTCTTGCAACAAAATTATTTACCTACATTTTGTGAGCAATAATTTAAAAAATGCACCTTCCAATATCACTTTTCCGTAGACGCCTGTACAAAATCTGGTAAAAAAATTCTTATTTCTCCGAATTTACAAAAATGGATTTAGCCCCTTTTGGAATCAAATTCTTCATATTATGAACACAAACATATAACAAATTAAATATTAAAAAAAAATACAGCTGGAATGCTCTTATCCGGGCCCAGAGAAATTTATCCAGACAAGAGAAAGCTGATTGGTCATTATTTAGTTTTATAATCTGTTTCAATGGTAATGATTTAATGTATTCAACCTTCAACGCGTGAATCTGAGGAAATGCAATCGAATACGCTGGCAAGCCATGAAGAAGGATACATGATAGTGGAAACCCTTCAGTCAGTATTTAGTGGTAATTTGTATAGCGCCCCCCCCCCCCAAAAAAAAAAGAAGAAGAATAAGAATAACACACAGGCATGACTGAGAAATGTAACGGTAATCCGGGTTAAACTTATAAATCGCATCATATATATCCTAATATCATTTGGCAAGATATTAACCTGCAATTGCTACTCTCCACCCAGGTGTTAAATGGGTACCCGGTAGGGTGCGACCGTCATTGTTGGTCAAACAGTTTTGAGCGTCATGAAACGCCTGGCAGGAATGCTCCCCAGGGAGTGGAGATTGTGCACATATTGTGTGCGGGAAGCACTGAATCAAATGACCGGGGTAATAGCATATTTGAAAAGCGCTTAGAGACATTTGTATTAAGCGTAATATATAATATTATTATTATTATTATATGAATAGCCCTAAAGGTTTGTGATTCATGGCAATTTATTACCATTTCTTTGTTTGTTTTGTTTCAACTGAGTGCTACAAAGGTATCGTCTTCAAGGGATCGCATCCATAGGATTATGGCCCTATATCCTATCAGATGATATGGAGAGGGGAAAAAAGTCATTGGTGATGGTGATTGCTGTACTTGTGATTTTGAACTATTCATGTAATGTATGTTTGTTTGTATAGACATCCCCCCGCATACACAAACCGGTAAATGAAATGAATCCAACTATATGTGGATTGAGCCTTTTGGAATTTAACCATGAAATACAAAGGCCTACTTGTGTATTGAATTAAAATTTCTGTGCTCGTGTTTTCATTTTTACCTTGTATGAATAAACTAAGTCTGCAAATTATTTATATGCTCATTTATCTGCATAATATACCACCACTGAATAATTACTTTAGTGCCTGATATTGAGACTTAGTTAAAAATAAACCTTCCATTAATATTAACTGCATGACATCACCTGTGCCTGCATGATGTGTCCTTTCACATAATAATGTACCTGTAATCAAACTCTGTAACTAAGTACTTTATCCTCGTAAAGATACTCTTTCATATTTAACGAATAAAGATTCATTTGCAACACGCATACTTTATTTGTTCTCAGCGATTCTAACCTTATTAAAATAATCGCTTTCTTTCCTAAGCACCAGTTAACCATCCAAGTATTATTTTATAACCCCCTTTTTTAATTTCTCAGGAGTCCAAAAAGACGAGAGAAAAAAGAAAAAAACACCCCCTTTTTAAAGAAATCTCCGGGTGAACTTTGTCGCACGAAAAGTACCCCTTTACCGGACATTTTGGTAACACGCATAATATCCCTCCGTTCACGGAGTGAGGGGGGGGGGGGCGGGGGACTGCCCAAGATGCGGTAGGGCCCCATGGTGGTTAGACTAACACATCTTTCTTTTTTTTAGGGGGGGGGATAAAATTCACTTTGTGAAAATTACAATACTAGTCAGCAGAAATGATTTTCCTTTCCTTTACCAATTTACAAATGTCAGCATGATCGAAAGACCACAAATGAGTGATTGGAGAGCAACGAATACAAAGTATGTCTAGAATTATCCAAATAAATCTGGTTTGACTTGAAGGCTCTCCTCTCTAGTGGGGAATTAATTATAGACAAATCAACTGTACATAGAGAAATTTAAATGTTGACATTCAAGCAAAAATAATATATACTCTCGTTAAAGGTATAGGCATATTTTGGAAACGCCCCCTCCCCCGGCCCCCAATCAGTGTTATTTAAGGTACGCATATGCGTGTTTCCAGCACCCCTTCCCCCCCCCCCCTTTCAGCATAAGTCCGGTTTGTAAAGTCAATACGGGTAGACCTTTTTCTTTTGTTACGAGCCGGAGATTGGGGAACACGCATGTGGTCCCTCCGTTCCCGAAGTGGGAGGCCGGGTGCCCCCCCCCCCTTTCAAAAAAATAAATGGAAGCTCTTATTACCAATCATTTGAAAGAATATGTTTTGACTAATACGTGATGATACAAATTTTTGCTGGGAAACCCCCTACTATTTGATATATTTGGTAAATTATTATATCTATCCGGACTGAATAGATATCGCCTAGTCCCATATACATCTTTCTGTGTACAGTGCTTGTAACTTTACGAAAAGTGGGCCAACTTTCGCATGACCAGAAATGGTCTATACCTTTAAAGGGCATCTCATTATAAAGATATCACAGAGATCGTGGGGAGGAGAGAGAAATTGAATGGAATCGGAGAAGAAAGTACTTTAGCAATAAAAAAAAATTGTATTGTCAAGGAAGAGATGAAATAGAGATAGATTGAGAGAAAGAGAGAGAGAGAGAGAGAGAATGGGGGGGGGGTGAAAGTGTAAAAAGGCAGCTTCACGCATTCACTAACCTTTGAATCCACCTCTGTGCCATGAAGGTCTGGAAAACATTCGTCACTTGCAATATTTACACCCATTTTGTGTACTTTCAAACAACGAACACATGTTCGATGGCAAAGTGCATCCACTGTATCTACTGTTAATGGTCCAACGCAGGAATCCCTATCACCAAATTCTATGCTCTCTTGTTTCTGTTGAAAAGAATAGTTGATGGTTTCTTTTTTGAAAAAACCCTGAAGGGAATACCATGACATTGCAACGTATGGTGAGCACAAAAAACTAGGTATTGGCAATTTGTTTGAAATATTCCTAAATAAGACAAGGCATTTTATATGATAACTACTGTAGAAGGCAAAGCTAAAGATGTTTAATTGGATTTCTATATCAAACAAGCAAATCATACCGTTTAATTTCAAACTTCCAATTAATCTGAATTACGACTATGGAACTTTCATCAATATGCTTTGACATGTTTCAGAGTAATAGTTCGCCAAATGTATACAGGTGTCTGACGATTCGTATGCTTGTATTTGGGCTCGGAATATCAGGGTGAACTTCCCTCAGTGGGGGATCCAGAGGGGGGGGGGGAGGCCCCCTAAACTAAAAATTAGTCCTCATCCCCCCCCCCCCCCCCCCCCCCCACTGAGCGAAATATTGGTCGGCACGATTTTCATATTTCAGCACAATAAATTTCAAATTGATTTCAAATTTGGGCCCCCACCCCTAAGAAATCCTGGATCCGCGACTGACTTCCCTTTATGTATCATAATTTAACACTCTAAAAACGTATTTGGGAGCAACAAAGACGATGTGACAAAAACATTTACCGTGTCATGTCGAAGAGTTATTTTCATCCTTTTCTCAGCAGTTATTTGTTCAGCCAGGGGGTCCAATTCGTCATCCGTAAAACATTTGATGATACTATACAACATAATTATATGTTCAAGAAAAGTACTTATTTAAACATTTTGAATCACTGAATGTTTAAAGGAATTGAAGAAGGATAAAGTACCCAGTGATATAACCAAACAGGCTGTATACCAGCTACTGGGGTTTTCTTGTTATAATTTTCATTTAGATTTTCAATTTAGAAAATGTTCGATACGTCTATTATATCAAAACGAATATAGTAGTAGGGTATAATAAAAATCCCCCATATTATAAATGTTCTAGGTGGTTATGCAAGGATCATAACTTTTTTAATCAACAAGATTAATTTCTTTAGTTTATATTTGCGTGAAGTCCCTTTTTACTTTATCATAACTGACTCTTGCAATAATTATTCTAGAAATAAATTTACTAATTGACAACGTTGTTAGGGCAGAAAACTCTTTCACAAGCTTACACAAGCTTTCAAAATTCTGATTGCTGTCAGAAATTGAAACCATTTGAGTGATTTATTGGTATTTTTTCTATAATTTATACATATTTGCCTATCCGTTTCTTTAATTTCACTACGTTATTTTTATTGTTCATTTATTTATTGATGTATTTATTATTTTGAATCATTGTCATTAGTAGTATCATGTCTATTATTATTATTGTCATTACAAATATTATCATTAAAAGTATTATTATCATTATTATTTTCATTATCATTGCAAATAATGACGATTTCTGCAAACATGGCCCTGATTTACTTACCTCATTGATTTCAAATGCAGGTGGTTCATTAGATTACGTAGTATTGCTTCACTGCGTATGTTGCCCATTACTAGCTCTTGAAAGGTCAGACATGTGAGCTGTGGGAATGAACTAGAGAAAAGTTGCCCCAGTGAAGTAGGTTCTCCAATGAGAGGAACTAGGTTTTTCCCTTTCTTACCACGCTCAATAGACAACACTGCTAGGCTGGAATGTGCCAACCGTTTAACAACTCCTGGTGAGACAGTTTGAAGAGTGGTAAATGTCAGTTGCTTCAAGCTCGGGAATAGGCCCTCAACTGTGACATTAATGTCACCACCATTAAACCTCTGTAGACCATTTAGGAATTGATGATCTACAACCACCTCTTTGATTGAGGATTTACCTCCCTGTGTGCAAAATGGCAATGAAGTAGAGTATTATCAATAAATCTTTTCATATAATATAAGCTTTTATTCAAAGTTTAAAAAGAATGACCGATTAGTCATGTTTACAATGCAATACAGACAGAAATTCCCATCCGATGAAAAGGAAAAAGAATCGTAAATACAACTTTTGCTTGATGAAGCAGATGTTATTTCCCTAAAGATATATATCTTACAGAAAATATCAAAAAACGGGTCATTTAAAGTTTAAGTAAATTCCGATTAAAAAGAAGAAACTCATGAAATTTGAAGTTGCGATCAATATCAAATACAAATTGGCAACTCTGTTAGGTATTTTGGGAGTTCCCTTTTCATTTTTTCTCTACTTTGAAAAATCTGAAATTTTTATTTTCCCTCACGGAAATTTTAAATCATACGTGCACCCTAAATATAATTATGGCAAATATGTTTCGATACAACCCCTGTATAGAAAAAAAAAATCTGTCATCAATAATGAAGAAAATGAAAGATTATGAAATTTAATGTACAGCGCAAATTGGAGAGGAGCTCGCAAGATATGTCAGAGTGTTGCCAATTTATATATGATTGATAGCACCCTCAACAATTCATAACCGTCTTACTGTTAATCGGAATTTGCTCAAACGTTCCCCGATCCGTTTACCTCATTTTTTTGCTTGTATTAAATCCAATTTGAATCTTGGTGGACTTTCCCTTTAACAAAGTATATGATCAATAATGTTCTTTTATTTTCCTATGTCTTATCTTTAATGTTTATAATGCAGATGCGTATGTGCGATTTCCTCTTCTTCTCTTTATTTTACACGTGCGCCTTGAAAAATTGATTTCAAGTGGACTCAGCGCCTTGCGATTCTCATATATTATTATCAATATTATTACCATTCGTAGTATTATCATTAAAGTGAATGTTTATTTTATCAATTCAATAAAGGGTGGGGAAAATACTTATTGCCCACCTTGAGACCAGGCGCGTACACAGGATTTTTTTCAAGGGGGGGGGGGGGGGGGGGTTAACATTTATAAATCGGGCCGAATATTTCGCAACTACTCAGCCAGCCGCTGAATAAGCGGGGGGGGGGGGGGGGGGTAAGAGGACACTTTTTTGTCCCCCCCCCCCCTGTGTACGCGCCTGCTTGAGACAATAAGCATTTTGGATTAAAGCTAATTTGCACTTTCACCCTCCATAAGCATACAATTTCTCCTCCAATAAATGGTACATGCACAATAAAATAGTATAAGTTAAGACTGTAGAAACACTGTCTCACAGAGGCGCACAATCCTTTCTGGCCCCTTCCGTCACAGGGACTAATTTCTCTACAAAAGAGGGGGCAATTGGTTGGGTTTTTTCTGTCTCATTCACATGATAAAATTAAGTAATCAACCATTTTGCTTAGTCACTACGCTCCCTCGACTAGAACCTTTACGTAAACAGAGATTCTGATTTTGTTCTATTTTTTTTGTTATGTTTAAGGCATTTTCAAGACTTAAAAAAAGTTAATCCCAATAGTACAAAATCAATAATTAAAGTTGTAGATATTCCCTCTTCAGCCACTCCCTACCTTATAATGTCACCCTTTGTCCTGATAAATCAGTGGAGACAATACTAATTCCATCCCAAGCGATGAAGACAACAATGGGTGAAATGTGCATATTTAAAAAATAACTTGACGGTAAGAGAGAAAACGTGCTTGTTTGGCGTATATACAGGTAGCCTACATTTTGGAGAACTAATATTGTTTAAAAAATCCATGCTAGTTGCCCCCCCCCCCCCCACACACACACTCTTCTCCAAATAATGTCACCCTTTATTCTGCTTTATTTGGATACAACAATAATTCCATGCCAGGCCTTATAAGCGATGAAATGTGCACATTTTTAAAATATCTTTTTAAAAGTGGTAAAGAGGTAAACGTGCTTGTTTGGGGTATATGCAGGTAGTCTGCGTAGCTACATTTGGGGGCTAGTTGGCCCCAGTTCCAACACGTCCCAACGTAATGTTTTCGAACACAAAATGAAAGTATTATTTACACTGAACCATGTCTAAAATTTGTCTGATAAAGATGCATTGTAATCATTAATATACTTACCGCCATTGTAGAAACATGTGTATGCATTAACTGGTAGAAGTCATGGTCCAGTGTTGTTCGATAAAACTCTAATCTTGATAATGATTTTGATGCAAGCAGGACATCTGCTAGGTCACGTGATACAGTCGGGCCACATGATCTGTCTCTGAACACCAAAGTCTCCTGAAATATACATAAACATGCTATAATTACTATACAAGTCTTATTGCTAGAATGATGCTGACAGGTTATACAGGTATACATTGTATATATAGATATAAAGTTTGTGTGTATATATAAATATATATAGACCTATATACATACATCATACATGTAACCATTATTTGAATTGTCAGTTTCAGTATACAAGTAATTCTCTCTCAGGCTATAGTTATAAACAATCAATGACATTCAACTGGCAATAAATGTCGACCAAGTTAATGTTAATGCAAAGCTTCTATAATAAATTACATAATCTTTTAACAGAATTACATTAATACAGTTGCTTGCAACAAAATACAAGTCGATGTGTGCCAGGACGGATATACCTGGGTGCACCCTTTCAAGACCAAGTGTGGAAAGTGTACAGTGTCTGAAATTATGAAAGCAACAATTACAACAATCAATAACTGATGAAGAACTGCCGCAATATGTCTTTACCTAGATGTACATGTAATGTTATATATTATGATTATGTCATTGTGTATACAATTCATGTTTCTTTCAATCGAACCTACATGTATACCATGAATAACCAGTAGTTATGAGTTATGACATATACACATGAACCAACATAGATTCATGGACCAACATTTCATTCAATCTACAATCTGAATGTCATTCTGTTTTAGTTTCCTAGCTTTGACATACATTTATGAAAGAAATTGTTACAACACTGGATAAGTTTTAATGTTGTAATGAAGGTTTGTACACCGGCTACACACTGTTCAAGATGCACACACTTTTGTAGGTTGCCCTAATATTGATTGCTTTGAGGTTTCCCAAGGTGATATCAAAACATTACTTTGCATGAGGGAAGGTCGAGAGACATAGTGCAGTCTCCATATTGTAGAGAAGCTATGGTTTTAAGTGTGACCCAGACAATAAGCAGTAGTTGTTTTATACACTACATCCCGCCTGTCAATCCACAAAAAGAGATATTTTAGCAAAATATGCCTGTCAAAATGTATTCATTTGTAGGAAGATTTACACGTCTAAATGAACTGCACATTTTCCATTGTGTTAATTCAATGTTGACTCCACGCACACCTTTGCGTTTTTGAACTATGTAGAGTAAATATTTTTTGCTTTACTGCCTAGAAGTCAGCAGTGATTTACAGGCCCGTAACTAAGGAGGGTGCTTGCGAATTCCCCCCCCCCCCAAAGCCGCGCTGCTAGCAATAAGAGGTCTGCTAAAAAAAAAACTACAAAAACACCAACTATAAATTAACCACCTAAAAAATACCCCATTCGCCGCCAGCTCCGGCCCGCGCCGCACCTGTTATCTACTGCTGATGGGAAGTAATTATGAGTGGAACGGTATGTTACTTGGTACGTACTGTACCATACTTTACATGTACTGGTTCTGTTTTGTAGCATGTATGCATTTACCAAGGAGGAAGGAGCTCAATCTGAAATTGGTAAAGGAATCAATCCTGCAATGCAAACTACATCGGTAGGGAGGACACGGTTATTAGCGAAATTGTTTTGGGCGTTTAAATTTGTACCTAAAACTTGATTTTTGAGACAGAAAACTGCCTAAATTTTCCCTACCCAATGAGGGGAAAAATACACTTACAACCCCCCCCCCCCCCCCCCCCCCCCCCCCCCCCCCCCCCCCCCCCCCACTAAAATCCTAGTTACGCGCCTGCTACAACAAACCATTCCATGCTGCTCCATGATGTATAGATAACCAGATACTGTGTGAGCAGGCATGTCTTTATCGAAGGTCAACAGTTTCTCGTCTGCAAATATCCGTTGTCCTACTGCTTTCGCTGTATCATTGTTAAACGCTTCAAAAGTGACATCTGCTAGAAAATCATTGTTTGTTCTTCTTTTTTGTATTTTCGTGACAATATCAAGACCCACCCTCTTTTCCTGGGCAGCGGTGAAATACAAGAGGTAGCGGAATTCTTGTGGTTTCTTGCTCAGTACTTTGCCTATTAAGCTACAGTACTTTTTCCGATTTGTGTCATATAGAGAGGCAAGATAAAAAGACGCGATATATTCTTGAAATAATTTGTGAGGAAAGAAGACACTAGTGGTTAATACAGACTGTGAAGCAGACAAAGATCTTTTCAATCTGCATATTGTTAGATTTTCCTGACTTAGAACTCCGATTCTGCAACATGTATCCATGGCTTCCTTACACGAGCTGAAGTCCTCCTCATTAAAAACCAATTTCTTTTTCAGGAGTCCTGAGAATGCAATCGATCCTATTCTTTGAAAACAAAGCTTGGTATTTTCCATTTCCTTGTCGAGATGTGCTTTACGTAACCTATTGGTGACCTTTAATATATGATGGTCTCTTAGAAACATGATCATTTGTTCAAATAACTGAGAAAATGTCTTCAGTTTACGTATTGTTTCTCGTTTCGCACTGTCACAATTTTCCCATAAGATGCATAACATTGCTACGTAAATCGGGAAAGGGGCCATGTTCTCTTTGATTACATCATTCACTTCAATAAACCGAATCAGTTCTGATCCAGCCTTTTCATCGTTTACGAAGTACTTGCTGATGTATGTCGAGATATTTTCAGCACTAAATCCTTTTATTGCAATGAAAGCATAGGACCTACTCGATTCTTCATTGGATCTGATCTGATCCGCCCTCCACGGTCTTGTTGTCACCAGAACAATGCATTCCTTGAATTTCTCCAATCGCAGAATCTGAGAAATATCTGAACTTTCTTCGGCAGATAGGTCCCCATCATACTCATCAAGTCCATCAAGTACAATCAGAACCTTTGTAGGTTGAGACAATATGTAATTATCGATCTGTTTAGGGTTTACCGCATTACTGTCTGAGAGATAGTTTTTCATGATATCCCCAATTGTGTGACCCTTGACAACGTTGCGCAGGGGTATAACCAGAACCCAACTAAAGCGCTGAAACTCTGGAGATCCATTAACCCAATCCCATGCGATCTTCGAACAGAAGGTCGTTTTACCAACACCACCTTCACCTTCAACCAGAAGACGTTTAGGAAGCACTCCGTTAATCTTTGTTGTAAGAAGATCATTGTAATCCAGTGGCGTTTTGGTTTGCCTTGTTCCCATTTCGTTCCTGAGCAGCGTTAAGTTCGTGTAAATTTGTTGGAATTCAACGATGATATTGAAATTAAGCGGGTCAGGTTTGATTTTGCACATTTTTTCGCTGTAGAATGTCTTCAACTCTTCCCCACACTGGAGAACCTGTGCCTCAGTCATGTTTTGTAGGGAAGTATCTAGTATTGGATCTGTACGGAGATTAAAAACAATTCATGTTAATTCAACGAAATATCTATTTCAATAGATGTTACAAATAAGGACACAGATATTAAATGCCTAACGCGTCCAGAAAGGCAAATGACATCTTTGGGTGGTGAATATAAGGACAAACCAAATATCTACAGGGTTGCAGCACATCCTGAAACACAACCCATTGGAAATGAAATGATATGGGTCGATCATGCAATTAATATCAGTCTTCGACGGTATATTATAGATATATAATGAATAGATGATTAACATAACATTGATTAATGCTCTTAATAAAAGTAAGGAATACACAACAGAACAAATTACATTTCAAATTTGGCAAGTAATATGTCTAAGGAGCTCACTTTAAATACAAAGTCCCTCCTAATATAATTTTATTCTTAATATGAACAGAGAATGAGAGAACAGAGTATCTTAATTAATTTTTACATTGAGATATATGATATTTATCTAAACCAAACCTACATTGTTCTGGAACTACTTCAGTTTAGCTACAATTATTTCAATTGGAATTTTTTATTGATGAGACATTATGAACGATTTTTTTTTGTTGTGTAAAATGTGTAATGTTCACTTACTAGACGGTGAGATTCCAGATGTAAGATATTCACCTTAAGAACGGAAATAAAAGTACATAGATAAAAGAACAGTTAATGTTTTACTAATTAATGTTGTAAAAAATGTCCACATACCATATCCAAAACAGTGTATTTCTCGGGGGGGGGGGGTGGGGGTCGAGCATAAGTCTGAAAATTATATAAATAGTAAGCAAACCTGGGATATACTTCCGAACCTTTCTCTTTCCTTCCAAGTTGTTACAGCGCAATAAAGTAAAGAACTTTTATGTGGATAACATTGGCACGCCTAAGCAATAATTTTCTCGGCTGATAATACTTTTCCTTTTTGAGTTTGTTTTGATAAAATATGTTTTTAATGCGAATATTTTTTCCCACGTGTTCTTATCTTTCTTACTGTCCATTGTGTGTGTATCACAATATTTATCGATATCATGTACCTCTGTGATTACGCATGAAATGATAACATTAATGTAACAAAAAAGACATGCCAAGTACAGTGGCAAAGGCTACCTTTCAATAATTTTGTCTGAAGTCCATCCATATCAGCGTTTTTAAGAATTTCTCCAAGAAGTGCTCGAATATTGGTGCCATCTCTCTGCTTGACTTTCCATCTGCAGAAGAAGTTGATCAAAGCTCCTGGGAAGTTGAGAAGATGTTGGGTTAGTACAGTTTGGCTCTGTGTTAAGCTGAAACCAAGACCAGTGCACAGTTTATTGTAGCAGTTGACTGGAACTTCTTCAGCGAGCAATATGAGTTCATTCTCCTGCAGTACACTATCTATCGGTCTGAAGAAGAAAAAAAGAATAATTGAAAGTAGATCAAAATCGATGTATTCAAGAAAAAAAAGTACTTTCATATTTTTACTCATGAAAAGGGTATACAAATTTATTTAATTTCATTTATTTTCATTTCCAAACATGAAGTTAAATCATATTACATGTTTACATGTGCAGGACATGGTTGAAAATCGGTTTGAACGAAATTACAAAACAAATAAATGCAACATGACTTAGATCATAAAGAAGTAACATTTGCTTTTTTAAAGTCCGTAGTGTAAAAGAAATTGAATAATTCAATTTTGTTTTACTTTTAAAAAGCACCTGAACAAAAAAGACAAGACAAAAATGTTTGGAAATGCAGAGGACGACAAAGGCTTGTAGATTTAAGGTACCTCGGCAAAAGAGCAAACTAGCTTTCACACACACACACACGTGCGCGGACACACACACACACGCCATGCACACATATGATGAGAATAAATCGAAAGCGATTGTGAGGTTAAAACCATGCTCCTCTAATTTGTATTCTATATGATGTTGTGAACCATATTTATATATACATGAATATATATATATATATATATATATATATATATATATAATATGGTTGTGCACGTGTGAGGTGAATGTGTGTATGCGTGGGTGTGCATTATTTGCTGTGTACATGGTGCATAATATGGTGTATGTGCTAATTCATTTAATTTAAATTGTATTACCCGTGAAGAGGACCCGGATTGAGCTCCACATCCCCCGCTTTAACAAGCAGTAACTCAGTCAGGTACGGCTGCTGTGATAACATCACATCAACTGTTCCTTTCAAGCTATCTGTTTTGTGGCATGATGATCTTGATGATGTGTTTGCCATCTCCTGCAAATTAAAAGATATTCCAATTAGTCCAATAATCTATGAAAAATAAAGTATACAGGGCATGGGTTAATTATGAACGTTGCATGGCCTAATAAGTAGGGCATATTTATAGTACGAATAGACGGTTAAATTAGCTGATAGGTGTTTAATCGGAGGAGTAATTTTAGGAATCAGATATTTGCTCCGGTGGAGTTTTTACACAGGGTTCAAATTAAAGTTGTAAAAGGGAGTGGGTCGTCATTTTTCATGTGCACAGGGTCATAATTCGCTGACACCGTACCGGACTTCGTGGAAATACTTCGTGGAAATTCCATAAATAGGTGTACACAGCAAGTCTACACACAGCAAACCCGTAGGCCAATCTAGAAATACCCCCTCGTCTCTCGGAGAGCATTACATGAAGCCTGTTGGTTATAAAACTGAAAGCTTATCCTGGTGATTGACAACATTCAAATGGCGTCGAATTTCCCATAAGAGCCCACCTATATGTCTTTAAAGCTACCACTAGGGTTATGGTTTGGGTTGCTGTTGGTTCTTAGGACATCAAAATTGAAGGACTTTTATTAATGTTATACATTCCTTGTCTTTCGTACCAGGGCACTAACTGGAATATTCAACTTAACAAACGAGCAATTGTCGCGGAGCATATGCCATGATTTAGATTAACCTTTACATATATCTGCACATTGACATTGCTTTTTTGTTTCCAATGTCAGTGAAATTAGGATAAAAATGAACAAATTATTAAACAAATTAGTGGACACATACGATCAGAAACACTGCTTACCTTTCCACCTGAGGGTCCATGTTGTACGGCGTCCCTGTTTAAGCTAGATGTAGGTGAAGATTTGTTGTCCCCTTGCCTAGGTGATTCAAGTCCAATTACACCAGTAAGTGACTTATTGGTGTAGGAATGTCCTGGTCTAGGTGGCTCATTGGTGTAGGAATCTCTTGGTGTTAGTAACTCCTGGATGTAGGAGTCTCCTTGTGCAAGCGACTCAATGGTGTAAAAATCTCTTGGTGTCAATAATCCCCGGATGTCTGAATTTCTAGGTGTAAGGAAGTCCTGGGTGCAGGAGTCTCCTGGTGTAAGTGGCTCGTTGGTGTAGGAATCTCTTGGTGCTAATAACTCGTGGGTGTAGGAGTCTCCAGGTGCAAGTGACGTATTGGTGAAGGAATGTCCTGGTATAAGTAGCTCATTAGCATAGGAATATGTTGGCGTCAGTAACTCGTTAGTGTGGGAATCTCTTGGTGTAAGTAACTCCTGAATATAGGAGTCTCCTTGTGTAAGTGGTTCAATTGTGTACGAATCTCTAGGTGTCAATAACTCCCGGATGTCAGAATCTCTAGGAGAAAGGGAGTCCTGGGTGCAGGAGTCTTCTGGTGTAAGTGACTCGTTGGTGTAGAAATCTCTTAGTGCTAATAACTCCTGGATGTAGGAGTCTCCTGGATTAAGTGACGTATTGGTGTAGGAATGTCTCTGTGTAAGTGACTTATTGGTGTAGGAATCTCTTGGTGTAAGTAACTCCTGGATGTAGGAGTCTCCTGGCGTAGGTGACTTATTGGTGTAGGAATGTCCTGGCGTAAGTGACTCATTGGTGTAGGTATCTCTTGGTGTAAGTAGCTCCTGAATATAGGAGTCTCTTTGTGTAAGTGACTCCTGGATGTAGGCATCCCCTGTTGTAAGTGACTCACTTGTGCAGGATTCTCTTGGAGTAAACATTTTCTGGATGTAGCCGTCTCCAGGTGAAAGTGACTTGTCGTTGTGGGAATTTACTGATAATAACTCCCGGATGTAAGAATCTCTCGGTGTAAGTAACTCCTCGATGCAAGAATCTCTAGGTAGTGACGTCTGGATGAAGGAATCTTTTGGTGTAAGTAACCTGTTCGTACAATAATATTTTGGCTGAAGTATCTCAAAGATGGCGGAGTCTCTTGGTGTTAGTAAATCTTTGACGTCAGAATCAGATAGCATATCATCTGTACAAGCATCAGCTGACATGTGTAGCTCTCGGAAGCATGAATCAGAATGTGTTATTAACTCCCTGATGTTTGAATCGGTTGGTGTAAGCATGGTAACATCTTCATTATGAGAGTCCCGTGCTGTTTGCTGGTCCTTTCTACACAAATTTGTTAGAGAGAGCAAATGTCTAATGTTCGAATCAGTTGGTGTCAGCAATTGTTTAATACATGTATCAGAAGGGGCGAGTATCTCCTTGATATGAGAATCACTTGCTGTTAATAAATCCTGTGTGCACTGATCACATGAATTTAGTAAATTCTTGATATCTGATGAGTTTCCTGACGACCGAATGTTTGAAGTTGTATGAGGACATCCCTTGGGATCAGGATCATCTTGTCTGCTTTTGTCATCTTCGGACTCCTCTCCAGAATCGCCCATTTTCGCTTCAAGTCTCTCGCAAAGAACCTTCAGTCTCCGAATCCTTTGCAATCTTTCTCTCCTTGGTGTCAGCAATTGTTTAATACATGTATCAGAAGGGGTGAGTATCTCCTTGATATGAGAATCACTTGCCGTTAATAAATCATGTATGCACTGATCACATGAAGTTAGTAAATTCTTGATATCTGATGAGTTTCCTGACGACCGAATGTTTGAAGTTGTATGAGGACATCCCTTGGGATCAGGATCACCTTGTCTGCTTTTGTCATCTTCGGACTCCTCTCCAGAATCACCAATTTTCGCTTCAAGTCTCTCGCAAAGAACCTTCAGTCTTCGAATCCTTTCTTTCAGCAATCTTTCTCTCCTCTCCTTTACCTCATACTCCCTAATCCAATGAACAAATGTTCCGATTCGGACCCTCCATTCACTTAGTGATACAGGCATCTTGGCGAATCAATTGACTCAGTCACAGGAACAAGCCACGATCTGGAAGAATAATGGAAGGGGGGGGGCCCTATATTAAGTAATTAAACATAGCATTGGTCAAGTCCACATTTATACAGTAACACATTTATGGAAAATTGTCAGCTGAAGAGTGCAACTATATAAATAACAAGAAAAATAGAATAGTCACTCTGAACAGCACACATTGTTTTATTTTAAAAAGTACCTGGTACGTTTTGTTTCTCATAAACAATGACTGGAAAATAAAACTATAGTAGTAGTAGTAGTAGTAGTAGTAGTAGTAGTAGTATGAGAATAATTCATAGTAGTAGTGATTGTAGGAGTAACTAGTCAGTAGTTGTACTAGTAGTGGTCATTTTTCTCGTGCTGGCATTGCTGTCTGGATGGTGGATTTTGAAGGCTGCCCCAGGCCCCCTGGAGGGCATATACCCACATTAAAATGATTCTTACAATGTTAAGCCAGAACTTTGGATGGAATCCAGCCATGGGCTTTCAAGAAGAAGTAGAAAATGTCAACCAAAGGACATTTTTGTTGGGGGGTGCTGTTCCAAGAATGGTTTGGACTGCCTGGAAATGGCAAATTTACCCGATCTGAACTTGATATGAACTGACTGTGGACGGGGTACAGATGAGATGGAAATATTGAGGACTGTGAATGAACGAACCAGAATCGTATTATACACCTTTTTTACACGTTCTTCCCCGACCACAAACCGTTTTACGATTTTCTAGGACGGTTTCAGAACGTAGTGAGAACTAGTTTGATGTGATGGGGGCTTAAGCAATAAACGAAGGATCACAACTTTGGCTATGCCACTACAACTTCCGGGTACAACTTTCTGACCCTTAATAATGGGCACCATTTTGGGCTAAAAAATTGATGGCCCTCAAAAACGGTCATGGGTTTAGAATCTTCAGCCGCACACCCCCGTCCAAACCAAATCTGAGTAGTAATCGTAGTAGTAGTAGTAATATAGTAGATATAGTTTTATTAGTAGTAGCTGCAGTACTAGTAGTAGTAGTAGTAGTAGACTAGCGCTTAGAGACTTCGGTGGTAAGCGCTTTATAAGTAACGTTTTTTATTTTTGTAATATTTTGTTTTAGTAGTAGTACTTAATTGTATTAGTATTAATTTTACTTCTAGTATTCAATAGTAGTACTTGAAATTTTGTTAAAACTAAATGTGTGTTTTGGTGTGTTTTTTTTCTCGTAAACTACCTGGTAAGTTTTGTTTGACATAAGAAATGAATGGGAACATATAGTAGAAGTATTACTTGTATAATAGTAAAAGTAGTATTTTTAGTAGTAGAAGTAATATTAGTAGTATTAGAAGCAGCAGAAGTAGTAGTAGAAGAAGTAATAGTGGTGGTAGGAGTACGTAGTCGTAGTAGTAGTAGGAGCAGTAGTAGTAGTAGTAGCAGTAGCAGTAACAATCGTAGTAGTAGTAGTAGTAGTTGTTGTTGTAGAAGTAGTAGTAGTAATAGTAGTATAAATAGTAGGAGTAGTAGTAGTAGTAGTAGTAGTAGTAGTAGTAGTAGTAGTAGTAGTAGTAGAAGTACATGTAGTAGTGGTGGTTGTAACAATATAGTAGTCAGAAGTCGTAGTAGTAGTAGTAGTAGTATTGGCTATAAGTTGTACCTGAATATAGTTATAATTGCATTTGTATAGTAGTAATAGTATCACTACCAGTAGTAGTAGTCGTTGTTGTAGAAGTAGAATTAGTAGTAGAAGTAGCAGTGTTAGTAGTTGTAGTAGTCACAGTAAAAGTAGTAGTAGTTAGAAGTAGTAGTAGTAGTAGTAGTAGTAGTAGTAGTAGCAGTAACAATCGTAGTAGTAGTAGTAGCTGTTGTTGTTGTTGTAGAAGTAGTAGTAGTAATAGTAGTATAAATAGTAGGAGTAGTAGTAGCAGTAGAAGTACATGTAGTAGTGGTGGTTGTAACAGTATAGTAGTCAGAAGTCGTAGTAGTAGTAGTAGTAGTAGTTATTGTTGTAGTAGTGGTAGTAGTAGTAGTAATAGTAGTATAAATAGTAGGAGTAGTAGTAGTAGTAGAAGTATATGTAGTAGTGGTGGTGGTTACAGTATAGTAGTTAGAAGTCGTAGTAGTAGCAGCAGTAGTAGTAGTAGTAGTAGTAGTATTAGTAGTAGTAATTGTTGTTGTAGTGGTATAAGTAGTAGTAATAGTAGTATAGATAGTAGTAGAAGTAGTAGTAGTTGTAGTTGTAGTAGTAGTAGTAGTAGTAGTAGTAGTAGTAGTAGTAGTATTAGTAGTAGTAGTAGTAGTCATAATAGCAAATATTGAAAATGAATAGGGTAGGCCCCTAATCGACATTGTTATTGTCATCATTACTCAGTAGCTCAACCAGTTTCAGTACATTTTGTATATTCACATTCTAGACATTAACTTGATTTAAGCTTTAAGAAGATCATGTTGAAAGACAACAGCGATTTAATTGATCATTCAAACAAATATATATATTTAGGTGAACTGGCATGGATCTATTCCTGAGACAACGTGGAAATAATAATCTCTAGTTTGTATTAACTAAAATGTTATAAAGAAGATGACTTGTTTGACACTTTTGCAATGACTTTCAGCTAAATCAACTTACAGCCAATTCACTATAGGCTTTTTTTCAGCTCCTCAAATGACCCGAACATGCTTTCAATTAGCTAAGCAGTATTGACATTGCTCTTGAACCTACATATTTTCTCTCGGAAGTGTTTTTGTTTTCATTTTGGGGTATTTCAGTCATCATTTTTCGACCCATATTCATTTGGAATAAAGAAAACTAACATGCATTTACATGCATGTTTACTTACAAATATTGTGATATCATGATAAAATTAAGATAGGCTAGGAAAATTGGATACCTTAATTGTCTTGCGAATTCAGGCACTTCAGTTAAATCGATACGACTTCTACTCTAAAACTCGAAATGGACAGATCCATATTCGGGTAATCCCCCCCCCCCTCTAAATCACTGAACAAAGAAACAAACATACATAAACAAAGTGACTCAAGCAATAAAAAACACAATAAAGCAACAGAAAGAAAGAGAATTCACTATACATCGAATGTTTACAACAATCCAAAATTTTAAAAATTATACAAAATAACACCGAGAAACCCTTTTTAACACCCCCTCCGCCCCCCTCCCCCAGTAAAATAATAATAATAATACATAACATTTATTAGGCGCTTAATACTGATGTTTCTAAGCGCACAGTGTTCTGATTAAGAGAAGACTATAACCCGTAGAATTAAATTAGAAGAAAAAGCAAAAATACAAAAGTAACATAGATAAGGTAAGAAAAACAGTGGCAATCAACTAAATAAAGACAAAGACAAATATGGTGCGCACCTCCATTGACCGACGCACAACTGCAATTTACAATTTGAAAAGATAGGTTTTGAGTAGAGATTTGAATTGAGATACAGAGGGGGCGCAGTGAATAAAGGCGGGCAGTTTGTTCCAGAGAGCGGGGGCAATAACTGAAAAGGCGCGGTCACCATACCGGGTGTTAGTGCGGGGTCCAGGTGTTAACAGTAATGTGGAAGATGAACGAAGTGTTCGTGACGACGTACGGGAACGTAAGGATATGAGATCGGAAAGGTAAGAGGGGGCTAAGCCATTGATAGCTTTGTAGCACAGGAGAAGAATTTTGAAGGATATGCGGTGGTGAATTTTAAGCCAATGTAGTGAGTTCAATATTGGAGTTATGTGCTCTGATTTACGCGAGAGAGTCACAAGCCGAGCAGCGCTATTCTGTACCCTTTGAAGTGGGACTAGATGTGACTGAGGGAGGCCAGAAAGAGAAGAATTACAGTAATCGATATGGGTCGAGACAAAAGCATGGACTAATTTTGAAGTTGTGGGTCGGTCAAGTAGCCTCCTGATTCTACTGATCTTATATATACCAAAGGAAGCAGACTTACAAATATTACTAATGTGTTGTTTGAAAGTAAGATTGCTGTCAATATTTAAACCAAGGTCACGCACAGAAGCACAACAACTGAGAGAGCCATCACTCATAACAAGATCAGGAAAGGGGTCTGAGTTCCGAAATTTAGAAGTAATATGAATCATTTCAGATTTTGAATCATTAAGGCAGAGACAGTTTTGAAAAGACCAGGTTTTGATTTCATTGAGGCAACTGGTGAGTTTGTTCGCGGCTACTGTCCTGCTGTTTGGGTGAAGAGTTACATAAATCTGGGTGTCGTCTGCATACATAGTGTGTTGAATATTCTGATGAAGGTTAATAACATTTGAGAGAGGGCTGGTGTAAAGAATAAACAGGAGGGGGCCGACAACGGAACCCTGAGGAACGCCGCAGATGAGGGGAAATGATTCCGAGTTGGTGTCATTGATGATCACCTTCTGAGTTCGGTGCATGAGATAGGAGCGAATCCATTGAAGTACGGTGCCGGTGATGGAGAAGTCGTTCTCTAAGCGATGGAGTAACAGGTCGTGGTTGATAGTGATAGTTGATAGTTGATAGTACGTACAGTACTAAGCTTATTGGTATAGGACTACTGTTCGATACGCTTACCTTATATTCTGATGTGCGTGTGCACCATTACACCAAATGAAACTTAGAAGGGAAGTCAATTCTGTTTATCATTCTCCAATTTGCTTGAACACACGCAAGACAAAACACTCATCGTCAACGCCAATGTCAAATGTTGGCATACATGTATCATTGGCAATGGAACGTGTATGAACTGATATTATAATGCCGAAAACCAGCCAATTTACTATAAAAACAAGATTAATATACACTCAAGTCAACGTGGATCTTCCCCGCATAATGAGCGTCACGCCCTTCCTTACTTGACTCTTTCCGGGTTGTGTGTATGCGTGCACACCAAACACGATATGAATGTACAATTTTTGGTGTATTATACTTCTGATACTTTGTACCCCCCGCGTTGCAAAGATAATTTTTATAACGCCAGAGGCAGTGCACAAATATTTCGTGTAATGAAACCTTACTCATAAGTCATAACGCTGCTGCCATGGATGACTGAACAGCAGCCTTTTCAAAAATATTGTCAACACCCCCTTGTGCAAACACTCCTTGGTACCAATACGTTTTGGCTGTAGCATTCAATGTGGGAGAAAAGCCTCTACGCAGTGTTATTTAATTTAAGTCCGAAACATATTTGCATTTATTTTGTGCAATTGCGTAGAAAGGTAAAAACTGAACTCAAGATATAAAAAAGGGATCATTTGCAAGCAAATATTTTCTCTTTCTTATGATAACACAATCTTGTCACAATTTCGTATTCCTTGTTAATCTAAGCCTTGTCGCTAAGCATTCAGAATGGACAAAGTTTACTTGGAATGCTATCTTTTCCCCAAAAAGTCTACTGTCAATATATTTCAGGTTAGTTAACCTCTAACTTATATGTGCTGTCGAGACAACCGCATGGACCGGCCATACATATCTAATGCATGTAAAATGGTGACATGGACAAGTGAACAGAGATATCTTCCATGCAACATAGCATTGGTAACGTCCACACTTTTACAGTGACACATTTATGAGAAGTAGTAGCAATAGGATCAGTAGTAGTAGGAAGTGAGAATAGCTCTAGTAGTAGTAGTAGTAGTAGTAGTAGTAGTAGTAGTAGTAGTATCAGTAGTAGTAGTACTCATAATAGCAAATATTGAAAATGAATAAGATAGGCACCTCGGGCTCGTTCCTAGAAACCAACGTCATAACTTTATCCGCCGAAGATGTCTCTGATCTTCCTAAATCGTTTCACGAAGATCTAAATAGATAGATAGCTCGTGAGATCGATACTATCGGCGAGAAAAGGAGCCGAGACTTAGCCTTAGTCGCAATACTACCAGATTATTAAAAAAGTAATATTAGGAAAGATGCAATTATTTTAATGAATTAGGAATTTAAAAAAAAGATTGAAAATGATACCAGGAAATAAGAGATGGAATATACTTTCAAATTTGTGTAGATTATACAATAGAAGTAATTGTAAAATATAATTGTGAGTATTTCATTACATGACCGGTGAATCAGTTTTTTTTTTGAGATGGGTACCCCCCGGATATTTTCATTTTATAGTTTATAAAAATACACTCCTATATTTATACATATATACATATATATACACCCTTATATCTGATGTGCGTGTACACCGTTACACCAAATCAAACTTAGAAGGGAAGTCAATTCTGTTTATCATTCTCCTACTTGCTATAGTACACAGAGACGAAACACTCAACGTCAACGCCAATGTCAAATGTTGGCATGTATCATTGGCAATGGTACTTGCATAAACTGATATCATAACGCCGAAAAACAGCCAATTTACTATAAGATACAAGATTGCTTACACTCCAGTCAGCGTGGTCTATCCCGCATAATAGGTGTCACGCCCTACCAAACTTAACTCTTTCCGGGGTCGTGTGTATGCGTGCACACCAAACGCGATACGAATGTAAAAATTATATTAGTTATTGCTATTGCTATTTTGTATCTCCAGCGTCGCATAGCAAATTTGCATAACGGCTCCGTTCAAAGATCACGTGTAAACGGCATACCCGTCAATTTTCTCTCCATTTTTTGGCCCATATACATACCACAGAGGCAGTGTACGGGGGATCGATCTACCATTCCTAATGGGCTTTAATTTTGTCATTATTATTATCGTTATTATTCGTGTACTTTGGTATTGGTATTATTATTATTATACTTATTATCATTATCAACGTCATCATTATCATTATCGCACTGTTGCCCTTAAAGTTAGAACAATAATCCCTTTTTTCATGAAAATTGTCGCAATATGATTTATTCTTGAGAGCTAGTGTTAATATCTTCTCAGAGCTTTATTGGTCAATCTCTATGACCAATGAACTCTTAGGACTCTAACATTGATCTGATGACAGGTTTTGGCTGGGGTGTGAATAGGAAAAGGTGATAGGGGGAGAGGAATATATAGTATATTGTGCATGAACTGGACTGTGCATGCTATTTAGAAAACGGTAGAGATCGAGGTTAGAAAAAGAAGGAATTAGGTAAGAAATGTGTTTGGGAAGCATGATTGTGGTTTGAAATGAATTTAGTGTGCATGCATGTCAATCTGTGTGAGTATATGTTATACGAGTGTGAGTGTGGGTGTGGAAGGCACTTGAGTAGAATTAAATCACGGCAGCCTGATCAAGAGAGAGAGAGAGAGAGAGAGATGAAGAGAGAGAGAGAAACAAAGAGAAAGAGAGAGAGCGATATATATATATATATATATATATATATATATATACAGAGAGAGAGAGAGAGAGAGCGAGCGAGCGAGATATATATATATAGAGAGAGAGAGAAAGAGAGAGAGAGAGAGGGGGGGGGGGGAAGAGAGAGTGAAAGTAGGGATAATGGAGGGAAGATGTAGATTTAAGATTTGTTTATATTAGAAGTTATCATGTACGCATACAGTCCGTATGACAAACGTATACCCAACTTCGATTGATTCCCATTGACTGATAAAAACCTGTATGGCATTGCATTGTAATTCGTATTAAACAGTTAGTAACTCATATTCCGTGTAATGGAACCTTACTCATAACGCTGCTGCCATGGATGACTGGGCAGCAGCCTTCACAAAAGGTATTGTGAACACCTCCTTGTATCAATGATCTTGGGCCGCAGGATTCAATGTGGGTGAAAAGCCTTTGTACGCACTGTCATTTCAGTCTGAAAAATTATTTGCATTATTTTGTGCAATTTTCTATAGAAAAAGTTCAAATGTCAACTTGAGCTATAAAAAAAGGCTTACTTGCAAGAAAATGTTATGATTTTCTTTTTGTTTCGATGACACAATTTTGTCACAATTTCGTATTCCTTGATAATCCAAGCTTTGTCACTAATTAGGCATTTAGAATGGACAAAGTTTACTTGGAGAGCTATCTTTTTCCAAAAAAGTCTACTGTCAATATCTTTGAGGTTAGTAAACCTCCAATTTGTATGTGCTGTCGAGACAACCGTATGGACCTTACATATCTGATGCATGTAAAATGGTGACATGGACAAGTAGCAGAGAGATCTTCCACATCTTGAGATGAAATAATGCACCATAGCATTGGTAACGTCCACACTTTTACAGTGATACATTTATGAGAAGTAGTAGGAATAGTAGCAGTACAAGTAGTAGTAGCAGCAGCAGTAGTAGTAGTAGTAGGAAGTGAGAGTAGCTTTAGTAGTAGTAGTAGCAGTAGTAGTAGTATATAGTAGTACAGTAGTAGGAGTAGCTAATTAGTAGTTGTAGTAGTAGTAGTAGTAGTAGTAATATTAGAAGTGGGAGTAGTTGTAGTAGTAGTAGTAAAAGTAGTAGTAGTAGTAGTATAGTAGTAGTAGTAGTAGTAGTAGTATAGAAGTAGTAGTAGTAGTAGTAGTAGTAGTTGTTGTTGTTGTTGTTGTAGTAGTCAACTTATTACAAGTGGGAGTAGCTGTTGTAGTTGTAGTAGTAGTAGTATAGAAGTAGTAGTAGTAGTAGCAGTAGTAGTAGTAGTAGTAGTAGAAGAAGTAGTAGTAGTAGTAGTAGTAGTAGCAGTAGTAGTAGTAGTAGTATCAGTAGTAGTAGTAGTAGTATAGTAGTAGTAGTAGTAGTAGTAGTAGTTGTTGTTGTTGTTGTTGTTGTAGTAGTAGTCAACTTATTACAAGTGGGAGTAGCTGTTGTAGTTGTAGTAGTAGTAGTATAGAAGTAGTAGTAGTAGTAGTAGTGGTAGTATAGTAGTAGTAGCTGTAGTATTAGCTGCAGTAGTAGATGTAATAGCTGTGGTATAGTCCAAACATGTACCTGTGATAGATAGTAGTAGTAAAGTTATTACAGTGATAGTAGGAGTAGAAGTAGTTAGTAGTAGTAGTAGTAGTAGTAGTAGTAGTAGTAGTAGTAGTAGTAGTAGTAGAAGTTGTAGTAGTAGTAGAACTAGAAGGCTTTCCTCTTTACATCAAATCTTTATAGCAATCCGAAATTGAAAACTCACACAGAAATTAGATCGAGGTGTGATGGGAGTGCGTGGGTGGGTGTGGATGAATGAGAGAGAGGCCGGATTTTTTTTTTTTTTTTTTTTTTTTTTTTGGGGGGGGGGGGGGGTATAGAAAGACATGGATGTTCGTATATCAGGATATGTATGTAGTGTTGGAAGTGTGTGAGGATGCGTGGGTGGGTGTGGATGAATGAGAGAGAGAGATAGAGAGGCCGGAGGGGGGGGGGAGGGGTACAGAAAGACATGGATGTTTGTATATCAGGATATGTAGTGTTGCAAGTGTGTGAGGATGCGTGGGTGGGTGTTTACATAAAGAGGGCATGATCCTCGCAGCGCGGTAAGAGAACCCGGTTTGGGTATACGTCTATTCAGGTACTCTAATTGCACACAAAATGGACATGTAGGTCCTCGGTTTATACAGTAACTTTTGTCCAGGTGTTATATTCCTATGAACGTGTGTCCTAATACATGTATATACATACGGACCTACATTTAATATAATACATCTCCTCAATTAACACCAGAAACACATGTGTGCGTGTGAGTATTTTATATGATCGAGTGGGATATATACGAAGATTGGAGAGATATTTCATGAATATGGGGAGGGTAAACGAATTGAAGGGGGAGGGGTCAGATTGCGCAGATATATTTATATTAAAAAGGAGGCTGTACGTGTCCCATGTATGGATGTGGATTGGAAAAAGAATAAGCTAGTATGAATTCCTACAATGTATTGTGGTTATGAGTGACATATTTAGATATTGCGCGGGTGTGGTTGAGAATAGACCATCTGCTCTATATCCATAGATCTGTTGAAAATGGACGAGTCCAAATTTCTGTTGCATTTTAGAATGATAACTGCCATAATTATTTCCATTTACTGGTATTCATGAAATTTGCCCCACAATGTTCATCCTTTTTCCCCTTCGTTTTAATCATCTCTTTATAAAACTCTCATATCGAAATATCAACATGATTAATTTATATTGCCACATTTGTTTCAACTCCATCATACAACACATGCAGAGCTACGTGCAAATCCACCATTCGCTAAACACACACAAAATAAAAAAACTTACAAACTCATACACGAAGATCGTATGAACAAATCATTTTAATTTCACCTTTAATGGGACTTGGTAACATTGTTCAGACTAGTCCAGAATCTGCACGGTCCTTAATTGTTTCCCTACACACTTGATTCAAGCCGTCGAAGATGGCGTTATCGACAAACTCATAATTATGCTCATCAGCCCAGCGTCCTAATTTAATGATCACGCCATCATCGGCTGGTAGCAGGTAAGTGGGTAGAGGTAGCGTTAGCGTTTTAGAGTTCTGTGATTAGCGTGGTGGAGATCAAAATTAAATAGGCCAGATTCTGGACTATGTTCAGACGAGAGAAAATGATGCTAACGTAGTGACTTCAATGCTAGATGTACAATTAAAGATAATCTCAAAGTTTGAGTGAAAACAGACAATTATTTATGAAAAAATTTGGGAAAACTTATCTGATTGATTCCTTAATTCTCCCAACTGTATTATTACAATTTAATTACATTTTAGGTGAATGTAAATCGTCACAAAGCAATGAATTGGCTCTTTGTACCATTCCAGAAATTTAAGTGTTGAAAGATTTGTAAAAGCCTGTCTTATGTCTTTTTTCATGAAAAACGGTTGGGAAAATTCGAAAATTGTTGGGAGAATTTATTTTAGAGGGTGTTGCACTGCATCGCCTTTAAAGAAAACCATAGATATATTTGTGGTTTGAGAATGTTTAAAGGATTTTTTGCATAATACGTAACATTTCATACAAAAATTACACAGTTTTTTCATCAACCTTCAACAATGTTACCGAGTCATTGTTAATATTTTTATTTTTAGGCCGCCATTCTAGTCAAGCGTCACTTATGATGGCGGTTTCCTGCACAAACTTGTCCAAATACAATAATAGGGACTTTTACATTTGCACAACGAGAACGTGGATTGCCCTTTTAAGGCAATGTGACGTCCTTTTAAGGCAATACTGGCAGTGACGTCGCATTGCCTTAAAGGGATAGTTGAGTTCTGTTGTAGAGGGCGCTACACAACAACAAAAAAATGGTAAGATAATGAAAAACTGAGTGTCAAATTTGAAAGAACATAATATTTAAATGACAAAATCATCTTTGTTTGATCAATATCGGTTCAGAGACGGCTGAAATATAACGATTTCTAATACTTGTGTACCACCACAATTATTAGATATTTCGAAATATTTGAAAAAAACGTTGACAAAAAACGAAATAGGATTTTTACGTCGTATTTCAGCCAATGCCGATTTTACCTTTTTGTTGGCATTTTCGTGTTGCTTATATTACCCACAATTAGCCAGCTAATGTATAGTTATTTTTAATTAAATAATTAATTAACGGTCACCATGTTTTTTTAAAAGTGGAGCTGAATTGGTATGATCGTATTGGCTAAGTTTCACACATTTTGGGGTCAAAAATTATCTTCATAGCAGTTTTAGGTTCTAAAAGGGCACTAAAAATGTCATAGATAAGAATAGGAGCAATAACCATGCACTTTGAAAGCATTTGCGGTCTGAAAACAGAACTCAACTATCCCTTTAAAAGGGCAGTCCACGTTCTCCGTCGTGCAAATCTAAAAGTCCTTAATAATGATAATAGTGGGTTCTTGTATAACGCTCATGTCTGTCAGCTCCTGGCGCTCCCGATTATTACCCTGGCTTAAGCGCGGCTGCCATTACGGCGCTCTAGCATTTCAAGGAATTAATTCGTGCCAGGTACCCATTTCCATCACCTGGGTTGAGTTAGATAGTTAGGATAATACTTTACATTCATAATACTATACAATAGAAATATTAAGTTCATTGTTGTATGTATAGGCCTATATGTAAATCACATCTTGACGTTTGTATTATACCTTACGTGTACATGGTCACTTATTGTATTTAGAAGAAATGCAGAAATAAAATAAACTAATATGAAATAAAATTATTAAAATTTTGCTAGTCCACTTTTTTTAATGGGCCACCCTGTATAGGGCAACGAAAATGACCAGCAGGCTGCCGTGTCAAAAGAGTAGCACTTGATTGACTTACTGCACATATAGCTACAACTTAAACAAAAATAAGACGCTGGAAATACATTCACAATACATATAATTAATTCTATTGCAGCCTCCCGCATGTATTTATTGATAGTATTAATTTCATCTTGATCACAACAAAAAAAAGAATCAAAACAAAAAATTGTGGCTGAACGCCTTTATACTTGGAATGCATGGTGAGTACACTGTATAGAACATTTATCTTTATGAGGAACACCAGTAACATATTTTGCAAAACATTTATGCAAATGATATAAACAAAATACAGTACATGCTTGTTGTTGTCATTGTTGTAAAACATGTAGTACCACATATATATATAATGTCCATCAGGCTAACCCATTATAGGCCCAGGGACATTCCCTTGTAAGTGTGAATAACAAATACAGAAACTGAGAGTTGTTAAAAATTGTCAATTTTACATTTACTGTATGAGGTGCCTTGAAACTCAAAATGGAAACTGGTGGTCCTTGCATTAACTCTTTACATGCCATTTAAAATAATCTCCCTGTGCCACATTGTATTGAAAATGGGATAGATATACCAAAGACTTAACTGTTTTCAGTGCAAGATTAATCTACACCAGTGTTAAAAGGGTTGTCATGGAGCTAATCAAGACCAGAAATGTCTCACTTTGCAAATACATTGTCTTGTACAAACCATCCTTCTGTCAATCAAAGCCTATTGTTTTGCGCAAAATTGCACGGAAGGCAAAGGAGCGACCATGCGGAGAGGCGAAGAAGCAAGCGAAGGGATTTTTAGCACTTGATCATACGATTGCATTTTGCGAAAATCAAAATAATCGCAAAAACCAATAATCAATCGTACGACCAAATGCTAAGCTTTGTGTTACGGGGCTTAGAAAATTATCACAAGTATGTGAAAATGATTAGGCTCTTCTTAGGGGACTGTATAATAAGATACCGCTGATACTAGACTATATCGAAGTACCATCTCACTAAACTTGCACCATCAAAATACATCAAAAGAGAACTTGCTCATCTACCTGCACTGGCGCTGCTATGTTAAGATTGAAAATTCATCAGCGATGGTAAACAAAAATCAAATCAACAAATTATGAAAATGGAAGCAGATTTCACGACATTATATAGAGCAATGGGATTATGCATAATGCAAACAAATATGGGCATATGATGTTACATCATATACCGACTGAAATGAATGCTAGAATGACAAGCCACTTTTGACTGGACTGCAATATATACAGCCAATACTAAAATGAACAGAACCACTACCTTATTAAATCTCCATCATCAAATTAAAATTGGTATTTGATAAAATGATAAGCACTTGCAATGTCAGAACATCAGAATGACAATTAGAGATGGTAAACAAATACCAAATCAACAAAATACAAAAGTGGAAGCAGATTGATTTACCTATATAGTAATATAAACATATTTACATTTGCATGATCTACAACAAAACAAATATCGAGATGAAAGTACAAAAATATAAACAAATTATCATACACCATATTACTAACCTGAATGAATAAATGAAAACATTATGATTATACAATAATAAGCAAGGCAACTTATGAACATGACCCTGTGCTTCCGATATACATGTACAACAGTTGACATTAATACTAGAATGAAAGCAACCAAATCTATAAATGAAACATGTTTAATCAATTAAAAAATTATAACAACAACTATAAACATGGTACCGACATGCGACGTTAGAACATGAGAGAAAAGAGGCACAACTGGTAAAATTTCAAATTAACAACATAATTGAACGCGAATATCACAATCTACAGAGAAATGTAAAAACAACTTTACATTCACTTGTACTGACCAGCGGAGAACGGATTCGAAATAACCATATTCAACGATTATTTCTGTCCACAATATAATAATGTTGGGTAGCACACTAATTAATTCATATTGCACTTTCACATGTATTATATAGACATGTATATATATACGCATGCTGAAAGACCTGTTTATTGCACTATATCTTGCATAGATAGTTCAAACATCACGAATTTTTCATTCCATTCTCTTTCTTTAACATTAAAATATGTGACAACCTACAACAATCGCTTAAAGATTAAGTTGGGTTCTTGTACATGTCATACGATTGAATTGTCAAAGGAAATGACCGCAAGCGACTGAAAATGTTATGTCGCACATTATGGTATAGTGTGAGGTTTTGGGATCATCATATCAATAAGAACAGTTCTGACTTAGTCTTGCTGAAAGCCGCATGGACCGTTCTCAGATGTTTGGGACTACTCAAACTGTGGTATGAAATTTGTTCCAGATATTTCAGAAATTTATTGTCATATTTCGACTATGAAAACATTTACTGAGCCATTTTTTCAGGGTATTTTTTCTGTGGTTTTCTTCCACACCAACAAAAAAGTAGACTGAATAAAACTCTGAACTTATTTCCGGCCTCTCCAAGAACTTATGATTTAACATATTAAGATGGCACACGTCAAATTATGAATTTGAAATCCATCAAGGGGATGGCGTCTGTCGGTTTGTCTTTGTCTTTCTCTTCCTTGGACGTCCGTCTATACTGTCACCCTTTGAACCTTCGCTCATTGTTTGTTTGTCCCCTCTTGTTCTTCCATCTTCGCCGCTAGAGTCAGTCTGTCGGTTTGTCTTTTTCTTTCTCTTACTTGGACGTCCGTCCAGACTGTCATCCTCGAAACCATGGATTTTGCTTTGGTTGTCCCGTCTTGTTCTTTCATCTTCATCGCTAGAGTCAGTCTCTTGGTTGGTCATCTTGTCTCTCTTCGTTGAGAGTTCATCCATACTGTGATCCTCGAAACCATGACTATATCTACGTATGGAAAACAAATAATCAATTGACCAAATAAAATTTGGCAAGCTTTGTTCGTCGTTAAGTAAACGTTTAATACTCGGACTGGTATGAATGCTTCAATATTTTTCAAATGATTCAACAATGAAGAATGGTTCGTAATAATTGAGTATATTTATTGCGTGAGAGAAACATGCCTATATATATTAAAAAACGTTCAGCCGAACGGAGTTCCGACGAAATATAGTGTTAAAGGTACTACGTCCCATTTGCAGGCCAACAAACTGAAAAGTTTCAATTCCAACGGCATTTGGAGGACAACACTAATTTAGAACTTCCCTCAAAACGAAAGTGCTTGACAAATGGCTTTTAGTGAGAAAATAACGACCATAAGTTGTCGAATCGACTTAAGTGATTGTAATCACCTTTAACGAATGGTCGTTATGGTTGTGCTACATAAAAATTCAATCAGTTTAATTTTGTTCATTACAAGCAGTGGGTTATTGATATAGACAAATGCTCAAGTGCCTGTTACAGCTCATTTTATGTATGTTATTACCAAAGAAAGTAAGATGTCAGTCACTCATTAGTGCCTGGCAGTAAAGTCTAGCAGGTAAACGGTTCCCTTGCATAATTTGAATATTAGGAAACGGCTAATGTTTAAATCACACATATTAGCACATACATGACACATTCATAATTCCTGCAAAGTTCTACATAATTCGATTTTGGCTGTAAAAGGGACATAGTATGTTTAACATAATTATGTTAGAGAGACGATTTAGACTACGTTCTTGGGAATTTTAAACACGTTCGTGGGCATTTGTAACATTCCCATGAACGCAGGAGTTATTTTATACCTTTTCACAACGTCAACAATCTTTGCGTACCCCTATTATATTGTGTGCTGCATCAATATGACAAAATATATCTTTGTTTATTGGTTTAAGTTGTTTTCTGTCAAGTTAAAATAATTTTACTAAATTCGAATGCATATGTTTATTTATATACCCATGAACCATGTAAAGACCACGAATTTCCATTGTTGAATGGACAATAAAATATAAAATTATAATCCATATGAACCCTATGTTTGTATGGGTGCAAGAAGATGAAGGGTGCGCGATATGCACCCGGCGTAGTCTATATCAAGGCCTAATGTTGAATAACAAATAAATTAAAGTTGAATTTGTCATCAAATTTATGTCAATATTCGAAGTACAAGATTAAATATGTTTAAATCCCTCTCAGGGTTAGGGCGAGGGATATAATAATCCGCAATGCCAACATTTTCTTGACACAATTTTAACGGGGTAAGAGCATTTTTTTTTGTCCCGAAAATTTGGCCGATCGATATTTCGTTCCGTTGGGGGGGGGGGGGGGGGGGGGGGGGGGGTAAGGTCACCAAAACACATACACACAACAAAAAAAAAACATTTGAGGGGGGCTTCGACCAACCCCCCCCCCCCCCCCCCCCCCCCCCCCCCTCCCCTCCCCTGCGTATGCGCCTGTGTACAACTAATGCACACATTGTGTGTTAGTTCCTGGAGTGTCTTCGCACGCGCAGGTTCGGTCGCCTGAGACTGGTCTTTGTGTTGTTTATGCAGGGGCTTGTTCGGTGTACAATAGTTTATGTTGTTGGTTGCTAGGCCGGACAAACCTAGATCTTGTTCCACCTGGCAATGGCAGACTGATGTATGCGGGATGGGCCTAGGCGGGGAGAGCCGGGGATCTGGCGCGGGCGGGTGAATTCTCGCGTCTTTGGTCTATATGGGAGCATGCAGACATGTGCAGGATTTGATGCACGCTGACGATAGTCTAGTACTTAATTTATACTGGGAATCTTGCTCAACAAGCCTAGCTTCTCTGAGATCCCCTTTTTTCCACTCTCAGTTAAATCAAGCAATATAAAATATTTTGTCTTACCTACATCAGTATTTTGTTACTTGTATAAGTATGTGTCATTTAAATGTATGGTTATTTGAGTGGAAAACTAAAACAATCAAATGAATAATGATGCAAACCCATTTCATCAACCCAGTTATGGCTCAATCGGTAAAGGCCGGGTCACACAGAGGGGACGCATGGGGGACGCATGCTCAAAAAATCCCGACGCACACAGCGAATGACGACGAATGCATAGCGTGGGTCCAGCGCGCTCGAGGAACGAGTAACGAATGATGACGCACACCTAGCGAACGACAACGCACTGGTCAAAATTCCAAATTTCCATTGCGCTGGCCGTGCGTCCACCATGCGTCCCCTCTGTGTGACCGGGCCTTAAGAGAAGCGTACGATAATCCTAGAATAGTGGGTTCGAAACCTAGTTATTATTTCTTCCTATTTTTTGCCTTTATGAATAATGAGGCAAAGCAAAGTATAATCAATTGTGTGTGTGTCTGTAATTGGGTTTTTACAGACGTGTATCAATCAGATACGATTATTTACGTCTGGGACCGACCTTTAACGTCACCATCCGAAATTCTAATTGGTTGTGACCTCTTTCCAAGCCGCTTTGATTAATTTATAGGATGGCTTGCCTAGGTTTAAAAAGACGCACACGGACTCGACGTGTACACCTCAGGGTGCACATCTGCTCCCTCTAGGGGGCAAGTGTGCACCCCAAAGTTGGGTGCTGCTATTGGCTCCACTTCTTTAGATACCAAATTTTTATGGTATGTTTTTCCATGGTTGGCTGCATAGAGTTCATTATGTAGAGGTGTCGTGGACGAGTGGATACGTCGCTGGACCGTCGATCACAAGGTTCGCGGTTTGAGTCCAGCCGCGGCACCAATGTCCTTTGGCAAGACATCCCAGGTAAAGAAAAACGGTACCAGTTCAAATTAACTGGTACTGGTACCAGTTGATTCCAGTGGAGTGAACTGGTTTCAATATGGATATTGGTATAGTGCAATCAACTGGAATCAACTGGATTCCAGTTGAGGATTGCAACTAGTACCATTTGATACCAGTTGATTCCAGTTGGAAACCAGTAGATGATTACCAGTTGTTACCAGTTGAAACCAATATATGATTTCCAGCTGTTACCAGTTGAAACCAAAAGGTTATTAGCAGTCGTTACCGGCTGGAAACCAGTAGAATTTCCGTTGGATATTTCCAGTTGATTTACCAGTTGAAACCAGTTGAATACCAACTGGTCTCAAATGGTCCACTTTGGTTGTATGGGTTTTAAACTGGAACCAATCGGTAGATATACCAGTATAAGGCCTATTGTTTTTAACCGGTATCAACTGGTGTAACAATTTAATACCAGTATGGTTAATTGGTTTTAATTGGAATTGACTGGTTTGTGTTCAGCATGTGCCAGTAGAGTCAATGGGTTTCAACTGGGATATACAGGCGCGTGTGAAGGTTACCAGTTGTAACCAGTTGTATATATCTCTATGGTGTGGACTAGAGTACTTGGTGTGGACTTAGGAAATATCAGGATTTACAATAGAAAATCTCCTTTATATCACATATTATTTGGAATATCTAGTGAACACCTACATCGCAAGAAGGAATCACAAAGGTAAGCAGACATTTTGTGGGCAAATTGTTTATACTAACACTGTTAAAAACTATCGAATCTTTTTTGAAACTCCCGCCTTTTTGTAGTGGCGCCACGTCACTGCAACCATGGCGGCCTCCGCTCCGGAGCAATTAGGCAACGAAACAGAAGATAATTTTATGACTGTCAGTCCAGGGAAAAAACAATCAGCAAAAAGACGAAGAAAAGAAAGTAGAGAAGTGGAAACACTTAAAATGCACGATACTTCGAATTCGGATAAAGAAAATGATACTTTCTCAACCCCCAAACCACCTGACTTAAAATGCTTTTTAGTCCCAATAGACAAAACGAAAAATCTAAACAATCTGAATCTCCTAGTGATAGCTAAAGCTATACATGCAGTGGTGGGCAATAATCCAGTGGAATTCGTGAAGCATGTAAGGAATGGAATCATGGTAAAGTGTAAAAACTCCAAGCAAATGAGAAGTGTGAAAGAAATTGAAAACATCGGAAATATCCCCGTGAAGGCGGAAGAGTTGAGAAATTGGGTGAAAGGAGTGATATATGGTATCCCCGTCGAAATGACAGAACGAGAAATCCAAAATGAACTGACTAAACAGAAAGTTGTGGGGGTTAAAAGAATGATGAGTAGAAGAAATGACAAAAAAGAAAATGGTTCTCAAGGAAGAGAAGACAAAATAAAAGAACCAATTCTCACTAGGAATATCATTCTATCATTTGACCGCACCAACCTCCCCTCTGAAATAACGTTTTGTTACCAATTATTTAAGGTTAAACAATTCTTTCCACCCACACTCAGATGTTTCAAATGCCAACGTTTCGGCCACGGAATAGCACAATGTGAATCCAAGCACAGATGTGTTCGCTGTGGGGAGACGCACTCCTTCGACGAATGTCCCCACAAAGAAACGCCAAAATGTGTTAATTGTGGAGGCGAACACTCTGCGGCATATTTGGGATGTCAAGAAGCCCAAAAAGCAAAAGAAGTGCAAAGAATCAAAATAGAAAAAAAAGTAAGCTATGCTCAAGCTGCCAAAGTTTGGAAGAATGATCAAGATCAAGCAATGGATACAAACCAAATCCAACACGCTCCTCTTTCACAAGAAAGACAAGCGGTAGACTTTCCGGTACAGATAAACAAACAAACACCCCAGATAAAAGAATCTGAGAAGGAAATTAAAACTTATCCCAAACAACTAAAACAAAGCGAAGGCAGACAACAAAACAGAAATACGAAAGAAAATACTGCACACCAAGATTATTCTGGAACCACGCAGTATGTTCATGAAGGAGGAGAAGTTTGTAAAAATGAGAAAAACTTCGTTGTCAATGCCAGTAATGAAGAAATAATTTCATTTATTGTATATATTCTTGCAAATTTTAATCAAAAGAAAGATAATCCAATAAGCCTGATTGTAGGAGCAGCTCTCAAATTTTTCAATCTCACTAAAGAAATGTTAAATGAACAAAATGTTATTGACCTGGTATTTTAGTCTGTTCGCCTCCGTGACCCTAAATATACTGCAATGGAATGCGCAGGGCATAAATGGTCACGGAGACGAACTGAGACTTCACATTAATAATAGACAAGAAATAATTCATTTAATTTGCGTGCAAGAAACTTGGCTATTAGAAAACGAAAATTTTGATATAAATAATTATGAAGGAGTTTATAGAAATAGAAAAACAGGCATACGAGGTGGATGTGCTATATACTTCCATAATTCGTTAGGACATAACAAAGTTACAGAACATGAAGACATAGAATGTCAAACGGTGAATATATATTTCAATCAATGTATATACACAGTGGTGAACTTTTATAACCCATGTAAAAAGATAACACCACAAATATTGGATAATATAACAAAAAATGCAAAAGAAGCTAAAAGAAAAATTATATTAGGAGACTTTAACGCACATAATACTTTATGGGGTAGTGACAAGACCGACGGAAATGGAAAAATAATCGAAAAATACATGTTGAAACATGATTTTACGATTTGTAACCTTGGGGAAGGTACAAGAATTGACCATAGAACGACAAAGCGTTCAGCATTAGATTTATGCTTTTCATCTCCTAATATCTCCCATAAGATTTCTTGGAGCGTAGAATCTACCACTTTAGGAAGTGATCATTTTCCTATATTGATAGAAATAGGAAATCAAAATGATCTTCCAAAGATTGATCCGGAAGAAATAAATTGGTCACTTGCTAATATTAATTGGGAAACATTCCAACAAGCATGTGAAGAAGAGATGATAAATATAGACGAACATAATGTAGAAGAAGCTTACATTATATTTGTAGAAACTTTGAATAACATAATGATACGTCTAGGAAAAGTGAAATCAAAAAGAAGACAAAATCCTGTTCCCTGGTGGAACAAGGAATGTTCACAAAGTATAAAAGAAAGAAATCACCTAAGATATCTAGCAGAGAAAAGAAAAACTGGAGAGTATGTAGAAGATTACCTGATAAAGAAAGCAGAAGCACAAAAGATCAAAAGACAAGCAAAACGAGACTATTGGATCACCTATTGTAAGGAAATGACTCGTTTCACATCAATGACAGACATTTGGAATATGATACGTAAAATAGAAAATAGTAAGACTAATAAGAAAAATAAAAACATTAAATCGATAATATACGAAGAGAAAGAAATAATAAATCCTCAAGAGGTTGTAAATGTGATGGCTAATCATTTTGAAAATATTAGTGAGAGTACAATAATAAACAATGAAGCCGAAAATATAGTTAAAGAATATATTATGCAAGAAAATGTAAATGACGATCAAGAACAACGTAGAAATCAGTCTTTGAATCAAAAATTTACTATGCAAGAATTCAATCAAGTCCTGAAAAATCAAAAAGATACAGCACCAGGAAAAGATAAAATTGGATATGAAATCTACAAGAAGTTACCAGTACAGATTAAAAATAAAATGTTAAAAATTATGAATAAGATTTGGGAAAGTGGAAACATCCCCCAACAGTGTAAACACGGAATCTTGATACCGATACTAAAAGCAGGTAAAGATCCACAAAAACCATCATCGTATAGACCAATAACATTAACTCCCATCTTTATAAAGATATTGGAAAAGATGGTTTATAGAAGACTAGATTGGTATTTAGAAAATAAAAGTATTTTTCCGAGCATACAGAGCGGATTCAGAAAAGGAAGAAGCTCTACAGATAATATTATACTACTTGAAAATAGTATTCAGCAAAGCTTAGGGAACCATGAACATACTCTAGTCTGCTTTATAGATGTAACAAAGGCATACGATAAGTTGTGGTACAATGGTTTATTATATAAATTACTCAAATTAGGAGTGAAAGGAAACATGTATACATTTATTCAGAACTTACTACAGAAAAGAACCTTCCAAGTGAGGAATGGACAGACATTATCTAAAATATCTACCCTAGCCAATGGATTACCACAAGGAAGTGCCCTTAGCCCAATTTTATTCAACATTATGATGCATGATATACCATTGGAAAAGGAAGTGAATTTATCATTATTTGCAGATGACTGTGCTATATGGAAATCAGGTAAAAATGAAACGTTTGTTCAAGACAAAGTTCAAACATACCTACATCGGTTAAATGAATGGTTTAAATACTGGGGAATTTCAATATCTCATGAAAAAACAGTTTCGCTTCTATTTACAAATAGTAATAAAAAATGTGAACTGAATCTTGAAGGAGTACCCTTGCCTTTTGTACAGGAGCACAAATTCCTAGGCTTAATGTTTGATAAAAAATTAAGTTGGAGACCACATATTCAGGATATAGTAAAAAGATGTAAAATAAAATTGAATATTTTGAAGAAAATAACTGGTATATCATGGGGAAATGACTCCCACTCTATGCTTATTATATATAAAGCATTAATACGTTCACTATTTGACTATGGATGTGAAGCATACGATTCAGCTTCAAACTTAGTAAAGAATACATTGAACTCAGTACAATATCAGGCTTTAAAAATTATAACTGGTGGCCCTATTGGAACTTCATTACAATCCCTGCTTAAAGAAACAGGAGAAGAACCACTAGATATAAGGAGAAAAATGCTGACGAATAGATATTATTTTAAAGTGAAATCTACTCCCGAACACCCAGTCCGAAAATGTACAATCAACTGTTGGCAGTATGAAAATCTTAAAAAAAAGAAAGGAAAAAAGCCCTTTGGTTTTAGAATTCTAAACGAGAAAATAGTTCAAGAATCGGATGAAGTTGAAGAAAACAGACCAATACCATTTCCACCATGGCATTACATTCCACCCACCATCTCCACTGAATTACATACTTTAATCAGCAAGAATGACAACCCACACTATCAAAAAGCCAAATCTTTAGAAGTAATAAACACTAGATATAAAACACACCTACATATATACACAGACGGATCTAAAGATCCTAAAAGAGGCAACGCAGCAGCAGGCTTCTACGTACCAGCGATGAAAATTCATGAACAGAAACGATTACACAATGACACATCGTCATACAGGGCAGAACAAGTAGCCATTATTATGGCATTAGATTGGATTGAAAACTTGAATATTTATGTTGGTATAGTTATTCTTTCAGACTCTCTGAGTACAATAAATGCAATAGAATCGCAGATAAAAGAAAATTTCGTAATAGAAATACTGATAAAAATAACACATCTTCATTATAGAGGTATAAACATAACGCTAGAATGGATCCCATCTCACTGTGGACTAGTAGGGAATGAAGTAGTAGATAGTTTTGCTAAGAGAGCATTAAAGAAAAACATAGAAATTAACAATGATCTTAATGTACAAGAACTGAAATCAATACTGAGTAAAAGAGTACGAGAAATTGGGGAAGAAAGATGGAAAACGATAGAATCACCTTTAAAACGATTTGAGAATCATTCATGTATATCAATCAAGGTAAACAGATACAGTGAAGTAATATTACATAGATTGAGAATGGGTGTTCTTCAACTGAACCAACAAAAGGCTAAAGTGGGTTTAAGTGAAACAGAATACTGTGATTATTGTAACATCAGTGAAACAGAAGAACATTTTATATTTTATTGTAATAAGTATATCATTGAACGAGCAATGCTTTTCTCAGATTTAGACACCAAAACAATAGAAGAAACAAAAAGAATACTTTTCAAGTTTTCACAGAAGGCTCAATATGCCATCCTACTATATATCCATAGAACAGGTCGCTTCAAATAAAACAAGAGACCTAATAAGTTTACCTACAAGTAAAGTAAAATAAGCCAAAAGTACTTCTTTCCCCTATCGCTTCTTTAGGAGATTCTCATAAAGAGAATAAAAGGAGGAATAAATAAAGAAATATAATGTATGTAGGTATGTAATATATAGGCCTATATAGGCCATATATAATATTAAATAAAGACGTTAATTTTTCAATTGTTCTATTTTTATGCATTGATACTAACAAAGAGCCCACTTAAATGTTTGCTTACAAATAGTGATAATGTGATAAGATTTGTATATCAATTTACTTGAATGGATTGGAAATTCGGTTTCAGGAGCGCCTCTGTACGATGTGTCTCAATTTATAGTGTTTCTGTGTTTCTGAGTGGTCTAGGCACCGTGCGTTATAAAATTAAAAGATCACTGCGCACGCACGCCGAGTAGCCGAGAAGCCTGTTTCACATCGGGCAAAGCTAGTTTTCCATGCCATCGAAACCGGGCTGACCAGATTAAACTTTAAAAAAAAGCAGAAACACGAAGTTGCAAACCATCTAGAGACTCCTAAAAAATTGCGTTACTTTTTAATTATATCATTACAAATCTTTATCCTCAGTTTTCTTATTTATAACTGATTTTCCTTATAAAATTAAAAATAATTATGGCGTATATATTCAACATTGAATGAACGCCAATAAACAATTACCCAACAACAACAACAACCAGTTGTGTCAACTGGTTTCAACTGGTACCAGTTGAATCCAATTGAAACCTGTAAAAAAAACTGGCACATATTCCAGTTCCTTCAAATGGATTCAACTGCTTCCAGTTGAAAAACCAACTGATTTCATCTGTTTTTGTTTACCTGTGATTCATGTACATTTGCCACACTCCACCCACGTAAAGTAAATGGGTACCTGGTAGGAATTTATTCCATGAAAATGCAGAGCGCGTGACAGCTGCTCAACTCAAGCCAAGCTAAATGTATTGCATTAATGTAGAGCGTTTAGAGAATTTTGATAAAGTAAGTGTTTGGCGCTTTATAAGCAAATATAATTATTATTAATTATCGGTAATAGGGTCAAAACCAAACGCCAACTTACAACTTAGAAGGGGTGAAGGGGATTTAACAACAAGTAATGTCTATTAAACAGAATTGTTTATCAACTCACTTTTAGGTTAGATTTTATGGATTCTGATCGATATGATATATGCTCATCGAATCGAAAAAAACATACCGAGAAGGCTTGATGATATTCTGTTGACCTATGAAGGTATTACCCGTCACACGACTCGAATTTGCTGCATGTAAGCCTATATTACCCCTCGATTGAAGTATCTGGTGTACTGATGGAGGATGTGCTAATGCTGAAAAACAGAAAAAAGATCAATGCATAAAGGCCAATGATAAGGACGACAACAACCACGATACCAACAGAAGAAGAAGAAAAATAAAAAGAAGAAGATCTACAAGTAGAATTACAAGAAAACATCTTGAAATTGCTTAAAGAAAGATGACTTCGAGCACAGCGCTATAGCGGACCGATTTATATGCCGCACCCAGTGGCGGATCCAGGGGGGGGGGGGGACCCGGGCGCCCCCTCCCCCTCCTGAGAAAAAAACATGTAAAAACAAGTGATTTTTACCTTTTTTGGGGGATGGCGCCCCCCCCCCCCTCCCTGGCGCTCAAGGGGGGGGGGGTGCAAATTTGCAAATTTTCGAGGCTCCCCCCCCCCCAAAAAAAAGTGCTCACTACCCTCCCCACCCATTCTTAGCATAAAATATTTCATGTTGTCTCTGCTTTCCTGCAACCCCTTTTTATCTCAGATTTTATCGATCATTTAACTTTGGCAAGTGATCACAAATGCGTAATTTTTACAATTTTTATGACGCGTGCCTCGGGCCAAACACGCTTTTTCTAGGATTTCCTTGAAAAATGACGAAGGTAGTTTCAGGGGCTTTTCAGAACCATTACAAGCAACTTTTTAAGGGGAGGAAATGAAAGGGAAAATCTGTACCCCGTTGGTATCACCGCTCCACCTGATCGTAAATGCATTGATAGAACAAGCTTCTCCGTGAAATGCTTTACCTTGGAAATATGTGTTGAATTTGATCGTCTGTGTAGTGGTTTGAACCAAGTTAAGCGTCACTAATGTTTCATCACTTTCATTCGTTAGATCGAGCTGAAAGTATTTTGTCTCTTTGGGTTTCAAGCTCATGTCACTGTGCTGAATAGCCTGAGGAAAATGACAGATGAAATAATCAGTTTGTATGCCCGATTGTATGAACAATGTGCCAAAATAAAAACAGATATAGAGATTACTGATGAAAATACTAAGGAAAACCTTTATCTAATAAATTTGAATATTTTGCTACTACTTTAATTTATTACGATTATAAGTTCTTTCCTTCAATTCGATTATGTTGCCAGACAAAGTAACGCATGTATAGTAGAATTATTATTTGCAGATATGTATTTACTTTTGTAATCGGGTATATGTGCTATAAAGGACCAGTTGGTGTTAATACTTGGATAAAAGTGTAAATTAAATATTGTTTGCATGGACTGTTAAAGACAAATTTGAATTGCTCCCGTTTCCAGCTTGCCCTTGTTTCAATTCATGTTAACTAGTTATAGTAATGCCAAGACCAGTCGTCAAAAACACTTACCTTTGTTTCGGGACTCTTCCCATCCAGCTGGCAAGAGACGAGTAGTGTGCTACGCCGAAACACAATATCATCGTCATCGCCCTTCACAGGTTGGACACGGGGGTCATTTAATACATGGACATTGTTCTGAGAAATCAAGAATACAAACAAGGATTCTGATAAAGTAATCTGGAGATTATCAAGAAGATAGAAATCATATGTATGCCTGTATCAGCTTTTGTTCAACTGAAGTCTTTGCCACGCAGGAATCGTCCGAAGGAATAACCTGTGGTTGCATGGGTCAACCAATTCATTTAGATCAGTTTAAATGGGCTTTAGCTGTCAAGAAAATCGGAAAACCAAGATGACGTCGAAAATGGCCAACAATTGAGAGAAACGGCCAGAAAGAGTTTAGGACCTGCTATTCACAGTAGAGATGTCACAGATAAGTCTAAAAGCATATAATTCAGGCATTGGATATTCATTTATTCGTTTAATTGATATTATCAATATGGACAATGTAATATAATCTAACATGCAAGACAGCAGTCAAGATGGAAATTTTACAAACGTGACAAACAAGAGGAAAAAGAGTTAGTTTAGGAAGAATAAGGGGCTGAAGAAGGTTAACGTTTTATATTAACATTCACACATTTACGCTTACAGAGATGAATTTGCTTTAAAAAAATCCTTCCAGCTAATACAGTCTTATACAGACAAGGCTTGAAAACCGTTAATGTTGAATGGGAGAGTAAAACGTACATCTCATGTATCCACCTTGAAGTAAAATAACTTAAATACGCCATAAATTATGGTGTTAAATCTCCGTTTACCCATTTCTGGCCATGAGGCTTCCTGACGAAACGAACCTCCAGTAGTGGTCGTCTATTTGAAGGCAAGACACTAGGTAGAAATGACATGCATGACAGTAATATGCCCTCCAGAAATAGCCAGTCCCAATATAAGGCAAAGAATCCTCCGGAAAAATGGCTGATTGAAATCTCTAGCCATCGTTCTCGTACTGAACAAGTAATTTCGGAAGAATGTTGAAGCCGTTTAGGTGTACCTTCAAATAAACCAAACAAATTCAATTTATTTTAAAACGACAAGAAACAACTTAAATCTCGGAAGTTAGCTAATTAGGGTTAACCTAATTATGCATAGTATTTTTGCGACTGGAGTACAATTCAAAAGGGTAAAATTACAAATTAGAACAAGACTGGACATTATTTTTATACTAAAATGAACATACTTTTTGTGAATATGAGAACTACTTCTATATTTAATTTTCAATTCAAATCAATAAACTCTTATTTCCTTCACTTCATTTCAGAAAGACTGAACATATGATTTAGTTACCTGACTGATTCCAGGAGTACAGTATGGTCTGTACTTTGTTCGGATCAGTGACTAGTGCACAGTGAGGTATTATCAGCTTTGCCGGTTTCTTAAAGCTTAGCCCAGACGGGTAACACTGGAAGCCATGGCTAACGAGAATCTCGTTGTCTTTAAGTGTGAGGCCATCTGGAATCTTGGTCAGTACCTGAAGGCTGATTTGTTTATCTTCCTCAAGAGCACCAGGTGGAATGCGGAGTGTAAACCCATGGGATCTGGTAGACAGCTCTCCTCCAATGGCCCCGAAATTTCCAGTTGCAGAGCTATCATCTGATAACAGCAATTTATTAACAGTATACTTTGTACATCACAGGTAATATATCATACGTAAAATAAATAAGTAAAGACCAAATATATTCCATTGTCTCCACATACCACAGGCATTGTTTCAGAACTTATTCCTTGATAGCACGGGGGAATGTCAAATTGAGCACTACATCATCCGCGCAAATCACTTTCTGAAAAGCACCCTAAACGAGGATCAAAGGCTAGAGTAGTTTTGAGACTCTCATACACTATACCGGAAAACCCGTCTAACATATCTGATTTTAGACCTTCAAAGAGAAAGTCCATCCTGATAATCAGCTGGTTTCAATCAAAGCAGAAAAACGAGAGAAACTAATCAGTGAACGATTTTGCAACATGAGATTAAAATAGGAAAGTTATTGATATTTTAAGTTATAATCAATGAAACCCAAATTGGCAACTCTGTTACATATCTTGCGAGGTCCTCTCCGATTTGCTAGATGTTTAGAAAATGTCATGCATGATTGAATATTTTATTTGGAAAAAATGTACACTTCTGATTGTACAGAGAAAATGGGAGGGGACTTCGCAAGATACGTCACAGAGTTACTAATTTGTGTTTGATTGATACAAACTTCATGAATTATAAAGCCTTCTAATTTTAAACTGATTTTGCTCAAACATTCACTGAACTGATCCTCTCATTTTTGTTGCTTCTATTAAAACCAACTAAACATCAAGGTGGACTTCAATTTTAACAGGTATTTTCTTCCTTTGATGGTACTTTGCACCCTAATAGATGATTTACTGGTTTTGTCTTTCTTTTCATTGTGATTTCTACCGATTTTTATAATCCTATTGAACCCTATGCCACTCACTGAGCCTATAAAATTGCTTACCCTTTCCGGGTATCTTAATTCTTATCATCAGTGAATTTTCAGATTGTTCTGATGATTAACTGATAAGATCAATTTTAAGCGGATAGTTTGGCGCTTACGAATCCCTGAAATTACATCGAGTTTTGTTATAAGCAGATATAAAAAGTCTACTGCAAGGAGTATTTAAAATTAAACAGGTAAATAGGCCTGTAAAGTATAAGTGGTTAACACAGTGTATTTAATTGTACATAGCAAATTTGTATTCGAAAAGAACTTACCAATCTTGTATGCGAATTCAAGCATTAACAATATGCATATACAATACAAGCAACATTGCTATTTTGTCAACGTATGTAGATTCACTAAAACTGTATCACTTCCTAAGGAGGTTTCTCATCCTTTATTTAGTTATGACCATGATATGATTGCATGTTCATTTGAATGATTGCAAAAAATCATATTAAAATCTAATGATTCCTATTCCGTTATAGTTAACGTTACAGGTTATAAACATAAACAATCTTTTGTTAAGCTGTTAATTTGACAGGGTACACTTCTGCTTTATTTGCTTATCATGCAAGAAAAACACATTACTCGAAGTAAATGTTGTATCTTAACACACTAGACATACATGTTTATGAACTATAATTACCGGGTACCGATTAAACACCGAAAGAGTGGCAAATGTAGATTAATATCTTGCCAGATGACACTAGTGCTGCGGCGGGGTTCGAAATGCGAACCGTGTGAACCACAGTCCAGTGACGTTTCCGAGAGACCACGATAACTCTACAATGATTATCCAAATTCGTTAATGAAAGAAAATATATGTTACCTGACCTTGTCATACCGATATCCATACCTGCATCAGTTCTGCTTTGTGCAGAACTCATTCCACTGGTTGAAGGCATGGCAAGGTTATCATCAGTCTCATAGATTGGTTTCATTCCAATTGACAGCCCTCGTTTATGCACCGAAGTCAGGTAGTTGATATATTCTGAAGATGAAGATAGCGAGGTGTCATCAGTTTCTACTGGGGTTGTATATTCCTGTCTGATATCGCCATTATCGTCATCATCGCTGTCGCCGTGAATGCGTTTGCTATTTAATAGAGAGACAGAAAGAGAGAGAGGGAGAGAGAGAGAGAGAACGAAGTGGGAGCATGGGGAGATTGTGAGAGATACAGACAAGGGGCAGATGGAGATTGAAAACGTTTAGAAACGAGAGAGTGAGGGAGAGAGAAAGAGAGAGAAACAATTAACATTGAGATAAAAGTGTTTGAGATTTGGAAACATTTTAAACTGAGAGTGCTGGGATTGGAGAGGGGATGAGAGAGGCTTTAAAAGTCAGGGTTGAGAGAGGAAAAACTGGGATGTGAAAATAGTTTTGATCTGTTTTTTTTTAATGTTTCAACCTTTGGATTTTACTTATTCTACATCCAATTCAAATTCAAAATTAAAGGCAACCTGATGACTTTCAATTATTATTATTATCATTACTTATACCGCGCTTTTCCCATTAGGCTCAAAGCGCTTACAGTGAATAAAAATCAAAATCACATGAATACATATAATAAGAAAAACAGAAATACAACTATAAACTGCAGAAAACATGTGTTTTTAAGGTTATAACTGATGCAGACTGCCTAATTCTAAGTGGTAGATCATTCCAGTATTTTTAGGCAGATGCAGTAAATGTCCTATCACCTGCCAATGTGCGGGTAACTATATGTGAGACGAAAAGGATCACTGGCTGACCTCAATGCCCTGGCAGGTCTATACAAATTCAAACAGGTATCTATATTGTGGAGCTTCATTATTGAGTAATTTTAATAGAAACAAGAGTAATTAAACAAAAACGATTTTTGTTTGAAAGGAAGCCAGTGTAATAATCTCAAAAGTGGCTGAGATGGATAGTCCCTAGAAACCCGAAATATCAATTGGGCTGCCCAATTTAGTAGCCGTTTCACACGATCCAATTTAGTCGAGGGAAAGGCATAATTTCATGGCATAATTTCATTGAATGCCATTAGAAAGCAATACCAAAAAAAGCATTACAGCAAGACACTGAGGGGAGTGTGAAGAAGGCGTAAAGGTGTGTCAAAGTATAATCAGTTGAAGTTTAAGTTCGAAGTTTATTTATTCAACATTTTACAATCAAAAACATTTTATATATAAATATATATATATTTGTTTTTTTGTATACAAGCGTATATTATATAAGAGTAGATTTCATACAAGAAAAAGAAAAAAAAAAAAAATAAAGATTTCAAATCAAGTATAATGTAGGAAAATAAGTACGAAATTTCGAAATATGGCTTCAAACAGATGATTATAAAGGTAAAAGAAATGTTGAAGACAGCAATAGAAATAGATGAAGAGAGAAAGGAGAAAGTAAGAGAGTGGATGAGAGAGAGAGAGTGGGGGAGATGTGAGAAAGAGAAAAAGGTAATCCTATATTGTGTTACTTACCGATGTTCAGGAATTTGTTTACTCTCCACTGGAGCTGCAATAAAATAAAGAATTAAACAAATATGTGAGAATATCAGGTTGTAAAAGAATTTAAATGACGAATATAAAACTAAATTTTAGTAAAAACTTTGAAAAATGGATAACAAATTTGTATTTGAAGGGAACTCCAAATCTTACCGGTATAATTATGCGAATACAAGCATTTGCAATATGCATATACATTACAAGCAACGATGCTATATGTTTTAATGTAAACTCACTAATACCGTGTCACTTCCTTTGGGGGATTTCTTATACTTTATTTAATTGTGACCATATTGGTCAATGTTAGATAAATTCACATTTAAATCTAATGATTCCTATTCTTTTATGGTGAACGTTGCAGGTAAAAACTAAATAATCTTTCTTTAACTTATAATTCGACGGATTACACATCTGCTTAGGTTAAGGTTGCATCATGCAAGAAAAACATTACTCCAAATCAATGTTTATCTTAAAACACTAGACATACATGGTTATGAACTATAATTACTGGGTACCAATAATATTTAACACCTGGAATGGGGCAAATGTTATATCTTGCCAAAGGACATTAGTGCTGCGGTGGGGTTCGAAATGCGAACCGTGTGATCTACGGTCCGGTGACATGTCCACGAGACCACGACAACTCTACAATGATCATTCCATTTTGTGAATGAAAGAAAAAGTAAGTATAAACCAGATCTTGTTATATACCATGATATAATTAGTCATTGCATGGTGAATATAAGGGCCTATAAAAATTATTGAGCCTGATTTCCATACCTGCATCAGTTCTGCTTTGTGCAGAACTCAATCCACTGGTTGAGGGCATGGCAAGGTTATCATCATTCTCATAGATTGGTTTTATTCCAATTGACAGCCCTCCTTGATACACCGAAGTTTGGGAATTGATGTATTCTGAAGATGATGATAGCGAGGAGTCATCAGTTTCGATTGGGGTTGCATCTTCCTGTCTCTGGCTAACAGCGGTGTCCTGTGTTGCTTCTTCTAGACCATGGTGTGGCGAATGTTGTGTTTCACACTGGTTGCGTTGTCGTTGTTGACGTTTTTGACGATTACGTTTTCTTGCTGACCAATTCCGTAGCATTCTGACATGTTTCTTTTCCCTGAAGTAAGGTTGCTGACATGACAACCATACACAGATTTTTAGATAAAAAATGAAATAAAAAGTGATTAACTGTAAAAATAAGGGGAAGGAGAGAAGGGATTGATTGGTAACATACGAAATTGGCCAACCTCGTCCATTTAATGCGCTCTCTTTTTAATCTCTGAAACCCCTATTTTTTCGCTATAAAAGTAGATCTATGAACAAGGATACAGATGTATATGTAGAGTTTGTAGACTATACCCTTACGATTCATTATATATAGTATTATTAATTAGATACATAAAAATGAACAAAAGCAATGCTAGGGGGAGATGACGGACAAATCGAGAAAAAAAAATTGTACAGTACGTCTGATTTCCCGAACATAATATAAAATGTTCGAACATAGTTTTTCAGAAATTGTTTTCTGTCATCATGGTGTAGCTCTCCACCCCCTCTCAATGACACAGGATGAATAGGGTTTCATCAGCATATGTATATTCGTTGATATTATCCTGTGACCTGTAATACATATAATATGTAATATGTAATGTGTAATTCATGAAGTATGCTTAGTTCTCATGCTTATGTAATTTCATTTACAGTGCCTATACACAAAAATTGCCCAGCTTTGGTAGCTCCTAATTAAAAAGTCATAACCAACATGACTTTGAATTCGGTTTCATAATGACGATTAAATTGATTCTGTCCAATGATCCCTATTCATAATATTTCTACCAGGGTATTTAAAAAGTGTGGTCAAAATCGCCTTGTACCAAGTTTGGGCTGAATGAGCGAGAATATAGACCAGGCGATATGCATGTTCTTCTTTCATCTTTATACCTTTTACAAGTTTCATTATGCCTCGTGCTTCAGTACTTCATTGTTTAAAATGATGCAATGTATCCAGGCTTTCACATAACCTTGTTTCAATACATAGGATAACCTTTAAATATTTTGAACAGTCTACTAAATTTTTGTCTCATGATATCTAGTTCTCTCTGCTCACTTGTCCGCTGCGCCATTTTACACGCACAAGGAGCATATTACACGACCGTGTTTATCTCGAATAGCGAATGAAAACTCAAAGGAATTACTAAACCTGAATGCAAGAAAGCAAACATATGATGTCTAGTGTCAAAGAAGTTGACGGTAAACTTTCATAAAAAATATAACATCCCAAATAAACTCTGTCAACTTGTTTCACTCAATGAGAATAGTTACATTCAACAAAGGATGCAAAGGACTCAACTCAAGATTGTAATTATCACAACAAAGAGAAATATCATAAAATTTGCTTTGTAATAAGCATTTCCTTGAGTTTGAGTTGATATTAACAAATGTTCTTCTTTTTGGATTGATATAACACGCACATAATGGCTTTTTAATCAGAAGCTACCAAAGTTGGGTACACTTTTTTAAATATGCACAGTCAACTCCATAAATCCTAAAGTATAGTAATCATTTTTTTTTTTTTAATGGGGTCATAGACCACATATTACTTTTCCTTTATTTCTTGCCCGATTTCATCCTGGCTGTTTTTCTTCTTCTAAATCTATAAATGGACGAGTCTGGCTTTCAAAACTCCCACATATAACCCCTTACTTAGATAGTTGATGGTAAGCAGCAAAAGTGCTTCTACATCCATGCATGTTTCTACTGCCTGAGCACGGAATTTTCTTATCACCTGTGAGGATGCAGCAAAGGAATTAAGTTCAGCAAAGAAATCATCATGTAATGTTTTCCCCTCAACGACCTTTAAGTTTGTAAGCCAGGGTAGAGAGCAGAGAAACTTGGCTAGCTGCTTGGATTCCTCGACTGATATGTTAGATGCACATTCCAGTTGGACTGTTTGAATCTGTTGGGATAGAAAATCAATTGGCATCAGCCATGTACATGTAGCATACAAATATCACCGATAATGAAATCACAATAATTATGTAATGATTTTCCAGTATAATTTTAGGTGGATATAATAACAAAAGATAGCCGTAAAGGTGTGGAAGACTAAACGAAGAGAGAGATTATGAAGTTCTCATGTTTAATTGTAATTTGTTTATGTTTCATTTGATTTCTATACTTAGAGTCAACGGTGTCGATTTGTATCCGTGGTTGGGGGGGGGGATGATAGGTGCCAAAATATGTTCGGCAATGGATCAAAGCAACCAAGAGGTAGAAGCGTGTGGCAGGTTGCACCCCCTCCCTTACAAGTTATTAACTTTTTTCAAGTCACCCTCAATAAAGATAACATTTCAGAGAATATAGGACCCATGTGGGTCCCACGTGGCTTGCAACTTGCGAATCACTTACAGAGCGCGCAAAGGGGGATGGGTGCAGAAAGGGGGGGGGGTTCCCCGTCCCGCTCGAAGCGCGGAAGCTTTAATGTTTTATTAAATTATTAGAGAAAGAAGACGATTCGTTGTACCGTTCTCGACTCTTAATCCTTGTCTAAATTTAGTCTCTTTTGACGTTTTATTAAATTATTAGAGAAAGAAGACGATTCGTTGTACCGTTCTCGACTCTTAATCCTTGTTTGAATCAAGTTCCCCTTCCTCCGCGCGAAGCGCGGAAACTTTATCGTTTCATTACATTATTAGAGAAAGATGACGATTCGTTGTACTGTTCCCGAATCTTAATCCTTGTCTAAATTCAGTTTCTTTTGACGTTTCTTTAAATTATTAGGGAAAGAAGACGATTCGTTGTACCGTTCTCGAATCTTAATCCTTGTCTAAATTCAGTTTCTTTTGACGTTTTATTAAATTATTAGAGAAAGAAGACGATTCGTTGTACCGTTCTCGACTCTTAATCCTTTGTTTGAATCAAGTTCCCCTTCCTCCGCGCGTAGCGCGAAATCTCTGACATTTCATTATATTATTAAAGAAAAGAAGACGACTCGTACCATTTTTGACTTTTAATCCTTGTCTGAATTCAGTCCCCCCCCCCCTTTATTGTTTCATTACATTATTAGAGAAAGATGACGATTCGTTGTACCGTTCTCGAATCTTAATCCTTGTCTGAATTCAGTTTCTTTTGAAGTTTCATTAAATTATTAAAGAAAGAAGACGATTCGTTGTACCGTTCTCGACTCTTTATCCTTGTCTGAATTAAGTCCCCCCCCCCCCCGCCCGCGCGAAGAGCGGAAACTTTGACGTTTCATTACATTATTAGAGAAAGATGACGATTCGTTGTACTGTTCTCGACTCTTAATCTTTTTTTCCCTACGTCCTCTTCCTTTCTTCTCTCTCTCTCTCTCTCTCTTTCTCTTTTTGGGCCTGCGTTTTTGTTTGTGTTTTTTTTTGGTGTTTTTTTTTGGTGTTTTTTTTTTGGGGGGGGCGACCGCCCCCTGGCTAAGCGCCTGTATTCTATCTGTCTCTCCCACTCTCTACTTCTTTTTTTGCACTTTTGCGCTTCGCGCTTAACATTTAGCTCGTTGCTTTTCAACGCTGCGGCTTTGCATTTGGCGCACTGCATTTCTATAATGCTGTTGATTGAATAAATTGAATAAATTCTTCAATTCCTGATGAAGCCGTATGAGCGAGAATTCCATTTATTCTTGTCTCATATACGGTTGTCTCATTTACATATGTATTATGAAAATGAGATAGCAAAATGTGTATATTGATGGTCATCTGGCGAGTAATAACCTTTAACTACTCTCATCGGGCTCTCATCATTAATTTTTCTCTTCATTTTTTTTTTTTTTTTGATGGTGAATTATTGGGGGGGGGGATGATTGTACAGGACACCCATGCTTAGAGTAGCCAAAGTATGGAAGGCATCCCCGTATCATTTTTGAAGGGGCAGGTTGTCGATTGATAGAATCAAATAAATAATAAATAAATAAATACAAATAAATGGCATTTGAAGCATGAAATTTGGAAAATATTGGAAACCATTATAATCTGTAGTCTCACATTAAGCATTCATATAATAACAACAGATGATCAGGATTCTAAAGTGGGGGGGGGGGGGGGATGCAGAAAATGATATATCTGATGAGCAAGAAAATAAAAGGGAAAACAATGGTAATTGGGCAGTAGCATATTGTATGGGAGAATTTTTTTTGAAAATGATGCCTCTGCCATAAAGCGACTTTACAAAAAAAAAACGGAAGTAATTTTTTATATTCAACTTTGATAGTAATCCAATAACGAGTTCTCAGAATATCGTGATTACAAGCTATTTTTTTTTATATACATGGCTCTGCAAGATAACTTGCTGTCCTGAGTTTGATAGTATTCCATCCGTCGGTTCTGATTATTATGGCCCGAATTCACAAAGAAGGTTTGTCGACGAACCGAGGTTTATGTCCGTCATACGACGCGTTTCGACGGGATGGGGGGGGGGGCAAACATTCCAGGGGGCTCCCCTTCCAGGGGCAGTGACGTAATGACAGTGACGCATATTTAGATACCTTATTTGTGACACTGGCAGGCCACTAATTGGCGGAGAGTCCAGGGAAAAGAGCCCCAGGAAGCTCGGGTTTTTTAGGTATTTAATTAGGGTTAGATGAGCATCCAGGGGCTCTCTTAAAGGCCCTTGGTGGGGTCCAGGAGGCAGAGCCCCCGGAAGCTCGGGGGTTTTAGGTATTTAATAACGGTCAGATGAGCATACAGGGGCCCGTTATAGGAACCTTGGTGGGGTCCGGGGGCAGAGCCCCCGTAAGCTCTGGGGTTTTAGGCATTTAATTACGGTCAAATGAGCATATTTTGATACCTCATTATTTTGTGACATTGGCGGGTTACTTATTTTTTCTCGCTCTCTTCCTTTCTTTTTCACTGTAACAAACTTTTTTTTCAAAAAGTGTGACATTGGCAAGTCACTTATTTTTTCTCTCTCTCTTTCTTTTCTTTTTCTCTGTAACAAACTTTTTCAAAAAGTGAGGGGGCTCGAGCCCCCAGGCCCGGCTGTTCTGCAGACCCTGACATAAAGGCTTCTAAATAAGCATATAAGTTTGGGAATTTCTAATTTTCCAAAAAACGCATAAAAAGGTATGACTTACAACAAAATTGAGAAAAAATACCGGAAAATCATATTATTTCAGCAACATTTGTAAATCACTGGTATCTAATACAACCCCCCCCCCCCCTTATCAGTACGCCAGCGTTCAGGGCTCATGAGCTTCTCACCCCTATTACAAAAAAACAGACACGCTTTCCCATTCTCTCACAATATGTCCACGATATGCGCGTATCGCTATTATAAAAACCTCCATTGACATAGGTGGCATGCGCAATGTTTAGGAAATTAAATTCCTATTAGCTTTCCTTTTCTTTGAATGGAATTTTATATGTCATTTAATTCAGGCTTTTATTATTGTTATGTTCTTTTGGGTTAAAAATACAAACCATCTTTACTCCTTTACCACTTTTTTGTTGAGAGGGGGGGGGGATGCGTTTTGCTCCCCCACTTTTTTTTTTTTTTGGGGGGGGGGCAATAAAAAAGAATAATATACGTGATCAAAGAAGCATGACATGGGAAAAATTGGAAACCCTCTATATAATCTTTACTGTCGATTTAAGCAATCACATGTTTTACAGAAGATGATCGAGGGTTTTGGTTTGAGGGGGGGGGGGGGGGTCAGTAAAGAGATATCTAAAGAGCAAAACACTTAGATAACTGTTTGGTAGTTTGTATTATTTTCTGTGTAAAATGCATATAAAATGAACACAAAGATATGAACAAAATTACTATTAAAAACAGTTTAAATGCTCTAATCCAGACACAGAGAAACTTCTTCAGACAAGAGAAAGCTGATTTGTCATCATTTAGTTATATAAACGTCTGATTGATAACTAAGTGTCATGCATGGAAAAAGCGTCAAGAATATTTACGCCAAATTATTTGTAGTCCTATCCCGCAACCTTAGGTGTTTTTTTTAAAGAAACAAATATGTCCTATCTCTTTTTGTCTGCTTCCTTTAATTTTTTTTTTTTTTTTTACCTGAGATGAAGAAGCTCGATCAGCAATCTCTTTGTAGAAATCATCATGAAAGGAACATGATTGAGTCTCCAGGTCTGTAAGATGAGACAGGAGACTGAGAAACTTCCCCAGACAGTAGGATGCTGATTGATCATCACGTAGCTTCAAACAGGAAACTTTTAACTTTTGAATCTGTGCATGGAATTACAAAAGAATAACATACGTGAATCAAGAAGCATGACATGGGGAAAATTAGAAACCCTTAAAATAGTCTGTACTGTCGATTTAAGCAATCACATATTTGACAGAAGATGATCCCGGTTTGTGGTGTGAGGAAGGGGGAGGGTGAGAGTCAGTAAAGAGAAATCTAAAGAGCAAAACACTTGTTAACTGTTTGTTAAGTTTGTATTATTGTCTGTGTAAAATCTATATCAAATTAACACAAACATTTATACAAAATAAACTATTGAAAATACAGTTGGAATGCTTTAATCCGGACCCAGAGAAACTTCTCCAGACAAGAGAAAGCTGATTTGTCATCAATTAATTATAGAAACGTCTGATTGGTGACCAAGTTTCATTCATGGAAAAAGCGTCAAGAATATTGACGCCAATTTATTCTTAGTCCTATCCCGCATCCTCAGGTTTAACAAAAAGAAACAAAATTAATATTCCACATCTCTTTTTATCTGCTTTAACAAAAAGGAAGTTCTAACCTGAGATAACGAAGCTCGATCAGCAATCTCTTTGTAGAAATCATCATGAAAGGAACATGATTGAGTCTCCAGGTCTGTAAGATGAGACAGGAGACTGAGAAACTTCCCCAGACAGTAGGATGCTGATTGATCATCACGTAGCTTCAAACAGGAAACTTTTAACTTTTGAATCTGTGCATGGAATTACAAAAGAATAACATACGTGAATCAAGAAGCATGACATGGGGAAAATTAGAAACCCTTAAAATAGTCTGTACTGTCTATTTAAGCAATCACATATTTTACAGAAGATGATCCCGGTTTGTGGTTTGAGGAAGGGGGAGGGAGAGAGTCAGTAAAGAGAAATCTAAAGAGCAAAACACTTGGTAACTGTTTGTTAAGTTTGTATTATTGTCTGTGTAAAATCTATATCAAATTAACACAAACTATACAAAATTAACTATTGAAAATACAGTTGGAATGCTTTAATCCGGACCCAGAGAAACTTCTCCAGACAAGAGAAAGCTGATTGTCATCAATTAATTATAGAAACGTCTGATTGGTGACCAAGTTTCATTCATGGAAAAAGCGTCAAGAATATTGACGCCAATTTATTCTTAGTCCTATCCCGCATCCTCAGGTTTAACAAAAAGAAACAAAATTAATATTCCACATCTCTTTTTATCTGCTTTAACAAAAAAGAAGTTCTAACCTGAGATAACGAAGCTCGATCAGCAATCTCTTTGTAGAAATCATCATGAAAGGAACATGATTCAGTCTCCAGGTCTGTAAGATGAGACAGGAGACTGAGAAACTTCCCCAGACAGTAGGATGCTGATTGATCATCGCGTAGCTTCAAATAGCAAACTTTTAACTTCTGAATCTGTGCATGGAAATACAAAAGAATAACATATCGTGAATCAAGAAGCATGACATGGGGAAAATTAGAAACCCTTAATATAGTCTGTACTGTCGATTTAAGCAATCACATATTTGACAGAAGATGATCCCGGTTTGTGGTTTGAGGAAGGGGGAGGGAGAGAGTCAGTAAAGAGAAATCTAAAGAGCAAAACACTTGGTAACTGTTTGTTAAGTTTGTATTATTTTCTGTGTAAAATCTATATCAAATTAACACAAACATATACAAAATTAACTATTGAAAATACAGTTGGAATGCTCTAATCCGGACCCAGAGAAACTTCTCCAGACAAGAGAAAGCTGATTTGTCATCATTTAGTTATAGAAACGTCTCATTGATAACAAAGTGACATTCGTGGGAAAAGCGTCAAGAATATTTACGCCAATTTATTTGTAGTCCTATCCCGCAACCTCAGGTTTTTAAAAAAGAAACAAATATTTCCCATCTCTTTTTATCTGTGTTTTTTTTTTAAATAGATTTTACCTGGGTTAAAGAGGCTCGATCAGCAATCTCTTTGTAGAAATCATCATGAAAGGAACATGATTGAGTCTCCAGGTCTGTAAGATGAGACAGGAGACTGAGAAACTTCCCCAGACAGTAGGATGCCGATTGATCATCGCGTAGCTTCAAATAGCAAACTTTTAACTTCTGAATCTGTGCATGGAAATACAAAAGAATAACATACGTGAATCAAGAAGCATGACATGGGGAAAATTAGAAACCCTTAATATAGTCTGTACTGTCGATTTTAGCAATCACATATTTTACAAAAGATGATCCCGGTTTGTGGTTTGAGGAAGGGGGAGGGAGAGAGTCAGTAAAGAGAAATCTAAAGAGCAAAACACTTGGTAACTGTTTGTTAAGTTTGTATTATTTTCTGTGTAAAATCTATATCAAATTAACACAAACATATACAAAATTAACTATTGAAAATACAGTTGGAATGCTTTAATCCGGACCCAGAGAAACTTCTCCAGACAAGAGAAAGCTGATTTGTCATCAATTAATTATAGAAACGTCTGATTGGTGACCAAGTTTCATTCATGGAAAAAGCGTCAAGAATATTGACGCCAATTTATTCTTAGTCCTATCCCGCATCCTCAGGTTTAACAAAAAGAAACAAAATTAATATTCCACATCTCTTTTTATCTGCTTTAACAAAAAAGAAGTTCTAACCTGAGATAACGAAGCTCGATCAGCAATCTCTTTGTAGAAATCATCATGAAAGGAACATGATTCAGTCTCCAGGTCTGTAAGATGAGACAGGAGACTGAGAAACTTCCCCAGACAGTAGGATGCTGATTGATCATCGCGTAGCTTCAAATAGCAAACTTTTAACTTCTGAATCTGTGCATGGAAATACAAAAGAATAACATATCGTGAATCAAGAAGCATGACATGGGGAAAATTAGAAACCCTTAATATAGTCTGTACTGTCGATTTAAGCAATCACATATTTGACAGAAGATGATCCCGGTTTGTGGTTTGAGGAAGGGGGAGGGAGAGAGTCAGTAAAGAGAAATCTAAAGAGCAAAACACTTGGTAACTGTTTGTTAAGTTTGTATTATTTTCTGTGTAAAATCTATATCAAATTAACACAAACATATACAAAATTAACTATTGAAAATACAGTTGGAATGCTCTAATCCGGACCTAGAGAAACTTCTCCAGACAAGAGAAAGCTGATTTGTCATCATTTAGTTATAGAAACGTCTCATTGATAACAAAGTGTCATTCGTGGGAAAAGCGTCAAGAATATTTACGCCAATTTATTTGTAGTCCTATCCCGCAACCTCAGGTTTTTAAAAAAGAAACAAATATTTCCCATCTCTTTTTATCTGTGTTTTTTTAAAAATAGATTTTACCTGGGTTAAAGAGGCTCGATCAGCAATCTCTTTGTAAAAATCATCATGCAAGTCACTTTTCCAAATAGTCAGGTCTGTAAGATGAGGCAGGAGACTGAGAAACTTCCCCAGACGGTAGGATGCTGATTGATCATCGCGTAGCTTCAAATCCCAAAATAATAACTCTTGAATCTGTGCATGGAAATACAAAAGAATAAAATCGTGAATCATGAAGTATGACATGGGAAAAAATATAGTCTGTACTGTCACACTAAGAATTAACATTAATAAATAAGCTGATCCAGGGTTCCGGTTTGAGGAAGCGGGGGGGGGGGCAGTAAAGATATATATAGAGCAAAACTGTTTGGTTCGTTTGTCAAATTTTCTGTGTAAAATGAATATATGAAGCAATTCCAAAAGGAGCTAAATCCACTTTTGAAGAAAATTGGGTTCAGAACATTATTCACGTATGTACCCGTCTTACAAATGTACCCGTCTTATCTAAATTTTGTGAGCAATAATTTAAAAAAATGCACCTTCCAATATCACTTTTCCGTAGACGCCTGTGCAAAATCTGGTAAACAATTTCTGATTTCTTCGAATTTACAAAAATGGATTTAGCTCCTTTTGGAATGAAATCCTTCATATTATGAACACAAACATGTAACAAATTAAATATTTAAAAAAATACAACTGGAATGCTCTTAACCGAGCCCAGAGAAAATTCTCCAGACAAGAGAGAGTTGATTGGTCATCATTTAGTTTTAGAATCTGTTTCAATGGTAATGATTTAATGTATTCAACCTTCAACACGTGAATCTGAGGAAATGCAATCGAATACGCTGGCAAGTCATGAAGAAGGATAAATGATAGTGGAAACCCTTCAGTCAGTATTTAGCGGTAATTTGTAAAGCCCCCCCCCCCCCCCCCCAAAAAAAGAAGAAGAATAACACACAGGCATGACTGAGAAATGTAACGGTATTCCGGGTTAGACTTATGAATCGAATCATATCCTAATATCCTTTGGCAAGATATTAACCTGCAATTGCTACTCTCCACCCAGGTGTTACATGGGTACTCGGTAGGGTGCGACCGTCATTGTTGGTCAAACAGTTTTGAGCGTCATGTAATGCCTGGCAGGAATGCTCCCCAGGGATGGAGATTGTGCACATATTGTGTGCGGGAAGCACTGAATCCAATGACCGGGGTAATATAATATTTGTTAAGCGCTACGATACATTTGTATTAAGCGCAATACATATTATTATTATTATTATTATATGAATAGCCCTGAAGGTTTGTGATTCATGGCAATTTATTACCATTTCTTTGTTTGTTTTGTTTCAACTGAGTGCTACAAAGGTATAGTCTTCAAGGGATTGCATCCAGGCCCTACTATGGCCCTATATCCTATCAGATCATATGGAGAGGGGGAAAAAATCATTGGTGATGGTGATTGCTGTAGTTGTGATTTTGAACTATTCATGTAGTGTATGTTTGTTTGTATAGACACCCCCCGCATACACAAACCTGTAAATGAAATGAATCTAACTATATGTGGATTGAGCCTTTTGGAATTTAACCAAAGTGTTTTTGCCTGTCGGACTGCCCACGCCCCCCCCCCCCCCACACACACACTCATTGTTATTTAGGGTACGCATATGCTTGTTCCCTCTCTTTGAAAGCACCCCTTATCTGAGGACTGCCACAATTTCTTAACCCCCCTTTCGCGGGCTTTTCCTGCCTTGGAGACCTCCCTAAGCCCAGAACACTGCAACGTACCCCCTATCTCAGGAAATGGAGACACCCCCCATCATCTCAGATAAGCTGTCATTACTGGTGTGTTTTATTCTTTAGAAGTCGTTATAGCAATTCGATCTGTATACAATAAATCACAAGATTACCTACAGACATTTAGCACATGAAATACATAGGCCTACTTGAGTATTGAACTAAAATTGTTGTGCTCGTGTTTCCATTTATACCTTGTAAGAATAAACTAAGTCTGCAAGTTATTTCCATGCTCACTTATCTGCATAATATATCACGACTGAATAATTACTTTAGTGCCTGATATTGAGACTTAGTTAGAAATAAACCTTCCATTAATCTTAACTGACATCACCTGTGCCTGCATGATAATTATGTTCTTTCACATAATAATGTACCTGTAATCAAACTCTGTATCTAAGTACTTTATCCTCGTAAAGATGCTCTTTCATATTTAACGAATAAGGATTCATTTGCAACACACATGCTATATTTGTTCTCAGCAATTCTAACCTTATTAAAATAATCGCTTTCTTTCCTAAGCACCAGTTAACCACCCAATTATTATTTTATAACCCCCTTTTTTAATTTATCAGGAGTCCAAAATGATGAGAAAAAAAAGGAAAAAACAACCCCTTTTTAAAGAAAGCTCCGGGTGAAAAGTCAAATAAAACCCCTTTTTTTTTACAATTCTTGGGCCGGACTTTGTCGCACGAAAAGTACCCCTTTACCGGACATTTTGGTAACACGCATGGAATCCCTCCGTTCACGGGGGGGGGGGGGGGCTGCCCAAGATGCGGTAGGGCCCATGGTGGTTAGACTAACACACACACACATATATATATATATATATATATATATATATATATATATATATATATTTATTTTATTTTTTTTTGGGGGGGGGTGTAAAATTCACTTTGTGATAATTACAATACTAGTCAGCAGAAAATATTTTCATTTCCTTTCCAAATTTACAAATGTCAGCATGATCGAAGGACCACAAATGAGTGATTGGAGAGCAATGAGGGAAAAGTATGTCTAGGATTATCCAAATAAATCTGGTTTGACTTGAAGGCTCTCCTCTCTAGTGGGGAATTAATTATAGACATATCACCTCTACATACAGAAATTTAAATGTTGACATTCAAGCAAAATAATATATACTCTCGTTAAAGATATAGGCCCCCCCCCCCCCCAGGCCCCCAATCAGTGTTATATAGGGTACGCATATGCATGTTCCCAGCACCCCTCCCCCTTTCAGCATAAGTCCGGTGTGTAAAGTCAATATGGGAAGACCTTTTTCTTTTGTTACGAGCCGGAGATTTTGGGAACACGCATGCGGTCCCTCCGTTCGTGCCCCCCCCCCCTCTCAAAAAATGAAATGGAAGCTCTTATTACCAATCATTTGAAAGAATATGTTTTGCCCAATACGTTATGATACAAATTTTTGCTGGGAAACCCCATACTATTTGATATATTTGGTAAATTATTATATCTATCCGGACTGAATAGATATCGCGTAGTCCCATATACATCTTTCTGTGTACAGTGCTTGTAACTTTACGAAAAGTTGGCCAACTTTCGCATGACCAGAAATGATCTATACCTTTAAAGGGCATCTAATTATAAAGATAGCACATAGATCGTGGGGAGGAGAGAGAAATTGAATGGAATGGGAGAAGAAAGTACTTTAGCAATAACACAAACAACTTGTATTGTCAAGGAAGGGATGAAATAGAGATAGATAGAGAGAAAGAGAGAGAGAGAGGGAGAGAGAGAGAGAGAGAGAGAGAGAATGGGGGTGAAAGTGTAAAAAAGCAGCTTCACGCATTCACTAACCTTTGAATCCACCTCTCTGCCATGAAGGTCTGGAAAACATTCGTCACTTGCACTTTTTACGCCCATTTTGCGTACTGTCAAACAACGAACACATGTTCGATGGCAAAGTGCATCCACTGTATCTAAGGAATCCACATCACTTAATTCTATGCTCTCTTGTTCCTGTTGAAAAGAATAGTTGCTGGTTTCTTATTTGATAAACTCTGAAGGGAATACCCTGACATTGCAACGTATGGTGAGCACAAAAACCTAGGTATTGGCAATTTGTTTGAAATATTCCCAAATAAGACCAGGCATTTAGTATGATAACTACTGTAGAAGGCAAAGCTAAAGATGTTAAATGGGATTTCTATATCAAACAAGCGAATCATACAGATTAATTCAAACTTCCAATTAATGTCAATTACGACTATGGAACTTTCATCAATATGCTTTGACATGTTTCAGAGTAATAGTTCGCCAAATGTATACAGGTGTCTGATGATTCTTAATCTTATGCTTTTAATGTTGTATTTGGGCTCGGAATGAATGCTAATTGATGTTTGATCCATGTACTTGAGGTCCTTCCTGGCATCCTCTCCCATTTGAAAAAAGACAGAAAACTCTCTGTAAATTTCAATTGTCCTAGTTGCTGACAATTTTTTTTTCATACAGACATTGTGTAGAAAACTAGAAACATATGTACAATGTGTGATTAATATATTTCTTTAGATAATATTTTTTGTACGGAGCCATTGCGAGTGGACCTCGCAAGAACCGTCGTAGCAGTGTCAATTTGTTTTTGATTGATTATAAAACTATAAATAACCAATAATTCTAGTATTCTCTATCAGAGTTTGCGTGCACATTTACTGATTTGTTTCTCTCAATTTCATGCATTCATCAAAACTGAATATCAGGGTGAACTTCCCTTTATGTATAATAATTTAACACTCTAAAAACGTATTTGGGAGCAACAAAGTCGATGTGACAAAAACATTTACCGTGTCATGTTGAAGAGTTATTTTCATCCTTTTCACAGCAGTTATTTGTTTAGCCAGGGGGTCCAATTCGTCATCCGTAAAACATTTGATGATACTGTACAACATAATTATATGTTCAAGAAAAGTACTTATTTAAACATTTTGAATCACTGAATGTTTAAAGGAATTGAAGAAGAATTAAGTACCCAATGATATAACCAAACAGGCTGTTACCAGCTACTGGGGTTTTCTTGTTATAATTCTCATTTAGATATTCAGTTTAAAAAATGTTTGATACGTCTATACTATCAAAACAAATATAGAAGTAGGTTAAAATAAAAATCCCACATATTATAAATGTTCTAGGTGGTTATGCAACGATCATAACTTAATCAACAAGATGAATTTCTTTAGTTTATATTTGCGTTAAGTCCCTTTTTACTTTATCATAACTGACTCTTGCGATAATTATTTTGGAAATAAATTTACTAATTGACAACGTTGTTAGGGCAGAAAACTCTTTCACAAGCTTACACAAGCTTTTAAAAATCTGATTGCTGTCAGAAATTGAAACCATTTGATTGATTTATTGGTATTTTTTCTATAATTTATACATATTGGCCTATCCGTTTCTTTAATTTCACTAGGTTATTGTTATTGTTCATTTATTTATTCATTTATTTATTAATTTGAATCATTGTCATTAGAAGTATCATTACTATTATTGTTATTATCATTAAAAATATTATCATTAAAAGTATTATTATCATTATTATTTTCATTATCATTGGAAATAATGACAACTTCTGCAAACATGGCCCTGATTTACTTACCGCATTGATTTCAAATGCAGGTGGTTCATTAGATTACGTAGTATTGCTTCACTGCGTATGTTGCCCATTACTAGCTCTCGAAAGGTCAGACATGTGAGTTGTGGGAATGAACTAGAGAAAAGTAGCCCCAACGAAGCAGGTTCTCCAATGAGAGGAACTAATTTCCTCCCTCCCTCACCATGCTCAATAGACAACACTGCTAGGCTGGAATGTGCCAACCGTTCAACAACTCCTTGTGAGACAGTTTGAAGAGTGTTAAAAGTCAGTTGATTCAAGCTCGGGAATAGGCCCTCAACTGTGACATTAATGTCACCATCATTAAACCTCTGTAGACCATTTAGGAATTCATGATCTACAACCAGCTCTTTGATTGAGGATTTACCTCTCTGTGTGCAAAATGGCAATGAAGTAGAGTATTATCAATAAATATTTTCATATAATATAAGCTTGTATCAAAAGTATGAACAAGAATGACAGCTTGGTCATGTTCTACAATGCCATACAGACAGAAATTCCCAATCTAACGAAAAGGAAAAAGAACTTTAAATATAAATTTTTCTTGATGAAGCAGATATTTTGTTTTTACAGAAAAATTAGAGAAACAGGTCATCAAAAGTACGAGCAAATTACGATTAAAAATAAGAACTTTATAAAATTTGAAGTTGCAATCAATATCAAATACAAATTGGTAACTCTGCGACATATTTTGCGAGCTCCCTTCCCATTTGTTCTGCACTTTATTAAACAAATCTGAAATTTTTATTTTCCCTCAAAAACATTTTCAATCATACATGCAACCTAAATATAGTTATTGCATATTAAGCAAATAATTACCGTTGGTGAAGGTGATGGGACAAACTATCATTTCCGAGGCGATCTGGATGTAGCTATCTTTCCGAAGCGAAGCTGAGGAAAGATAGCGTATATATTCTGATCGACGAGGAAGTGATAGTTTGCCATCGCCTGAAAACCAAAAGGTGATTATTTGCTTTATATTCCACATCTAAAACAATTTAATTACAAAAAGAAAAGGACGTGTATGCATCTACATAAAAGATACCTAGGCCCAAATTCACACCAAAAAAGTTGAAGTTTAACCCAACCCCTCGAGGGCAAGGTGCGCGCATGTGTTTTCTTTAATTGCGCTCATTGGTAATGCGCGCCCAATTACGCCTGTTTAAGTGCGCGTTTGGATAATCTTCAGTAAAAGTGCGTTGCCCTTTGTAGATAGTACCTCTATCTTCAATGAAAGTGCGTTGCACTGTGTAGATAGTAGTACTATCTACACAGTGTAACGAACTTTTTGCTTCTCCCATCAATAATGGCCGAACTATTTTTCCTCACGTGATTTACTTTTCACCAATCGTAGAGCAAGATTCTTAGTATGTGGGATATAATTGTTTATATTCAACCCGGTATAGAAAAAAATATTGTCATCAATACTAAAGAAAAAGAAAGTTCATGAAATTTAATGTACAGCGCAAATTGGAGAGGAGCTCACAAAATACGTCACAGTGTTGCCAAATTGCGTTTGATTGATAGCACCTTAAAAGTCCATAACCATCTTACTAGCTGTTAATCGGAATTTGCTCAAAGTTTCACTGCTTCTATTAAATCCAACTTAAATCCGGGTGGATTTCCCCTTTAACAAAATATATGATCAAAGTTGTCGTTTTATTTGTGTATTTTCTAGCTTTAATACTCCTGTTGTTTTGTTTATAATGCAAATACTTTTATGCGATTTTCTCTTCTTCTTCATTTTTTTTACACGTGCGCCTTAAAAATTTGATTTCAAGTGGATTTGGCGCCTTATAAAATCTCATATATTATTATTAATACTATTATCATTCTTAGTATTATTATTAAAGTGACTTTTTAGTTTATCAACTTATTAAAGGGTGGGGAAAATACTTATTGCCCTCCATGATTCAATAATCAGTCATGAATTAAAGCTAAAACACACTTCCGAAAGCATAGGACTTCTCCTCCAATAAATGGTGCATGCACAGCAAAGTAGTAAGTCACAAAGGAACACAATCATTTCTGCCCCCTTCCCTCATAAGGGCTAATTTCTCTCCAAAAGAGGGGGCAATTGGTTGGGTTCTCACGTGATAAAATTAAGCCTAGTAGCTTTACATAAGTACAGATTCTGAATTTTCTCTTTAAAAATTCTGTTCAGCGCATTTTCAAGACTTAAAGAAGCATAATTCCAATAATAAATACCCCATGATGAAAGTTGTATATATCCCCTTTTCTAACGAGTGTTCACTCTCTACCAAATAATGTCACCCTTTATCCTGCTAGCACCGAAGAAACCAATAATTCCATGCCAGGCCTTAAAAGCAATAAGGCAGCAATGGATGAAGTGTGCATATTTTTTTTAATATCTTCTTAAAAGAGGTAAAGAGGTCAACGTGCTTGTTTAGGTATATGCAGGTGGTCTGCGTAGCTAAATTTGGTAGCGAAAAAATGAAATGGTTCCGTCGCGCGACGTCCCAAAGTAACGTTTTTGAACACAAAATGGAAGACGAATTGTAATCATTAGTATTCTGTTTGAATAATTATATATTTACCGCCATTGTAGAAACTTGTGTATGCATTAACTGATAGAAGTCAGCATCCAATGTTGTGCAATAAAACTCTAATATTGATAATGAGTCTGATGTGCATAGGACATCTGCTAGGTCACGCGATACAGTTGGGCCACATGATCTGCCTCTGAACACCAACGTCTCCTGAAATATACATAAACACGTTATAATTACTATACAGTTCTTATTGCTTAAATGATCCCGACATGTTATACAGGCCTAGGTATATCATACAGTATGTGTGTGTGTGCGTGTGTGTGCGTGTGTGTGTATATATATATATATATATATATATATATACAGTTTCAGTTTAGTAATTCTCTCCAGGCTATATATATAGTTATTATTCATCGACGTTCAACAGGCAGTAAATGTCTACCAAGTAACGCTTCTATATTGAATTACATTATCTTTTCAAAGAAGAAAACTCGTTCGCCCAGATTTTTTTCGCCGGGCGTCCTCATTAAGGATCACACCATCTTCGGCTGGCAGTGAGTTAGTAGGAGGAGGTCGCATACTCGCATTGCGTTGATGTGGTGGAGATCAACTTTGAATCGGCCAGATTTTGGACTGAAGGTGATCTCGAAAATATACGGTGCCCAAGATGAGGTCTAGTGGGCAGAGTGCAGTCAATAGATGACAGAGGAGCAATATACTTTAAGCAAGACCCCAACAAAATTAAAGCAGTATTTGTTTTATAAAACGCATCCCTTGTGTCAATTCTCAAAAAGGGATACATGATGTATTGAAACAAAATAGGCATGTCAAAATGTATTTATTTGGTGGTAAATTAACATGCGTTTCTTACTTCGCGTATTCATTGTTGACTTTAGTTATGTCTCACCTCCCTGGTTGTACGCACAAGTAGAACTATACCCGGTCAATATTTTTCAGTATAATGCCCTAGCTACAGTCGGTAGTGAATTTCATGCCTGGAATTTTGACCAATCAGAGGCTTATAATCTTTGTATGCGGCATATAATTGAAAATATAACAAACCATTTTATGCTGTTCCATGATGAATAAATATCCAGAAATTGTGTGAGCAGGCATGTCTTTATCGATAGTCAGTTTTCTCTCATCTGCAAATACCCTTTGTCCTACTGCTTTTGCCGTGTCTTTGTTATATGCTTCAAAAGTGACATCTGCTAGAAAATCCTTGTTTATTCTTCTTTGTTGTACATCTGGGAAGTCAGTTTGTTGTATTTTCTTGACAATATCAAGTCCCACCTCCTTTCTCTTGGCAGCAGTGAAATACAAGAGGTAACGGAATTCTCGTGCGTTATCACTCAGTACTTTGCCCATTGACCTACTGTACTCTGCGCGATTCGTGTCATAAAGAGAGGCAAGATAAACGGACGCAACATATTCTTGAAATAATTTGTGAGGAAAGAGGACGATAGTGGTTATAGGCTGCGAAGCATTCGAAGTCCTTTCCCATAAGGATACATTTCGATTTTCCCGACTTAGAACTCCAATTCTGCAACATGTCTCCATGGCTTCCGTACACGAGCTGAAGTCCTCCTCATTAAAGACCAATTTCTTTTTCAGGACTCCTGAGAAGGCAATCGATCCTATTCTTTGCAAACAAAGCTTAATATTTTCTATGTCGTTGTCCAGGTGGGCTTTATGTAACACTTTTGCATTCTTTGACACATAATGGTCTCCAAGAAACATGATCATTTTTTCAAATAATTGAGAAAATGTCTTCAGTTTGCGTATTGTTTCTCGTTTCTCACTGTCACAATTTTCCCATAAGATACATAGCATTGCTACATAAATTGGGAAGGGTGCCATGTTCTCCTTGATTACGTCATTCACTTCAATAAACCGACTCAGTTCTGATCCTGCGTTTTTATCATTAACAAAGTACTTTCTAATGTATGTCGAGACATTTTCAGGACTAAATCCATTTATTGCAATGAAAGCATACGAATTACTCAATCTTTTGTTGGATTTGATCTTATTCGCCCTCCATGGTCGTGTTGTCACCAGAACTATGCATTCCTTGAATTTCTTGAATCGTATGATCTGAGAAATATCCGACCTTTCTTTGGCAGAGAGGTCCCCATCATACTCATCGAGTCCATCAAGTACAATCAGAACCTTTGTTGGTTGAGACAATATGTAATTATCGATCTGCTTAGAGTTTACAACATTATTGTCAGAGAGATAGTTTTTCATAATATCACCAATTGTCTGACCCTTAACAACGTTGCGCAGGGGTATAACCAGAACCCAACTGAAGCACTGAAACTCTGGAGATCCATTAACCCAATCCCATGCGATCTTCGAACAGAATGTCGTTTTACCAACACCACCTTCACCTTCAACCAGAAGACGTTTAGGAAGCACCCCATTAATCTCTGTAGTAAGAAGATCAGTGTAATCCAGAGCCGTTATGCTTCTCCTTGTTCCCATTTCTTTCCTGAGCAGCGTTAAGTTCGTGTAAATTTGCTCGAATTCAACGATGATATTGAAATCAAGCGGGTGAGGTTTGATTTTGCACATTTCTGTGCTATAGAATGTTTTCAAGTCTTCCCCACACTGGAGAACCTGTGCCTCAGTCATAATTGTTTGGGAAGTATCCAGTATTGGATCTGTACGGAGATTAAAAACAGTGGTTGTAAATGCAACGAAATGTATATTTCAACAGATGTTACAAATAAGGACACAGATAATATATGCCTAACGCATTTAGAAAGGCAAATGAAATCTTTGGGAGGTGAACATAGGAACATATCAAATATCTTCAGGATGTAACCACATCCTGGGACGCAACCCATTGGAAATGTAATGACATGGGTCGAACATGCAAATACTATCAGTCTTCGCGATACGTTGTAGATATTTAATGCTAATATATGATTTACATTGATCGATGCTCTTAAAGTGACTCGGTAGCATTGCCTCAGATTCTGAATCAAAATACCGGACTTTGCTCATGCTGCAATAATATTTATACAAATTTAGGTCTGTCAGGAATTCCATGACTTTTACAAGTCAATCGCCTGTCTGATTATCAACATATTTATGATTGAAAATCGAAATTTCATTTTTCGTTAAACAATGCCTTTAATATAGTAACAGATACACAACGCAATAAATTACATTTCACATTCGTCCAGTAATATGTCCAAAGAGCTCGCTTTAAAGAGAAAGTCCACCCTTAACTAATATCATTCTCAATATGAACAGAGAATGAGAGAACAGAATATCATAATTAATTTTCACATTAAAATATATAATATTTTCTCTGTAAATACATTTAAAACAATGCTAAAAACACATATCATTAAGTCTTGTTCCTGAATAGCTCTTTTGACCTTTTGCCTTTTTAAATATTTTTTTGTAGATTACCGTAGGATACTATTAATTTATGAACTATTTGTATTTTTGGTTGTAAGTGATTTGTAATTATTTACATGTATTATTTTCATTTGCAATCTTTTAATAATAATTTAAATTGATATAATTTGTATTGCAATTTCTATTTCCTTTACTTATTAGCTATTTTCTTTTAAACCGCTTAGAGGCGATTTGCAATTTGCGGTATACAAATATCTTATTTATAATTTTATTTATCTAAACCAAACCTACATTGTTGTGGAACTTTGAAAATTCAGTATTGCTGCAATTATTTCAATATTTTTATTGTTGAGACACGATAGGCCCCTGATAACCGAATGATATTTTGAGTAAAATGTATAATGTACACTTACCAGACGGTGAGGTTCTAGATGTAAGATATTCACCTTAAGAATGGAAAATAAATTAATACATAGATAAAAGAACGTTCAATGTTTTGTTAATTAATGTTGTAAAAATGTCCGCATACCATATTAAAAAAAGTGTGTTTCTCTGGCAGGAGGGATAACTCTAAAAGTATGTACATTGTTAGTAATAAGCAAACTTGGGATATACTTCCGCATCTTTCTCTTTTCTTCCATCTTGTAAAATCGCACATAAGGTAAATGAAAGTATTTTTAAGTGGATAAGATTTGCACGCCCAGGCATTCATTTTCTCGGCTGATAATACTACTCCTTTTTTATTTGATAAATTGTGTTTTTAATGCGCATACAATTAGTCACCCTTATGATCTATTCTCACTGTCCGATGTATGTGTATCATAATGTTTATCCTTATCATGTACCTCTGCAACTACGCATAAAATGAAGACATTCACGTAAAAAAAGACATTACAGGTACAGTGGCAAAGTTACCTTCCAATAATTTTGTCTGAAGACCAGCCATATCAGCGTTTTTAAGAATTTCTCCAAGAAGTGCTCGAATATTGGTGCCATCTCTCTGCTTGACTTTCCATCTGCAGAAGAAGTTGATCAAGGCTCCCGGGAAGTTGAAAAGATGTTGGGTTAGTACAGTTTGGCTCTGTGTTAAGCTGAAACCAAGAGCAGTGCACAGTTTATTGTAGCAGTCGACTGGAACTTCTTCAGCGAGCAATATGAGTTCACTCTCCTGCAGTACACTATCTATAGGTCTGAAGAAGAAAAGAAGAATAATTGAAAGTAGATCAAAATCAATGTATTCAAGAAAAAAAAGTACTTTCATATTTTTACTCATGAAAAGGGTATACAAATTCATTTCATTTCATTTATTTTCATTTCAAAACATAAAGTTAAAACATATTACATGTTGACATGTGCAGGACATGGTTGATAATCGGTTTGAAAATAATTACAATAAATAAATTTACAACATGACTTGGGTCATAAAGAAGTAACAATTACTTTTTTAAATTCCATAGTGTACAAGAAATTGAATAATTCAATTTTGTTTTATTTTTATAAAAGCACCTGAACAAAACAAGACAAGAAAACAATGTTTGGAAATGCAGAGAACGACAGGGAAGCCAAAGGCTTGTAGATTTAAGGCACCTGGGCAAAAGAGCAAACTAGCTTGCACACACACACACACACGCACACACGCACACACACACACACACACACACACGCCATGCATGCACACACACACATATATATATCACAATTGCTTTTGATTAATTCTCGCCATCACTTCACATGATGAGAATAAATCGAAAGCGATTGTGAAGTTAAAAACATGCTCCTCTAGTTTGTATCCTATATGATGTTGTGAACTATATTTATATATATACAGGAATATATATATATAAACATATGATATATAATACATATATAATATGGTTGTGCACGTGTGAGGTGAGTGGGTGTATGCGTTGGTGTACATGATTTGCTGTGTACATGGTGCATAATATGGTGTATGTGCTAATTCATTTAATTTAAATTGTATTACCCGTGAAGAGGACCCGGATTGAGCTCCACATCCCCCGCTTTGACAAGCAGTAAATCAGTCAGGTGCGGCTGCTGCGATAACATCACATCAACTGTTCCTTTCAAGCTATCCGTTTTGTGGCATGCTGATCTTGATGATGTGTTTTCCATCTCCTGCAAATTGAATGATACTCCAATTAGTCCAACAATATTTGTTTTAAATACTGTATAAAGGGATTGGGTTAATAATGGAGTGTGCATATTTCTATAGAGGACAGACAGTTAAACACTTGAATAGCTGAAATGTGTTTAATCTGAGGAGCATTTTAGTAATCAGATATTTGCTCCGGTGAAGTTTTTACACAGGGTTCAGAATTATTAAAGGGAGATCGAGGATCATCAACTGTCATTTGCAAAGGGTCATAATTCGCTGAGACCGTACCAGACTTCGTGGAAATACCATTAATTGAAGTATAAGTCTGCACACAGCAAACCTGTAGGCCAATCAAGAAATACCCCCTCGTCTCTCGGAGAGTCTTCGGGTAATGCAAATGTCAGATAAGGACTTTACCATATGGGGGAAAGACAGAGCATTACATAACGCCTGTTGGTCATAAAGTTGAAGGCTAATCCTGGTGATTGACAACACCTGTTATTGGGTAAACACGCGAATAGTGTCAAATTCCCCATGAGAGCCTACTACTATATGCCTTAAAATCTACAGGGCAACGGTTTGGATTTTTTTTGGTTCTTAGGATGTCAAAATTGAAGGACTTCTATTAGTGTTATAATACAAAAATGTATCATGGTAACCATGGTACTTTTTTTCCAAATTACCATCCACCATGGTAACCATTATTATCATCGTACAAAAACAATGAAATACATTGTTTAATGACCCAATGTATTATATTGTTTTGGTACCATGATAACCATGGTTACCCTGGTGGATGGTAATTTAGACAAAAGTACCACGGTTACCATGGTACATTTTTGTAAGTTATCCTTGTCTTTCTTACCAGGGCATTGACTGGAATATTCAACTACTAACGAGCAATTGTCGCCGTGCATATATATAATTTCATGATTTAGATTAATCTTTACATATATCTGCACATTGATTCTTTTTCTCTAATGCCAGTTCAATTAGAATAAAGAAGAATATTTAAAAAAAAGGAGTAAACACAAACGATCAGAAAGTCTGCTTACCTTTCCACCAAAGGGTCCATGTTGTACGGCTTCACTGTCTAAGCAAGATGTAGGTGAATTTGTTTTGTCACCTTGCCTAGGAGATTCAAGTTCAACACCAATAAGTGACTTATTGGTGTAGGAGTCTCCTGGTGTAAGTGACTCTTTGGTGTAAAAATCTCTTAGTGTCAATAAGTCTCGGATGTCAGAATCTCTAGTCAGGGTGTAGGAGTCTCCTGGTGTAAGTAGCTCATTAGCATAGGAATCTGTTGGCGTCAGTAACTTGTTAGTTTGGGAATCTCTTGGTGCTAATAACTCTTGGATGTAGGAGTCTCCTGTAGTAAGTGACGTATTGATGTAGGACTCTCTATGTGTCAGTAACTCCCGGATGTCAGAATCTGTAGGTGAAAGGAAGTCCTGGGTGCAGAAGTCTCCTGGTGTAAGTGACTCGTTGGCGTAGGAATCTCTTGGTGCTAATAACTCGTGGATGTAGGAGTCTCCTGGAGAAAGTGACGTATTGATGAAGGAATGCCCTGGCGTAATTAGCTTATTAGCGTAGGAATATGTTGGCGTCAATAACTCGTGGATGTAGGAGTCTCCTGGAGAAAGTGACGTATTGGTGAAGGAATGTCCTGGTGTAAGTAGCTTATTAGCGTAGGAATATGTTGGCGTCAGTAACTCGTTAGTGTGGGAATCTCTTGGTGTGAATAACTTCTGAATGTAGGAGTCTCCTTGTGTAAGTGGTTCAATGGTGTAGGACTCTATAGGTGTCAATAACTCCCGGATGTCAGAATCTCTAGGTGAAAGGAAGTCCTGGGTGCAGGAGTATTCTGGTTTAAGTGACTCGTAGGTGTAGGAATCTCTTGGTGCTAATAACTCGTGGATGACGGATTCTCCTGGAGTAAATGGCGTATTGGTGAAGGAACGTCCTGGCGTAAGTGACTCATTGGTGTAGGTATCTCTCGGTGTAATTAGCTCGTGGATGAAGGAATCTGTTGCCCTCAGTAACTTGTTAGTGTGGGAATCTCTTGGTGTGAATAACTCCTGAATGAAGGATTCCCCTGGTGTAGGTGACTTATTGGTGTAGGAATCTCTTGGTGCAAGTAACTCGTGGATGTAGGAGTCTCCTGGAGTAAGTGACATATTGGTGAAGGAATGTCCTGGTTTAAGTAGCTCATCAGCGTAGGAATCTGTTGGTGTCAGTAAATCGTTAGTGTGGGAATCTCTTGGTGTGAATAATTCCTGAATATAGGAGTCTCCTTGTGTAAGTGGTTCAAGGGTGTAGGAATCTCTAGGTGTCAATAACTCTCGAATGAAAGAATCTTTAGGTGAAAGGAAGTCGTGTTTGTAGGAGTCTCCTTGTGTAAGTGACTCATTGGTGTAGCAATCTATTGGTGTAAGTAACTCGTGGATACAGGAGTCTCCGTGTGTAAGTGGTGCAATGGTGTAGGAATCTCTAGGTGTCAATAACTCTCGGATGTCAGAATCTCTAGGTGAAAGGAAGTCCTGGGTGCAGAAGTCTCCTGGTGTAAGTGACTTGTTGGTGTATGAATCTCTTGGTGCTAATAACTCGTGGATGTAGGAGTCTCCTGGAGTAAATGAGGTATTGGTGAAGGAATATCTCTGTGTAAGTGACTCATTGGTGTAGGAATCTCTTGCTATAAGTAAGTTCTCAATGTAGGAGTCTCCTGGTGTAAGTAGCTCATTAGCATAGGAATCTGTTGGAGTCAGTGAATTGTTAGTGTGGGAATCTCCTGGTGCTAATAACTCGTGGATGTAGGAGTCTCCTGGAGTAAACGACGTAATGGTGAAGGAATGTCTCTGTATAAGAGACTTATTGGTGTAGGAATCTCTTGGTGTAAGTAACTCCTGGGTGTAGGAGTCTCCTGGAGTAAGTAGCTCATTAGCATAGGAATCCGTTGGCGTCAGTAACTTGTTAGTGTGGGAATCTCTTGGTGTGAATAACTCCTGGATGGAGGAGTTTCCTGGCGTAGGTGACTTATTGATGTAGGTATCTTTTGGTGTAAGTAGCTCCTGAGTATAGGAGTCTCCTTGTGTATGTGGTTCAATGGTGCAGGAATCTCTAGGTGTTATTAACTCTCGGATGTAAGAATCTCTAGGTGAAAGGAAGTCGTGGTTGTTGGAGTCTCCTTGTGTAAGTGACTCATTGGTGTAGCAATCTCCTGGAGTAAGTGTCACATTGGTGTTGGAATATATTGGTGTTAGTGACTCATCGGTGCGACAATCTTGTGGTGTAAATATCTGTAGGATGTAGGAGTCTTGTGGTGATAGTAGCCCACTGGTGTAGGAGTATCCTAGTGTGAGTGATTCATAAGTGTAGGAATCTCTTTGGGTTAGTAACTCTTGGATGTAGGCATCCCCTGTTGTAAGTGACTCACTTGTGTTGGAATCTCTTGGAGTAAACATTTTCTGGATGTAGCCGTCTCCAGGTGAAAGTGAATCTTCGGTGTGAGAATTTAGTGATAATAACTCCCGGATGTAAGAATCTCTAGGTGTAAGTGACTCCTGGATGCAAGAATCTCTAGGTGTTAGTGACTCTTGGATGTAGGAATCTCTTGGTGTAAGTAACCTGTTGGTGCAATAATCTTTTGGCTGAAGTATCTCAATGATGGCGGAGTCTCTTGGTGTTAGTAAATCTTTGACGTCATAATCAGATAGCATACACTCTTTACAAGCATCAGTTGTCATATGTAGCTCTCTGAAGCATGACTCAGAATGTATAATTAAATCCCTGATGTTTGAATAGTTTGGTGTAAGCATGGTAAAATCTTCAACGTGAGAGTCACATGCTGTTTGCTGGTCCATTCTACAAGAATTTGTTAGAGAGAGCAAATGTCTAATGTTTGGATCAGTTGGTGACAGCAATTGTTTTATACATGTATCAGAAGGGGTGAGTATCTCCTTGATATGAGAATCACTTGCCGTTAATAAGTCCTGTATGCACTGATCACATGAAGTTAGTAAATCCTTTATATCTGATGAGTTTCCTGCCGACCTAATGTTCGAAGTTTTATGAGGACATCCCTCTGGATCAGGGTCATCTTGTCTACTTTTGTCATCTTCAGACTCCTCTCCAGAATCGCCCATTTTCGCTTCAAGTCTCTCGCAAAGAACCTTCAGTCTCCGAATCCTTTGCAATCTTTCTCTCCTTGGTGTCAGCAATTGTTTAATACATGTATCAGAAGGGGTGAGTATCTCCTTGATATGAGAATCACTTGCCGTTAATAAGTCCTGTATGCACTGATCACATGAAGTTAGTAAATTCTTGATTTCTGATGAGTTTCCTGACGACCGCATGTTCAAAGTTTTATGAGGACATCCCTTGGGATCAGGGTCATCTTGTCTGCTTTTGTCATCTTCGGACTCCTCTCCAGAATCACCAATTTTCGTTTCAAGTCTCTCACAAAGAACCTTCAGTCTTCGAATCCTTTCTTTCAACAATCTTTCTCTCCTCTCCTTAACCTCATACTCCCTAATCCAATGAACAAATGTTCCGATTCGGACCCTCCATGCACTAAGTGATACAGGCATCTTGGCGAATCAATCGACTCAGTCACAGGAACAAGACACGATCTGAAAGAATAATGGAAGGGAGGGGGGCCTATATTATTTAATTAAACATTGCATTAATTGGTAAAGTCCACACTTATACAGTAACACATTTATGGAAAATTGTCAGCTGAAAAGCGCAACTATATAAATAACAAGAAAAAGAGAATAGTCACTCTGAATAGCACACATTGTTTTATTTTTAAAACTACCTGGTATGTTTTGTTTCTCATAAGCAATGACTGGAAAATAAAACTATAGTAGTAGTAGTAGTAGTAGTAGTAGTATGACAATAAGTTATAGTAGTAGTAGTAATAGTAGGAGTAACTAGTTAGTAGTTGTACTAGTAGTGGTAATTTTTTCCGTGCTGGCATTGCTGTCTGGATGGTGGATTTTGAAGGCTGCCCCAGGCCCCCTGGAGGGCATATACCCACATTAAAATGATTCTTACAATGTTGAGCCAGAACTTTGGATGGAATCCAGCAATGGGCTTTCAAGAAGAAGTAGAAAATGTGAACCGGAGGATTTTTTTTTTTTTTTTTTTTTTTTTTTTTTTGGGGGGGGGGGGTTGCTGTTCCAAGACTGGTTTGGACTGCCTGGAAATGGCAAATTTACCCGATCTGAACTTGATATGAACTGACTGTGGACGGGGTACAGATGAGATGGAAATATTGAGGACTGTGAATGAACGAACCAGAATCGTACTATAGACCTTTTTTTACACGTTCTTCCCCGACCACAAACCGTTTTACAATTTTGTAGGACGGTTTCAGAACGTAGTGAGAACTAGTTTGATGTGATGGGGGCTTAAGCAATAAACGAAGGATCACAACTTTGCCTATGTCACTACAACTTCCGGGTACAACTTTCTGACCCTTAATAATGGGCACCATTTTGGGCCAAAGAATTGATGGCCCTTAAAAATGGTTATGGGTTTAGACTCTTCAGCCGCACACCCCCGTCAAAACCAAATCTGAGTAATCGTAGTAGTAGTAGTAGTAGTAGTAGTAATATAGTAGATATAGTTGTATTAGTAGTAGCTGCAGTACTAGTAGTAGTAGTAGTAGACTAGCGCTTAGAGACTTCGGTAGCAAGCGCTTTATAAGTAACGTTTTTTATTTTTTTAATATTTTGTTTGAGTAGTAGTACTTAATTGTATTAGTAGTAATTTTACTTCTAGTATTCAATAGTAGTACTTGAAATTTAGTTAAAACTAAATGTGTGTTTTGGTGGGTTTGTTTCTCATAAACTACCTGGTAAGTTTTGTTTGGCATAAGAAATGAATGGGAACATATAGTAGAAGTATTACTTGTATAATAGTAAATGTAGTATTTTTAGTAGTAGAAGTAATATTAGTAGTATTAGAAGCAGCAGAAGTAGTAGTAGAAAAAGTAGTAGTGGTGGTAGGAGTACGTAGTCGTAGTAGTAGTAGGAGCAGTAGTAGCAGCAGTAGCAGTACCATTAACAATCGTAGTAGTAGTAGTAGTAGTTGTTGTTGTAGAAGTAGTAGTAGTAATAGTAGTATAAATAATAGGAGTAGTAGTAGTAGTAGTTGAAGTACATGTAGTAGTGGTGGTTGTAACAGTATAGTAGTCAGAAGTCGTTGTAGTAGTAGTAGTATTATTGGCTACAAGTTGTACCTGAATATAGTTATAATTGCATTTGTATAGTAGTAATAGTAATAGTATATAGAAGTAGTCCGATCACTACCAGTAGTAGTAGTAGTTGTTGTAGAAGTAGAATTAGTAGTAGAAGTAGCAGTGTTAGTAGTTGTAGTAGTCACAGTAAAAGTAGTAGTAGTTAGAAGTAGTAGTAGTAGTAGTAGAAGTAGTAGTAGTAGTAGTAGTAGTAGCAGTAACAATCGTAGTAGTAGTAGTAATAGTAGTATAAATAGTAGGAGTAGTAGTAGTAGTAGTAGTAGAAGTATATGTAGTAGTGGTTGTTGTAACAGTATAGTAGTCAGAAGTCGTAGTAGTAGTAGTAGTAGTATTAGTTATTGTTGTAGTAGTGGTAGTAGTAGTAGTAATAGTAGTATAAATAGTAGGAGTAGTAGTAGTAGTAGAAGTATATGTAGTAGTGGTGGTGGTAACAGTATAGTAGTTAGAAGTGGTAACAGTATAGTAGTTAGAAGTCGTAGTAGTAGCAGTATTAGTAGTAGTAGTAGTAGTAGTAGTAGTAGTAGTAGTAGTAGTAATTGTTGTAGTAGTGGTATTGGTAGTAGTAATAGTAGTATACATAGTAGTAGAAGTATGAGTAGTAGTTGTAGTTGTAGTAGTAGTAGTAGTAGTAGTAGTAGTAGTCATAATATAATATATTGAAAATGAATAGGGTAGGCACCTAGTCGACATTGTTATTGTCACCATTACTCAGTAGATCAACCAGTTTCAGTACATTTTGTATATTCACATTCTAGACATTAAATTTATTTAAGCTTGTAGAAGATCATGTTGATAGACAACAGCGATTTAATTGATTATTCAAACAAATATATGTAGGTGCACTGACATAGATCTATTCCTAAGGCAATGTGAATTTCACATGAAATAAAGAGTATGTTTGCAATAATAATGATATATCTTTTTTGTATCACTTAAAATTATATAAAGAAGATGTCTTGTTTGACACTTTTGCAATGACTTTCAGCTAATCAACTTACAGCCAATTCATTAGGCTTTTTCTTCTGCTCCTGCCTATGAAATAACCCGAACATGCTTTATATTAATTAGCTATGCAGTATTGACATTGCTCTTTAACCTACATGTTTTTTTCTCGGATTTTTTTCCTTCATTTTGGGGGTATTTCAGTCATCATTTTTTGACCCATATTCATTTGAGAGAGTGAACTTACATGCAAATACATGCCTGTTTTGTCACAAATATTGTGATATCATGATTAAATTAAGGTAGTCTAGGAAAATTGGATACCTTAATTGTCTTGCGAATTCAGGCACTTGAGTTAACCCATTGCTTACTGGAACCTGGTGGTCCCTGTGTAAAGCCTATGGGAATTAGATAATTCAGTAGTCAACGGGTTAAATCGATACGACTTCCACTCTAAAACTCGAAATGGACAGATCCATATTCGGGTAACACCCCCCCCCCCCCCCCTCCCCCATCTAAATCACTGAACAAAGAAACAAACATACATAAACAAAGTGACTCAAGCAATAACAAAAAACACAATAAAGCAACAGAAAGAAAGAGAATTCACTATACATCGAATGTTTACAACAATCCAAAATTTAAAAATTATACAAAATAACACCGAGAAACCCTTTTTAACACCCCTCCGCCGCCCCCCCCCCCCCCTCCCCCAGTACGTACAGTACTAAGCTTATTGGTATAGGAATACTGTTCGATACGCTTACCTTATATTCTGATGTGCGTGTGCACCGTTACACCAAATCAAGTTTAGAAGGGAAGTCAATTCTGTTTATCATTCTCCAATTTGCTTGAACACACGCAAGACGAAACACTCATCGTCAACGCCAATGTCAAATGTTGGCATGTATTATTGGTAATGGTACATGGATAAACTGATATTAAAATGCCGAAAACCAGCCAATTTACTATAAAAACAAGATTACTATACACTCAAGTCAACGTGGATCTTCCCCGCATATAATAAAATATATGCGCGTCACGCCCTTCCATACTTGACTCTTTCCG